>NC_048298.1:150403139-150427948 GCF_013100865.1 Trachemys scripta elegans | reverse complement strand
CCCCCCCCCCCCCCCCCCTCGCCATGAATTCTCTGGGATGATCACGGTACCCTCCCCCCACCGCGTGGCTGGTAACAGGGAAGATCCCTGCTAGCCAAACGCGAAAAACTCAGGGCCAATTTCCCATCTGCGCTTGGCTAACTGCAGGGAAGGATTTATTTTCCGCCACAGGCAAACAGCCCAGTAGGAATGGCCACCTCTGTCCCCTTAATTAAGTTCCCGTATTTCAACCAGGTTACCAGGAGTGATATCACTCTCCTGAGGATTACACAACAAGATAAAGAACGGATGTTGCTTGAATGCCAGCAAACACCGGGACCATACGCTGCCAGGCTTTGTCAGGCAATGATACCAGATTACTTGCTGCAAGCATGGCGTGGTCAAGTGTCCTACCATGGAGGAGGGAATAAAGATGCACTGCCCAGAAACCTTCTGGCAAGGCTTTCGGAGTACCTCCAGGAGAGCTTCATTGAGATGTCCCTGGAGGATTTCCGCTCCATCCCCATACACGTTAACAGACTTTTCCAGTAGCTACAGACTTTTCCAGTAGCTGAACTGACCGCGAATGCAAAGTCAGGCAAAGTAATCATTAAAAACCGTTTGCTTTTAAAACAAGTTTTATATTTTAAAAGGTAAACTCACCTGAGGTCCCTTCCATGGGGTCAGAGTCTTGGGTACTGGCTTGGGAGGCTTGGGAGGGTACTTCAGTCGGGGTGATAAAAAGATCCTGGCTGTTGGGGAGAAGGGAGTGCTGTGTGCTCTCTGCAAGCTCATCCTCCTCCTCCTCCTCTACCCCATCGGCAGAATCCTCAGGCGTCGAGACTATCCCTGACCCAGAATCCACGAACAAAGGTGGGGTAGTGGTGGCAGCCCCCCCTAGAATTGCATGCAGCTCGGCGTAGTAGCGGCATGTCCGCAGCTCTGACCCGGAGCGACCGTTTGCCTCCTTTGTTTTTTGATAGGCTTGTCTGAGCTCCTTGACCTTCACGCGGCACTGCTCAGAGTCCCTATTGTGGCCTCTCTCCATCATGCCCTTGGAAATTTTTTCAAAAGTTTTTGCATTTCGTCTTTTAGAACGAAGTTCTGCAAGCACTGAATCCTCTCCCCATACAGCGATCAGATCCAGTACCTCCCTCACGGTCCATGCTGGTGCTCTTTTTCGATTATCAGCCTGCATGGTTACCTGTGCTGATGAGGTATCTGTGGTCACCTGTGCTCTCCACGCTGGGCAAACAGGAAATGAAGTTCAAATGTTCACGGGGCTTTTCCTGTCTACCTGGCCAGTGCATCCGAGTTCGGATTGCTGTCCAGAGCGGTCACAATGATGCACTGTGGGATAGCTCCCAGAGGCCAATACCATCGAATTGCGGCCACACTAACCCTAATTCGAATTGCTAAAATCGATTTTGGCGCTACTCCGCTCGTTGGGGTGGAGTACAGAAATCGATTTAAAGGGCCCTTTACATCGAATTAAATGGCGTCATTGTGTGAACGGTTTCAGGGATAATTCGAATTAAAGCTGATAAATCCGAATTAAAGTCGTAGTGTAGACCAGGCCTTAGAAAGACACAATCAGATGCTTGCTCCATAAAACAGAGAGGGGCTCTTCTGAGTAAGGCCTGTGTCTTCCTGTGTCTGCATAGTGCCTACTGTTAGGATATAGATATTCAAGCCTGTCTGCAAAGGCCAATACTTTAAGAATTTAGGTGTATTCTTATCACTTAGCTAGTTATAAAGGTATAAAAGAATCAAAATCACTGTCTGTCTGTGTAAGGGCCTTCTTTTACTGTGACAGTCTGAGGCCTTGTTCTTAGGCTAACACCTTCGGCTGAGTAGCAGAGGCCAGTCATAAGCTGGGAAGTTTAGGATCACATCCTCACATTCCAAACTAGTCACACTGAAATAAGGTGCTATTGGGCTGTTAGGAATATCAGGACAGGATTGTATTCCTATCACCTCCACAGAAAGAGAAGAGCCTAGAAGATGTATAAAGGATGCTATCAAACTAAGTTTCCATCTGGCAAGAACTCACTTATCAATAGCTGGGATGTGAAATCCTCATTTCTCTATTGCTCTATCACCGTAGTCTCCACTTCCCTATTGTTTAATCTCTGTATAATCTCTGTCTGGTTCTGTGATTTTTTCTGTCTGCTGTATAATTAATTTTGTTGGGTGTAAACTAGGGTTACCATATTTCCACAATCAAAAAAGAGGACACTGGGGGGGAGGGGAGCCCCGCCCTAGCCCCACCCCCATCCACTCCCTCCCACTTCCCACCCCCTGACTGTCCGCTTCAGAATTCCCAACCCCCCCCACTTCTTGTCCCCTGACTGCCCCCTGTTGAGAACCCTCCACCCTAACTGCCCCCCTAGGACCCTACCTGTCCCCTGACTGCCCTGACCCTTATCCACTTGCATGGGTGGCAGGGTTGTAGAAATTTTGGTGGTGCCCAGAACCCGCCCCCCACACCTGCCTAAGGCTCTGGGAGGGGGGGTTGGGTGGGGGGAGGTGGTCTGGGGTGCAGGTCCTGGTCTGGGGATTAGGGTGCAGGCTCTGGGATAGAGTTTGGGTGCTGGGTGCAGGCTCCAGGCTGGGGCAGGGGGTGGGTGTGCAGGAGGGGGTGAGGGGTGCAGACTCTGGGATGGAGTTTGGGGGTGGGAGGCGGTGCAAAGGGAGGGGGTGCAGGCTTTGGGTGGGAGTTTGAGGGCAGGAGCGGGTGTGGGGGAGGGGGAAGGGGGCTTGGGAGGGAGTTTGGGGATAGGAGGGAGTGCAAGGGTGAGGGTTGTGGGTCTGAGGATGAGGGGTTCATGATGCAGGAGGGGGCTCAGGGCTGGGGCAGAGGATTAGGGTGCAGGGGGTGAGGGGTTTGGGGTGTTGGAGAGCCTCGGGTGGAAGGGCAGGGTAAGGGCAGCCTGTCCTACCATTAGTGGATGGGGGGCACTAGGACCCGGGGGCAACAGACAGCAGTTGCTGCTGGCTTTGACAGTACAAGCAGGCAAGGGAGAGGCAGGCAGGGACGGGGGGGACGCACGGAGGGGGGGTGGCAGGTGGAGGCTAAGGACCCATCCAACCCTCCCTCTGCTCCCTGACTGCCCCCCGGGACTCCCCTTACCATGCCCATGTCCACGTGTAGGCAAAACACGCTGCTGGGCTGCAGGTGGGGGGGGGGGAAGCAGGGGAGGGGCTCTGGCTGCTGGAGGCCAATGGAAGCGGCTCAATCAGACCCAGCCACCCAATCAGCAGCCGCACTCTGCATGGAAGGGAGGGAGGGAGACGAGGGGGAAAATCCCGGACCTTTTAACCTTTTTACCATTTCCTCCCGGCCGGCTATTTAGAGACGCAAAAGCTGGACATGTCCGGGGAAATACGGACGGATGGTAACCCTAGTGTAAACCAATTAAGGTGGTGGGGATATAATTGGTTAAATAATCATGTTACAATATGTTAGGATTGGTTAGTTAAATTTCAGTAAAATGATTGGTTAAGGCAGTGTTTCCCAAACTTTTTTGGCCATGGAACACATTTTAGCCTATTACGGAACACTTATAATATTATTTTGTAGTCGTTCTGTTTTCAAATAAAAAATTGTGTTATTTATGCTCAAATATATTTTATTTTATAAAACAAAGCAAAAATACAAATTTAAAATAACAAACTAAATTTCTAACTGGAAAGCGCGTATAAAGTAGTACAAAAATCAAGTGCAAGAGTCAAAATTAAAAGCAGAGTTCTACTTAAAAAAAACTGTTTTTATATATAAACAAACACCAAACAAATTAGATTTTTACTAGGAAAATCTATTTTTATAAACAGAAATACAAATTTGGATTTAATGGGACTGGTGTTTCTGCGTTTTTCTATCACAAATTCGCTTAATATTAGGAATAATGCTGGAAAGTTGAATCCTCATGTCAGACACAGCATCAAGTCTATTCCTATATTTGGTTTTTGTTGCAGTAGAATATGAAAATCCCGTCTCATACAAATAAGTTGTAGCACTCAAACTGCACGTTTAGCCACATTAGGGTACTCTTCTATTAGGCTGCTCCAAAAATTATTCAGCGGAAGATCCTTAAACTTTTGTTTCAAATCAGAGTCAGAAATTAAGTCAATTAGGCTTTCATAATTGTGCGCAGTAAAGCCAACTAGTTTGGCTGTAAAACGGATTTTGAACCCAAGCATTATCATCAGTAGTTGTAGGAAAATATTCTAATCAAGAGGCCTGCAAAGCACGTAAGTGCTGTAAAATGGTGCTGGAAACTTCTTCATGGACTGTAGAATTTATTTCAGTCAGAAATTCATATACTGTAGGGAAGCAGTCGAAGTTATTCTGTTCTAGAAAAGATGCCCAGAATTCCAGTTTATTTTTTAACGACAAAATTTTATCCATTGTAGTAAAAATGGTCACGTTCTTTCCTTGCAGCGACAGATTAATTTCATTAAATTTTGCAAAAATATCTGCAAGATACGCAATTCTCATTAGCCATGAGGAATTTGTCAGACAGTCATTAAATTTTCGTCCTGAATTATCTGAAGTGAATACCAGTAGTTCACTACGAAACTCAAAAAGCCTCACAAGCACTTTTCCTCTGGATAGTCACCTCACTTCCTTATGTAAAAGAAGCACTTTGTGCTGGCTACCCATTTCCTCACACAAAATTTTAAATAACCTGGATTGAAGTGGTTGAGATTTGACAAAATTGATAATTTGTACTGCTTCATCGAGCACAATTTTCAGATATGCTGGTATTTTTTTAACTGCAAGTGTTTGTCTGTGTAGAACACAATGGCTCTTAGAGCTTTCTGGTGCCACACTTAAGAGTCACGTTACAGCTCCCTTCATCTTCCTGATCATTGCCTAAGCACCGTCAGTACATACATCAATACATTTTCCCCAACTAATTTCATGCTTTCTGATAAAATTGTTGATGCAGTTGAATATTTCTTCTCCAGTTGTGTTGCTTTGCAGAGATTCACATAAGAGCAGGTCCTCTTCAATAATATTATTAAATCTATATCGGACAAATACTAGTAGCACAGCAAGTCCTGAAACGTCAGTGGACTCTTCTAGCTGCAATGAATACTCATGGCAAATTTTCAGTCGGCAAACTAGCTCTTTTTCTATGTCATCGGCAAGATCTTTAATATGGCGTGCAACAGTATTATTTGACAACTGTACAGCATCAATTTTTTTACCAGACTGCTCGCTCAACATGCACATTACAATATCTTCTGTGCAAGGCTTGATAAGCATTTCTCCAATAGTGTGAGCTTCTCCAGCAAGCGCTATATGGTAACTAACTCGATAAGATGCCTCTGCTGCACTTTTGTTGTCTGTTTTAGCAATTTTAATCATCGAAAGTTTACAATTTCCAAGTGAGTCACACTTCCTCTTGAAAAAACTCATATCTTTGTCTTTGTGTTCAGCATGCTTGGTTTCCAAATGCCTACGAAGTTTAATAGGAACCAATGAACTGTTTGCTAGTATTTTGTTGCACATGACGCACTGCGCATCAGGAACATCTTTATTTCCAACACACGTAAAACCAAAAGAGAAATAACTTTCATCATACTTTCGTTTCAGTCTTTTACCACCTGCTTCTTCTTGTTTTTTGATATACTTCGGTGGAAATTCTTTCACCTTGGATAACTCACTAGTACTAACAGATTTTTCGGCAACAAAAGACTGCGATTGTTCATCCTCACTTTGAAGTGTCACAATATTTTGCTCATTTATTTCGGCCACAGTTGGAGTACCAGAAGAACTTGCTTTTTGTTTCAAAGTTCCTTCTTTTAGCCACAAATCCATGGTGATTAGGTTCAGTAACAATATTTAGAAATACTGATTTTTGTCACATTTTGTTTGTCACCAATATTTATATTGTTTCGAGCGAAGCTAGTTTAGTTGTGCTTATCTCACACACAGTAAAGACCTACAGATTTGAAAGTGTTGAGTGAATATGTTATATTCAACACGGTGTAAAGAGAATGGTGTGTGCATACCACCGCAGTTCGCGCAGCCTCGAGCGGAAGGGGTACGACGTCACTAACTGAAACGTGTCTAAAAGGGGTAGACGTTAACATGCTTGCGTGCCACATTCTCTTTACGCCATGATATTCAATATGAGAGCTATCAATAACCGGAAAAAGAGTTTTATGTTAAATTATAGTCATTCAAAAAGAGTTGTAAACTACGCTTCAAATATGCCAAATTTAAAATTTTAAAAAAATTTAAGACCCCTTTTTTTTGGAATCATGTTTCGCTAAGGGGGGGGATGGGAACAGGGACACAGGCAAGCTCTGTCAGACTTGGGAAGGGGGACACTGAGGAAGGAAACTGGAATCATGCTTGCTGGAAGTTCACCCCAATAAACATCAAATTGTTTGCACCTTCGGAAGTTCACCCTAATAAACATCAAATTGTTTGCACCTTCGGACTTCGGGTATTGTTGCTCTCTGTTCATGCGAGAAGGATCAGGGAAGTGAGAGGGTGAAGGAATAAGCCCTCTAACACGTACTACACTTCGCATGTTAATAAATAAGAAGGGCAATTACATTATTGCAATTCTAATACGAGTTTAGTCTATAGAAAATAAAGAGTGTTTACATTTCCTTTTATAAAGTCTATGTCTGACCTTCCACAAAGATGCACCTTGGGCAATGGAGGCCCCTATTTGGAAAGGTTAGGATACAGATGGCATCATTTTATCATAGAATAAAATTGCTACCTTATTTTATAATATGCCCATCACTGCGGTTTCTAAGTGCCACCTACTTTCCATTCACATTGAGCAAAGTCTATTTGCATGATTATAATGGTCAATAATCCTAAGTAAATGCACTGCTAAGAGACTTCACCCCACCTTTCTTTATAACTTTTATCTGATAAAGACAGCTATATAAAAAAAATCTACTTACCCACTGCAAGTAATTTCCTGTTCTTTTTCATTTGCTTAAGGGCAAGGAAAATTTCATTCATATTTCTAATGCTGAGGATGTTCAAAAGCCAAGGGCCTGGGTTCTGAATTCTGCATCAACCCCACCTGAATCCAATTCCATACAAATTCTAGAAAGTCATTTGAAACTAAACAAATATTGGCAGACCAATTTTTAACAGATTAAAATCTTAATCATGGGAGTTCAATTAAATGGGCCAAATTTAATCCTGGTATAAGTAGGTGTAACTCCATTGAAGTCAATGGTTTTACACTAGCACCAAATTTGGCTCAGTAAAATTTGGCCTCAACGTTGCTTGTGCATGAACTTTTCTATTTCTACTAGATTAAACAGGCACACCACCATCTGAACTGTCTATTGCCAGTAACATGGAGATACTGTAATTTTTGTGTTATTGACCAAACAGGTCATGCTTCCTAACAAAAGACTTAAGCACATAGTTGGGTGTTTTTACTTATTTGGGGTCTAGGAAGCTTGAAGTCTACTACTTTCTCCACAATTGTCAGGACATGTAGTCCCAATTTATTTTAAACAAGTTACCCAGTTTTTGTGTCAATCTGCTATAGTTAAGAAAATATGTTTGTAAAATTTACATCAAATAGAACTTCCTATATGAAGCATTTATGAACAGTCTCTACAATACATTTCATTTTTTTTAAATCTAACTTTAAAAGAGCATTCGGTTTGTGCAGTTAGACACGCAGAGGTCAACAAACCTCAAAGTTGTATGCAGAACCTTACCTCTGCCCCTTTGTATGCATGCATTACAATGAAGTCTAGTTATAGTATCACACACTATAAAGTCAACATGGTTTCTGTAACGGGAAATCATGTCTTACTAATCTATTAGAGTTCTTTGAAGGGGTCAACAAACATGTGGACAAGGGGGATCCAGTGGACATAGTGTACTTAGATTTCCAGAAAGCCTTTGACAAGGTCCCTCACCAAAGGCTCCTATGTAAATTAAATTGTCATGGCATAAGAGGGAAGATCCTTTCATAGATTGAGAACTGGTTAAAAGACAGGGAACAAAGGGTAGGAATAAATGGTAAATTTTCAGAAAGGAGAGGGGTAACTAGCGGTGTTCCCCAAGGGTCAGTCCTAGGACCAATCCTATTCAACTTATTCATAAATGATCTGGAGAAAGGGGTAAACAATGAGGTGGCAAAGTTTGCAGATGATACTAAACTGCTCAAAATAGTTAAGACCAGTGTTTCCCAAACTTGGGATGCCGCTTGTTTAGGGAAAGCCCCTGGCGGGCTGGGCCAGTTTGTTTACCTGCTGCGTCCGCAAGTCCGGCCAATCGCAGCTCCCACTGGCCATGGTTCACTGCTCCAGGCCAATGGGAGCTGCTGGAAGCGGCGACCAGTACGTCCCTCGACCCGCGCCGCTTCCAGCAGTCTCATTGGCCTGGAGCAGCGAACCATGGCCAGTGGAAGCCGAGATCGGCCGGACCTGCGGACGCAACAGGTAAACAAAACGGCCCAGCCCACCAGGGGCTTTCCCTAAACAAGCAGTGTCCCAAGTTTGGGAAACACTGGTTAAGACCAAAGCAGACTTTGAAGAACTTCAAAAAGATCTCACAAAACTAAGCGAATGGGCAACAAAATGACAAATTAAATTTAATGTGGATAAATATAAAGTAATGCACATTGGAAAAAATAACCCCAACTATACATACAATATGATGGGAGCTAATTTAGCTTCAACTAATCAGGAAAGAGATCTTGGAGTCATCGTGGATAGTTCTCCGAAGAAGTCCACGCAGTGTGCAGCAGCAGTCAAAAAAACAAACAGGATGTTAGGAATCATTAAAAAAAGGGATAGAGAATAAGACGGAGACTATTTATTGCCCTTATATAAATCCATGGTGCGCCCACATCTTGAATACTGTGTACAGATGTGGTCTCCTCAGCTCAAAAAAGATATACTGGCATTAGAAAAGGTTCAGAGAACCACAACTAAAATGATTAGGGGTTTGGAATGGGTCCCAGATAAGGAGAGATTAAAGAGGCTAGGACTTTGCAGCTTGGAAAAGAGGAGACTAAGGGGGGATATGGTAGAGGTATATAAAATCATGAGTGGTGTGGAGAAAGTGAATAAGGAAAAATTATTTACTTGTTCCCCTAATGTAAGAACTAGGGGCCACCAAATGAAATTAATGGTCAGCAGGTTTAAAACAAATAAAAGCAAGTTCTTCTTCACACAGCGCACAGTCAACCTGTGGAACTCCTTGCCTGAGGAGGTTGTGAAGGCTTTAAAAGGTTTAAAAGAGAAGTAGATAAATTCATGGAGGTTAAGTCCATTGATGGCTATTAGCCAGGATGGGTAAGGAATGGTGTCCCTAGCCTCGGTTTCTCAGAGGGTGGAGATGGATGGCAGGAGAGAGATCACTTGATCATTACCTGTTAGGTTCACTCCCTCTGGGGCACCTGGCATTGGCCACTGTCAGTAGACAAGATACTGGGCTGGATGGACCTTTGGTCTGACCCAGTATGGCCATTCTTATGTTCTTAGGTTCTTACATAATGCAATATTTTCTTCAGATTTCGATTACACATGAGGCTAAAGGCAAAGTACTCCACTTAGGAAGGAACAATCAGTTGCACACACAAAAAATGGGAAATGACTGCCTAGGAGGGAATACTGCAGAAAGGGATCTGAGGGTCATAGTGGATCACAAACTAAATATGAGTCAACAGGATAACACTGTTGCAAAAAAAGCAAACATCATTCTGGGATGTAGTAGCAGGAGTGTTGTAAGTAAGACAGGAGAAGTAATTTTTCCGCTCTACTCCTTACTAATTAAGCCTCAACCGGAGTACTGTGTCCAGTTCTGGCCGCCACATTTCCGGAAAAATGTTGACAAATTGGAGAAAGTCCAGAGAAGAGAAACAAAAATGATTAAAGGTCTAGAAAACATGAAGTATGAGGGAAGATTGAAAAAATTAGGTTTCTTTAGTCTGGGATAGGGAAGACTGAGAGCGGACATGATAATAGTTTTCAAGTACATAAAAAGTTGTTACAAGGAGAAAGGAGAAAAATTGTTGTTCTTAACCTTTGAGGATGGGACAAGAAGCAATGGGCTTAAATTGCAACAAGGGTGGTTTAGGTTGGATATTAGGAAAAACTTCCTGTCAGGGTGGTTAAGCACTGGAATAAATTGCCTAGGGAGGTAATGGAATCTCCATCATTGGAGATTTTTAAGAGCAGGTTAGACAAACACCTGTCAGGGATGGCTAGATAATACTTAGCCCTGCCATGAGTGGAGGGGACTGGACTAAATGACCTCTTGAGGTCCCTTCCAGTTCTGTGATTGATCTTATACATGTTGAACCTCTCTAGTCCAGCACCCTGGGGACCTGACCAGTGCTGAATCAGAGAATTTGCCGAACAATGGGAGGTCAATATTGTAGCAAGCAGGTCTCTCTTTATTTTCATCTTGCCGAGGCGAATAAATGGAACAAAGCTTGCAACGCCGCCTAGCCAAGGCTTACCGGCTCTCTTCATAACAAAGTGTTAGTGTAGTTACACAATTTTACTGTATTGGCACAAGGAAATAGGTAGATAAAGCATAAAAAAAACATTAAATATGAAAAAGAAATAGATAATAATACAGATAAATCTATAATTTACTCACCTAAAATGATGCCTGAATTCTGCTTCCAAAGTGATGTGACAAGAACTGCTCACTCAAATTACATCTGAGTTACATCTGGGGTCTCTGCTGTAGGTCTATCTGGGGTAGATGAAGTGGAGGCAATAGGATTTTTGACTGTGGAGTGGTGCTCACCGTTCCTCTCCCCTACCTTTAACCAGTCTTCCAGCTTGGCTTATCTCATGTATTTTGGTTTTTCTTTAATGAGTTTTCCTTGCATCATGTAGAGAGACTTGATCTCTTGCTCAGAAATGAAATGTCTTTGCTCCAGTCCTTCTATTAAATTTGTTGCCAACTGAATATACAATTTTTTTCTGCGACATCATCATCATCACCACCATCACTGGCTTCTTCATTATCTTCGTTTTTCCCCTGCTGTACCATTTGCACAATTTCTTCATCCATCATTTGACTAGCAATTGATGCATCTTTGTCGACTTCCATCCAGTCTAGAAATTTTCCTTTCCCAAATCCTTGCCCAGCTCAAGCACTACAGGGTGGGACATAACGCTGGCATACTCCGTTAACTCACTAATCATTTTTTGATTTTCAGACACTTGAAATCCAATGAATTCAGACTCATCATTGATGTCAGGACTGTCCTCAAACATTAGGGCTGGTCACAATTTGTGCCTTCCATTCTTCAGAGTAGATGGAGTTACTCTTTCCCAGGCTCTAACTAGTGTCCAAATCGTATCCTTGAGGTTAAATTCTTTCCTAAATGTTGTCAAACTCTTCCCATCATTAAGCGATACCAGCAATTGGTGCATAAACTCGGACTTGTACATACACTTAAGATACACGTAAGATACCCTGATCACAAGGCTGAATCAGTGAGGTACAGTTTGGGGGTAAATACAATCCCACCACATTATCTTTGACGAGCAACTCTGCTTTAGGGTAGGCAGAGCAATTGTCAAGAAGCAGCACAATTTGGCACTTTGGATCCAGACCTACTGAGATGCAATGGGCTCGTGCCTACGGTATAAAATATTTCTCAAAACACTTGAGACATAGATTAGTTGTTATCCATCCCTTTTTGTTGCTATGGTATATCACTGGGAATATTTTCACCCCTTTGAATGACCTTGGGTTCACACTTTCCCCAATAACCATGAGCTTGCATTTGTGCAAGCCTTCTGCGTTGCTACAACCAAGGACAGTTACCTGTCCTTCGACTCCTTTGTACCAGATGGTGGCCCGCTGCATCAGTAGCCAACATTTTTTTAGGCACACAATGCCAATAGAGAGCAGTTTCATCGGCATTGTATATCTGCTCTGGGGATAACTTCTCATTTATAACTAACTGTGCAAATTCATCAACGTACTTAGGGGCAGCTTCCATATCTGCACTTCTTTTTTCACCGCACACACGACGTAGACTAATGCCATGCCTGTTTTTAAATTTCTGAAGCCATCCTTGCAAATAGTCACACTCATGCTGCAGGTTAAGTTCTTTGTGGAATATTTTTGCTTGTGCCATCATCATCTCTCCTGAAATGCCAACACCTTCGTTCCTACGAAGATTGAACCAATGTATAAGTGCACTATCTAAATTGCTGCTTTTCCCCTCCTTCAATGTCTTACGAACACTTGTACTTTTTTTACTGTCACTTTCGGCAAAAAAACTTAAGGATTTGATTCTTTTGACCCTACATTGTGAAACTCACACAAGGCATGTACCAATGTGCCCTTTTCCAATTTCTGCAACAATTACACCTTCTGCTGTATGGATATTGACACATGCTTACGCTTAGCAGCATTACCAACACTTCCACTACTTGCTGGTCTCTTAGAAGGCATATTTAGGGGTAAATTAGAGCTAAATAACAGCACAGAACACAGAGCCAGGATTGGCAGAACTTTGCCGGATGGCGGGAAACTTGCCCCCCCGATAAGCGGACATACGGCTAACTAAAATCATGCCGGACCACGGATGTTGCTGGACCAGAGAGTGCCGGACTAGAGAGGTTTAACCTGTCCTAGGGCACTGGTCTGTATACGACAGTGAAGCAAGATCTTCACAGGAGCCCTACCTCATTTACTGCACACATTACAAGACGCATCTTACTAAGGCTGTAGAAAAAAATTACACTATAATGTATCACTTGAAAAACTAAATTGGATGATATAATTAAAGACTACAGGGAGATTTTCAAAAGTTCTCAGCATTGGTCTAACTCTGCTGCAACTGAAGTCAAGTAGAGTTTTGCCATTAATTTCAGTGGAAGGAGAGCTAAGCTTTGATCCAGCAAAGCACTTGAAATACATGCTTAACTTTAAATATGAGTCATCCCATGACTTGGGCTACTCACATGATTAAAGTTGAGCACATGGCTTTTGTGTTTTGCAAAATCAAAGTCAAAGGGGCAGAGTTAAAAATACTGCTGTCTTTCATTGTTAAACATTTAGGCCCTGATCCTGGTATGTGATGATTGCAGGCAGACCCTCACGCTTATGTGGCACCCCTGTGAACGGGGCTCTGCACAGGGTGTTGCCTGCACGCATTTCATTGAGGGATCGGGCACTTACTATGCATGTAACTATTTCCAAAGCTCAAAACTTGGCCAAATCAAAACTAGTGTTCATAGTAACCCTCAAAGAAACTCCTCTTCTATAAATTCTCGGTCAAATTTCAGCATTCAGCATCCAGTCATTTCAGCACTAAAGCTGTTCAAAACAACACAGAAAGACTTTTTCTTTTTTTAATGCTGGGAACTGTGCATTTTCTCCCCACTATCCTTACTTTCAAAAGTAACAGCCCCCTATTTACTCAAACTTGCCACTAAATATTCACTCTCCAGTAAAGGACAAGTTTGGAAAATTTCAGAAAGTTACCAACAACTGAAAACAGTCTTTGAAAGGAAACAGTCACACTATAGCTGTCAACAGTGTTCCAAGCTATAATTAAAGTCTAATATGATATTTAAAAAGTTTCTTCAGTTTATCCCAGCTCTTAATAATCTTTTGCAAGATATTTTAGCAAGAATTGCCCTGCTTGGAACCAGAGTCAAGGCAAACAGTGACCTTCAGCCAGCTGATTCCAGAGAGTGCTACTACCAAGTAGTTTGCATGAAGGTTCCAAAGAGCACACATTCTGCATTTACCTTGAACATTCTGAGTATATAATGGCCTATTAAAGATTTATTACCCTATTTATTACCCAAACAATGCTGCCAACACTTCTCTTATTCACCACTTGGGCATATTGAGCAAGCACTTACTCTGCACTACTGTTTAACCAAATGGGCTCCTCCCAAAGCTTGTTTAAGTTAAAAATACTCATTTTACCTCGAGTTGTGTTAAACATTAACTTGAGTGTAGTTTAACTAAATCCAGATTTTAACCAGCACAGACCACATTCTGTGAACTACTCTGCGGCCATAAATCTTTTCTCAACCTTTTTAGAGGTGGCGACCCCCCCTTTGGACTTTAAAATAATTGAGACATCCCCACCCCCACTAAGACCCAAAAAAATTGGGACCCCCTACCTTAAATATCATTAAGTAAATTAGGAATAATACTCAGGGCCGGCATTAAGGGATGGCAAGCAGGGCAATTGCCGGGGCCCCACACCACAAGGGGCTCTGCAAAGCTAAGTTACATGCTTCAGCCTCAAGCCCCACCACCCAGGGCTCAAGCGTGAGCCCCATCACCTCAGGCTGAGGCATGTAATTAGCTTCGCGGGGCCCCCTGTGGTGTGGGGCTCTGGGCAACTGCCTGTTTGCCACCGCTCAACACCAGCCCTGCATTTGCGACCCCCCCCAAACCCGTCCCACGACTCCTCTGACGGTCATAACCACCAGCTTGAGAAATACTGCCCTATTATAAAGGCAGATGGACCACAAGTTCAATTTGAAATGGATTTCTTATGATGAAACCTGTTTCAGCATTTTCCTATTATCATGTTGCAAGATAAGTAAATTACTTCAGGGGAAAAAAGAAGGAAGTTAAATGGAATTACAAAAACACTATTAAACCTTGCTAATCCTAATCAGCTCAAAGGCTAATTTTATTAAGATTTCTTTTAAAAATGATTTAATACATTCACTTGCCTCCTAGAACTTAAGACAGTTTATACTAGACTGTTCTCCCTCTCAATTAAGGAGGGGTGTTTTCTAGTGGTTATCGGAGGGGGACTGGGAGACAGAACTCTGCCATCAACTTCCTGGATGACCTTGAGCAAGTTACCAAGGGTGATTTTCAGAAGAACTGAGCACCCACAGCTCCCTCTGTATTCAAATGGAGATTTAATGCTCAGCGCCTCTGGGGAAAAAAAATCAATTTATTTGTACCTCAGTGTCTATTTATGATTAGTGAATAAGTGAATATTTATGAAGTACTTAGAGATCCTAAGATCCTGTTGTGGCCATACATAAATCCTCCCAAAGCTCTTCCGACAACCTCCTCTCTCAGGCAGGATGGTGATCTTGTTCTGAGTGACTGTCACTCAGGCCCATCATCTGGGCATCATCTTTAACCCAGACCTCTCAAGAATCTCATAGTAAGTCTACATTTAAATGTTGCCAATTCTTTCTGCACAATATTTCTAAGATACAGCTTTTCCTATTCATCCACTGCTAAAGCTTTTATCCAGCCTCCCATCGTCTTATATCTCGATCACTGTAACATCCTTCTCTCTGGCCTCGACAAATGCTATCTTGCCCTGCTCATATCCACTCACAATACTGCTCCAAAGATCATTCTCCTAGCCCAGGGGTCAGCAACCTGCGGCTCTTTGGCTGCCCCCTTGCGGGCAGCTGTTTTTTGAGGGGGTGCAAGGTGAAGGCTCTGGGCTCCCGGATGGCAGCACAACAGGGCTCTGGCCCCACACAGCTCCTGGAAGCGGCTGGCTGCTGGCACATCTTTGTGTGCCCTTTGAGGGGAATGGGGCAGCGGGTCTCCATGCACTGCCCGCGCCCAGAAGCACTGCCCCCACAGCTCCTATTGGCCGGGAACCATGAGGGTGGTGCTGGGGGCAGCGCGTGGAGCCGCCTCCCCCCCGCCAGGGGCGTACAGAGACGTGCCAGCAGCCAGCTGCTTCCAGCAATGGCATGAGGCTAGAGCCCTGCTGCGCTGCCAGTGGGGAGCCGCCTGTGGTAAGCGCCTCCCAGTCAGAGCCTGCACCTCGCATCCCCTCCCACACCCCAACCCCCTGCCCTTGGTCAGAACCCCCTCCTGCAACTAAACTCCCTCCCAGACCCCACACCCCCTCCTACACCAGCCCAGAGCCCCCTCTTGTTTATATTCAAATTCAATTTCCACTGAATTTGTCAGGTTCACTCAAAGAATCCAATTACCCACAATTTAATAACTCACCCACCCAAATCTGATCTCAGCCCCAGAGCCAAATTACCCTTCTCCCATCAAAATCACAAAACTGGAGGGCACTGGGACACATTTGAACTAGGCTGATGTGTCCTCTCTATATTGCGCTAAAATAAAACCTCATATATGCCCACCCCCAAACGCTAGGGAAGTTAGGCTCTGGAAACAAGGTCTGCAGCTTTCACCCATCATTTCTAGCCTCCAACCTCTTCTTTAGAAAAAGGTTTCTCTCTCACTTCTGAACAACAGCAACTAACTGGCCTTGTCCTCAATGGAGGCAGAGCCATGCTACCTTCAGCCTAGCAAAACTGCACGATAACCCTGTTCAACAAGGTTGCACCTAGTACTGCTTTTACACAATTTCACACTACTTAGCGGAAAGTGGATTCTTTCAAAATGAAGTGGTTAAAATTAATAAAGACACTGTACACAGAACTCATAATATATCACTGGGCAACAGACCTGTATTTTGAACAAACCTTATCAAAGCCATGTCTCTGCAAATAAAAGAGCACCATCTAGTGTTCATAGTGGGGCTGAATGCTTCATTTAAATACTGTCAAATTAGAGGTGTTATCCAATTTCTTATTATTTTATTTAAGACATTATATTTAGCTTGTGGATAGTAGCAAACATTATATAGTAAACTATACTTAGAAAAATAACAAGTTAATAGGAGAAATTCAAAGATGAAGGCTTTATAAAGCCAACATTTAGACATGTAATGTACACAAGCATTCTAGAAATTATAAGTGGCATGGACTGGGGTGTCCTAAGCAGTCAAGTCCTCTTCACCTAGAAAATGTTTGAAACACAGGGGATGTGGTTGAGTCCTTATATCCTGTCTCCAAAAGTGCCAGTACCACCTGCTTCAGAGGAAAATGCGAGAAATCCTATGATAGTCACTTTTGGAGTAACCAACAGATAAGGGAAATTTCTTTCTTATTCCAGGCATATAACAGTTACCATGAGTTCTGGAACAGAAGGATTTTGACTTTTTGTATACATTTATCCTGTGTAATGAAACTGTAGATGTTCTTATTATCCATATTGATATCTGCTAAGCTCCCATCCTTAATTATGTCCTGTGGCCCTGAGTCCCACGTGTCATTATACTTCCTTTTAAAATTATTTCCTTTTGTCAGTTTTTAATTTGCCACCTTTCAATTTCATTGGCTATGCCAGGATCACTGGATTTCATTCCTGGATCTTCCATGGACTTTCTGGGTTACCTTGGGCAAGTTACTTAAACACTTTTACCTCAATTTCCCCATTTAATAAACAAAAGCATTACTGAGAGGTGCTTGTACTTCAGAAGTAATCACGGAAGTTCAAAGTATTATTAGCACTACCATATAGAAGTAAAAAAACTGTGTTATTCTAAAAGGAAACTTTTAAAAAGGTTCTAATCAGCATGGCATCTAGCCACAACAAGTGTTAAAAGCACAGATAAGCCTGAACATCCTCAAGTTCTGGAGTGTTTAAAAGACAGAATATGCTTAGACTTATACATGCATCCATTTAAAAGGAGGGTGTATATCCCGTGTTTTTGATGCTCCTTAACAGTTTTTAAGCACACCATCATAACAGAGACCATTCCTGTAACCAGTTTCAGGCCCCAGACCACGTTTGTGCTATTTTTCATTCCTATAGCGGCTGACCAGTATTATTAGCTGCTTATTATCCCACTGTGCAATATCACTTGGGGATTAACAGGATAGTGATCTCATCTCAAATACACCATCTGCTTAAAGTATGTTATTGTCATTCTTTGGCAACTAAACATCTAATCACTTTTATGGACTCAATATTTCTCTTCCCTGTATAAAATTGGATACCTTCAATCTATTATTTCACTAGTCTCTTCTTATCAGCTAGGCTGCCCTTCGCCCAAAGGTAATTGACCGTCTTCGTTTCTCCAGAGCTGACAGTAGATTTATTGGAACCTATACAATTGCAATGTCCAGATCCTGCTTTTGACAAACAAGAAATAGTTCTGTGATAAGACAGCCTTAAGTACAAATATTACCCACACAAAATCTGCTGGGACAATTTCTCTGTAAAACCACTGGCTTTGGCATCAGACCTTAGGTCAAAATAACTAATCAGTCTAGACTTTGCACTGCCAACTAACAAACTCCATAAGCTTCTTTTACTTTCAATGATAGCTCATCCAGTAAATCCTGGATCTTTTTCCCTTTATCGCAACACTTGAAATGGATTTAAAGTAATAAAAATGATCTGACAAAGTTACTACAAATAAGCAACTGCACCAGGCGTCTGAGAGCTCCCAAAAGACAACTTATAGGTGATGCAATGGGAATTTATTAATACAGGATTTAACCTTAGCAGATGTTTACTTTGTCTCCTGTGCTGGCAATTACTTTACACACATCATTCACATGAGCCATAACTTTGGATGTATTAAAAAAAAAATAGAGGGTACCAACTTCTGCAAAGCTGAGCTACGATTTGGCCCATCCAGTAAGTTATTTGCATGTCACACAGGGTCCTGATTTTGTCAACTTTACATAGTCAGAGTAGTACTTTACTTGATGTGTACTGTAATCCCGTAAGGGTGGCAGTATTGACCCAAAATGAGTAATTGGAACAAGTTTTCTGTGGGTCAATCAGACAAACATAATGGGAAAGGTTGTTTTATTTTGCATTACTGCACCTGTCTTTTTATCTTATTGGATGCCAAGGGCAGAAGCTTGTATCTTTGTATCAGTTTATTTTCTAATTACACAGCCCAAAAATTCCAGGATATTATTAGCCATATCTTCTACAGAGTACAAGGCCTGTCTGCCCAAAGAGTAACTTAGCAATATTAGAGTACATTAGTTGATCAAGGACCCCAATAAACTCTCCTAGTTCTTCATCTGAAGATTTACCAGCCAATGAGCTAGTTAAGGCCCACAATTATGGCATTTTCTTTGTCTGTAATGGCTTTTTTAGCATATTGCACATATCACTTTATTTTCATTTGCACTGAAATGCTGCAGACAGGAGTAGTCACGAAGCCAATGAGTTAAGAAACTCCTCTTTGTGGCTCATTTAGTCACAGAGGTTTCTAACTGAGAACTGGAGGAGTCAGAGGCCATGGCTCCCATATCTACACTACTGTTAGTATTGGGATCCTTCTCTGGTACATCAGTCGTGCTCAGCCCCTGGATTCAAACCTTGATCAGGCAACAGAAAAGCACCTTTTCTTTTTATGCCTTTTTCAAGAAGCCTCTTTGAAAAAGGAAATGCCGTCCTTTTAAATTACAGCTGGCTGTTCCACAACAAAAGCACATAGAACGGAGAACAATGTTGAGTAAAGTCTATTATAGAAAAGCTGGCCCTTGTAATACAAAGAGTTTTTACAGGTTCTGTAGGATGGAAATATCCTTGGATGCTTTTAAAGGTGCAAACAAATGGCCAGATCCTCAGTAGAGCTATGCCAATTTACACCATCTGGAGACTCCTACAACAGCTGGAATTCCAAGTTTACTGTTGCTGTAACACATTGCCATCTAGCTTAAGAAATTTTCAAGAACACTGCAGTTAAAATCAAGTCAGAACTACAATGGTGGAAAAAGCAAGATGGTAATCAGAATGACAAGACAGTAAACTCTGACATCTCTATGCTCTATGTCATACAGAACTAGGTTGTGAGATTGAAAGAAACTTAAGGAAGTTGGCACCCAACTTCCATTGAACTTAATGAGACTACTCATAGGCTTAATATTAAGCATGTGAGTAAGTGCTAGCAGGATGGAGGGCTTGCTGTGTAATATTGGACAAGTCACTTTGTCTCTGTGTGCCTCAGTTTCCTCATTTATCAAATGGGGATAATATCTGCCTACCTGAGTGTTGCAAAGATTGTTTGCAATGAACTTTGAAATTGACAAGCACTAAGAAATATTATTTTAAGGAGTAAAGAAAATGAAGGCCCCAGTCTGCCAAGTAACTGCATGCAAGCACACTACTGCACACACCAAGAGGTCCATTGATGTCAAAAGACTGTGTGTATACACCAGAGTGCTTGCACACAGTCACTTGCAGGATCAGGGAGTAAACCAGTTGCTCCTACCGAATGGCATGCTAGTGCATCTGGATTTGCTTTTTAGATTCACACAGAGTGTGACAGAGACATTGTTAAAAAGACATTTATATTTTTAAGAGGCATTTAATGTTCCTACCCATCCTTGTGTGAAATTATATCAAAGTGTATAATTTTTATTAAAAACAGTCAAGTAAACACCACACTTGACACCTTCTGCTGACACATGAGACGATTCCTTTAGGGTCTTCACCAGTGTACAATCTACAACAGGTGCAGATCACACATGCAGACAATGAAATCCCCAAATGTAGTTGAGTTACTTCTCTTTGCCACTGGATGGCAATGTTTCAAACTGTTTATTAATATTAGCTGATCTCTAAACCAATGCACTAGCATAGAAAGGTAAGTATTTAAAGAATATTTCAGAGCTCTTCCGCTTCCCTTTGTTCACATCAAAATTATGGGCCCAATTCTACAATTTATAAAGATACAAATCCCAATGTACTGCCAGAAAGGACTGTAGCACTGGGCCCAATATAATTATACTCTGAATATTTTTGCATCATAAATAAGACCAGTGTGAAACTGATTCAGTTAAAAGAACAGGAGTACTTGTGGCACCTTAGAGACTAACAAATTTATTTGAGCATAAACTTTCGCGGGCTACAACCCACTTCTTCGGATGCACTTCTTCGGGCTGTAGCCCATGAAAGCTTATGCTCAAATAAATTTGTTAGTCTCTAAGGTGCCACAAGTACTCCTATTCTTTTTGCAGATACAGACTAACATGGCTGCTACTCTGAAACCTGTGATTCAATTAAGATTTTAATTTTCATGGTTCCACAGCGACAGTGTGATTTGTAATAGTTTCTCGTCAGGGAGTTCTATAAATGTTTTAATGAATGCCATCATAATTCTTATATACAGTGTTGTTGCAGCTATGTCCGTCCCAGGATATTAGAGAGACAAGCTGGGTGAAGTAATGTCTTTTATTGGACCAACTTCTCTTGATGAGAGAGACAAGCGTTCGAGCTTACACAGAGCTCTTCTTCAGAAGTTGGTCCAATAAAAGATATTACCTCACTCACCTTGTCTCGACCATAATTCTTTGTTTATACTGCTGTCTGGGAGCAATGCTGTAGTAAAGGGTCTGTCCGATTTTCAGGATATAATAATTACCTTCAGGATGAATTTTGGTTTAGAGTATAAGGTCTAAATCTACAGGAAGAAGCATTTTATTTTTAATTCAATATTTTTGAGACAAGCTGTTTTTGAAATGAAAGTTGCAGTTATTAACACCCTTCTGATGTTCAGACAGAACATTCACTTTTTAAGCAGGACCCAGGTGTATAATGAGTTACAAGGTGTAGAATGGCCACACAATTTACCTTTCTGCTAAGACGCTGCATGAATTTCAAATAATGCAGATACATTCGTAAAATGGCTATTTTCACATCATCTAGTTTTTTAGCTTGTCCTCACACTATTTCACGACCACTGCAGAAGGAGACTATGTTATGTGAGTGGCTGGGGCAGCTGGTAACATAAAGGAGTATGAGGGACAGAAAAAAATTAAATATTCTCCTGGAAAGGGTTGCGGGAGGCTTGTATAAGCCAGGGTCTGCCATCCTGAAGCTTCTACCTATTTATACAGCCTTCATCACAAGAGCATCTGAGCACCACACAATTATTAATGGATTTTTTTGTCCTCACAACACCCCACCGAGATAGGGAAGTATTATCCCCAATGTATAGATGGGGAACTGAGATATAGAGTAAATTAAGCGCCTTGGCCCAAGGTTGCACAGGAAATCTGATTGAGCGGAGAACTGAACCACTAGCTCAGTGTCCTATCCATTAGAACAGGGGTCGGCAACCTTTCAGAAGTGGTGTGCCGAGTCTTCATTTATTCACTCTAATTTAAGGTTTCACGTGCCAGTAATACATTTGAACATTTTTAGAAGGTCTCTTTCTATAAGTCTAGAATATATATCTAAACTATTGTTGTATGTTAAGTAAATAAGGTTTTTAAAATGTTTAAGAAGCTTCATTTAAAATTAAATTAAAATGCAGAGCCCCCAAGACCGGTGGCCAGGACCCAGGCAGTGTGAGTACCACTGAAAATCAGCTCGCGTGCCATAGGTTACCTACCCCTGCATTAGAACATCCCTCCTTCTACACAGTGGAGTTCTGCTCATAGAGAGATTAGGAGTTCACCACAGCAGACTCCTTTCTCAGATGCATAGCTATTAAACTCTTCTCCCATAGAGTTTAGGAGCTCAGCATGACAGACATCTCCCCTGCTATACATCTTCTAAGACTCACAAGAGTACAACTCTGCACTGGCACTGCTTAGGAGCCTCTTTCCTCCTTGTCCCCCCATACAGCGCTCTACCTCCTTCTGCCACTGCCTACCCCATGACTCCTTCATTTTAGCAGTCACACAATTTAACAAAATTGTTTTGTAATCAATTAACATTGTCACATAATTCCACAGAATTCAGTGCCGTTCTCCCATATAACTTGACACAAAATCTAGGGCTAATGTCGCACATAATACAAGGGCCTTGCTCATAAGCATTACAATGTCAACAGAGGACCTGCTTCTCGGAACAAATATGGACTGCAGTGAGAAACTGGTCTTTTGTTACAGGAAACAGTAAAAAAAGCAACGTGTTTCTTAAAAACAATTTGTCTGTACCTGATTCCACCTTACAAATAAAGGGATGCTTGAAAGCACACCACAATCATAACAATTACAGATTGCTACAAAAGGGTGGGTTTCACTG
This sequence comes from Trachemys scripta elegans, assembly GCF_013100865.1. NCBI lineage: Eukaryota > Metazoa > Chordata > Testudines > Emydidae > Trachemys > Trachemys scripta. The sequence goes on along the minus strand of NC_048298.1, from coordinate 150,405,165 downwards.
AAATACTTTCTATGTTGATTGGTGCAACAGGACTGTTGCGGACACAACTTATTTATTCATGTTTCTCCTGGGATTATCCAATAGAATATCAAGATTTGAAGACTGACAATGACTGTGCTACTGAAGTGGGGAAAACTGATCCTACACTATGTTCTGAATTTTAGTTTATAAACAAAGCTTCTGACTAGGATGGGGGACCACAAGAGAAATTGGAGCTGTTTTAAGTAGGCGTTAAAGGCCAAATTATGCCCTAGGATACATAAACAGGGCTCTCATTGACATAAATAGGACAAAATTGGGTCTAAAGTTTCTTATCGGTATCAGTCTTGTGTTCCTTTTTAGACAGTGAGATTCAGCATTTTATAATCTTCAGATGCTTCTTCATCAAAGTCCCTCAAAAAGCATTCTATAGTTTTGTTTGCATTATTAAACATGAGCCAGGCACTAATGGAATCAAAGTGCAATAGTTTCTTTTTTTTAATCCATTAATTGCCTCCACCTTGGAGAGGGGTTTGCACTGTCTCTTGAGTTTCTGTATGGAACTCAAACTACTTGTGCTTAAGGTCAGCCCTGCATTAAAAGTCCAATAAAGCATTAATAACAGGTCTGCTCACAACCCTAAGAAACTTACCCAGTTAGGTACCCAATAATATTTTGCAATTTCCTAGCACCATTTATTGGACAGTTTAAACATAATTTATAACCATTAATAGATTAAGCCTCACAACATCCCTGGGAGGTAGGTAAGAAAGACCAATGGAAAAATTAGCCACAGAGAAGAGGAAGCAATTTGTCTAAGGTCATGGAGCAAGGTATACAGAAGGTCTGGCTAGATGATCACAATGGCCTTGGAATCTATGAAATCCAAGTTTCAGAGTAGCAGCCCTATTAGTCTGTATCCGCAAAAAGAACAGGAGTACTTGTGGCACCTTAGAGACTAATGAATTTATTTGGGCATAAGCTTTCGTGGGCTACAGCCTACTTCATGGGATGCATAGAATGGAACACACAGAAAGAAGATATTTATACATACAGAGAACATGAAAAGGTGGAAGTAGCCATACCAACTGTCAGAGGCACATGATGGCATATATCACATTGGTAGATGTACAGGTGAATGAGCCCCTGATGGCGTGGCTGATGTGATTAGGCCCTATGATGGTGTCGCTCATTCACCTGCACATCTACCAACGTGATATATGCCATCATGTGCCAGCAATGCCCCTCTGCCATATACATTGGCCATACCGGACAGTCTCTACGCAAAAGAATAAATGGACACAAATCTGACATCAGAAATCATAACATTCAAAAACCAGTAGAACACTTCAATCTCTCTAACCACTCAGTGACAAACCTGAAGGTGGCAATTTTGCAACAAAAAAACTTCAAAAAACACACTCCAAAGAGAGACTGCTGAACTTGAATTAATATGCAAATTAGATACAATTAACTTAGGTTTGAACAGAGACTGGGAATGGTTGGGTCATTACACTAATTGAATCTATTTCCTCATGTTAAAATATGTTAAAATATCCTCACACCTTCTGTGGGTCATCTCGATTATCACTTCAAAGGTTTTTTTCTCTCTCCTGCTGATGATAGCTCATCTCAATTGATTGGCCTCTTACAGTGTAGCCCACGAAAGCTTATGCTCAAATAAAGCGGTTAGTCTCTAAGGTGCCACAAGTACTCCTGTTCTTTTTATGAAATCCAAGATTAGCAATAGAAATAACAGATCTCAGTGGAGTTACACCATAGAATCATAGAATATTAGGGTTGGAAGGGACCTCAGGAGGTCATCTAGTCCAACCCCCTGCTCAAAGCAGGACCAATTCCCAACTAAATAATCCCAGCCCAGGGCCGGCTCCAGGCACCAGCCAACCAAGCACGTGCTTGGGCGGCACCTTGGGGCAGGGCGCCACTCGATTTTTTATTTTTTTATTTTTATTTTTTGGATTCGGTGGTGCGGCGCTCAGAGGGGGGCGGGGGCTTCGGGCAGTGTGGTGCTCGGGGGGGCGGGGCT
>NC_048298.1:150311210-150402784 GCF_013100865.1 Trachemys scripta elegans | reverse complement strand
GGGGGGCGGGGGCTTCGGGCGGTGCGGCGCTTGGAGGGGGGCGGGGGCTTCGGAGGGTGCTCGGGGGCGGGGCTTCGGGCGGCATGGTGTTCAGGGGGCGGAGTCTTGGGGGCAAGGGCTGGCACGGTGCAGCGCTCGGAGGGGGGCGGGGGCTTCGGGTGGCATGGTGCTGGGGGGGCGGGGATTTCGGCAGTGCTCGCGAGGGGGGGGGCATGGCAGGGCAGCGCTCTTCTTTTTTGCCTGGGGTGGCAAAAAAATTAGAGCCAGCCCTGTCCCAGCCAGGGCTTTGTCAAGCCTGACCTTAAAAACCTCTAAGGAAGGAGATTCTACCACCTCACTAGGTAGCCCATTCCAGGATTAAATTGGTTCACTAACTCCATACTATTTCTTGCTTTCTCCTCTTCTTTATTTTGTAGCATACCCAACACCACACATTCTAAAGGCTAAAACTGGGCCTCAATTACTTTGTCAACACCAGGAAAATCAGCGCTCACATCAGAGCAAGGGTGGGCAAACTTTTTGGCGCGAGGGCCACATCTTGGTATGGAAATTGTTTGGAGGGCCGGCTGGGACAGGGGATTGGGGCACATGGGGGGGGGGAATGAGGTCTCCAGCTGGGGGTGCAGACTCTGGGGTGGGGTTGGGGGATGAGGAGTTTGAGGTGCAGGAGTGTGCTCTGGACTGGGATCAAAGGGTTTTGAGGGTGATCAGGGTTTGGTGGGGAGCTCAGGGGTGCAGGATCCAGGCGGTGCTTATCTGAAGCACACCTCCGGAGGCAGGGCCACGTCGCTCTGCAGGCTGCCCCATCTGCAGGCACCGCCCCCGCAGCGCCCATTGGCCGAGGTTCCTAGCCAATGGGAGCTGGCGCTTGGGGTGGGGGCAGTGTGCAAAGCCCCCTGGCTGCTCCTTCTTCCGGGGAACCCCCGACCCTGCTCCCCAGCTGGAGCACTGAAGCAGGGAAAGTTCCCAACCCCGCTCCCCAGCGGCAGTTCAAGAGCCAGATTAAAAGCCCAATGGGCCAGATGCAGCCTGCAGGCCATAGTTTGCCCACCCCTGTATTAGAGCAACTGACACCAATTGTGCAGCAGCCACAGTCATAGCAACAATGTCAACTCTGCAGGCTGCATCTGTAGAAAGGGCTGGAGCATTTTTACTACCATGCCATGCTAACAGCTTAACGCAGGGACAGCTGCCTGGTGGCTGGCAATTATTGAACTACGGGTACTAACTTTACCAGTGCAGATGCACTCGATGTCACAACACAATTCTTCTGCCTTAGAAAAGGATGCTTGAGAGGTGGCAAACCAAAGCTCAAGCCAGGACTGGATGCCAAGGCTCCTGCTTCACCCAAGGTGGTGGAAGAATGGAGACAGGGGTGGGGCCTGCCCAGCACCCACTAGCCACATGACCCTCCCCCCGGGAGCGGTTTGCAATGGGCTGGTTCTGCTGCCAACACCCCGCCGGGGCCCCTCACCCCTTGTCTGCTGCCAGGTAGAGGGAGAAGGGGGCTCGGCCACAGGGTCATCGGTCTGGGGCCGGCGCCTCCTTCTGCCCTGAGTTTGTACAGCGCCTCGCACCACGGGGCCGGGGGCCGCTGCTGGGCGCTACGGCAAGGGAGGATGCGCCAAAAATCCGGGAGCCGCAGGGCGCGCGCGGACCAGCCGCCCGTGACAAGCAGCCCGGCCGCTCCCCAGGGCAGAGACACCCCCCGCGCCGCCGCCGCCCAGCCGGGTCCCAGCCCTGCCAGGGAGCGGAGCCAGCCCCCCACCTGCCCCATCAGCGGCGGTGCCTGGGGGGAGCGGGACCGCAGGGGCAGAGGACTCCCCGCTCCATGGGGTCGGGGCGGACCATGCTGCAGGAAGAAGGGGGGGAGGATTGTAACGTCCATCCCGATTAGAGCCCGCATGGGCCCTTGTCCCGCACTCACCATGGTACCGTCCCCTCCGCCTCCGGGCTCGGGTGCAGCGTAAACTCAGCGAGACGCCTTCTCTGCCCAAGCCGCTTCCTGGCAACCGAAGCCCCACCCCCGCGCATGCGCGCGCGACCCTGAGTAACCCGGAAGTGCCTCGGAAGAGGTGGCGGAAGTGCGGGGGGAGGAGGGAGGGAAGGGAGTGTCGGTTGGCTGGTGGGGGGCCCGAGAAGCCCTCTCTGGGGCTGACAGGCAGACCCGGCGCGCGGCGGCCGGTGAGTGTGTCACGCCGCTCGCGGGGAGGGCGGGGCCGGTCGCTCTGCGTGTTGCGGGCTCGCATCGTCCGAGCGGCCCCTGCGGGATGCCGTAGCCGGGGACCCTGCGCGTGGGGCTTGTTTTTAACCCCCCTCCGCGCCCGGGGAATCTCTGGGGGTTCCCGGCTCCGGGCCCGGGACTCGCGGCCCCGCAGGATGGGCGCAGTTCCCGGCCGAGCCTGTTGGCGCTGACGCGGGGGCGGAACTCGCTGGGCCGAGCCGGGGACCACAGCTCTGCCCGGGCCCTGTCCCCCCGGGCTCGGCCCAGCAGCCCCCCGGTGTTCTCCGCCTGTGGCGCGTGGCCGGTTTTGGTTGGCGGTTTTCCTGGAGATTTAATCCGGTGACTTAATCTTTAATTCCCGGAGACTCCCGGCCAAACCCGGAGGGTTGGCAACCCTAATACCGGCCTGTGTCCAGCTGCTGCTAGGAGAGGGGACTTTGGCCCAGGCCAGGCCCCCTCCCCCGGACAGGGTCCGGTCAGATCTCTGCTGGCCTAGCGGAGCAGACCGCGTAACAAGAAAAACAAACGGCCTCGTCGTGACGGAACGTAGCCGCGTTATTGGTGTTCCCGAGAGGGTGATCGCTCCCCAAAGGTGCTAGGCCCTTTCCCAGACACAGAGAGCTCCGGTCCTGTCCCAAGGCGCACATCAGTGGAGTTACTGCTCCACGTCGTAGAGGGACAAAATAGAGTTCAGAAGAAACATTAGCAAAATTAGCAGGCACGTTTTAGAGGACTAATTATTGTTTCACCCTGGGCGTTTTCCTTTTTTAGATTTGGTCGTCCTCTCTCCCACACAGCTCCATCAGCCAGAGGGGGGAAAATGACATCTCTAGGGAAGAAAGGTAAGTGATCTTCCTTTACTAAATAGATACATTCTGGTAATTCTGTATTCACTTTGGAGGTGTTTAAAGAACAGAGCTGCAGTGTATGCTAGATGCTAGCTTCTCAGCTCTCTGTGAGCTGAGGGGGTGAAAACATTATCTAGTATATTTCGGGGGAAAGATTGTGGGAATCTTTGTTGCTGTAGTGAAAAACAGAGATATAGTAAAGAGCCTGGGTGGAAGTGGTAATGAAATGTTTTCTTTTACCTTTTGGATCCCTAGTTCATATCAGGCCAGGACAGTAACAACTGAGTTATTACTCTTTGATGGCCTGAGATGATACTCTTCATCTAGTTCCTAGCAGATAGGTGTCTAGCATTTATTTGGCTCCCTTACTTTTATTACAGTAGAATAATGAATTAAGCATTAAGACCCCACTTCTGCAAACAGACTTGCACAAGTAGATTTTTGTGCTGGCATAAATCAATTTGTAGGCAAAGTACCTAAATCTGCCACAACTAGGAAATTCAAAATTCAGGATTCTCACTTTGTCCTTATGTCACACTGTAGTGGTGAGGCACAGCAAAATGTATATAGTCTGTTCTTGGACTTGCCTATTGTGCAACAGTGGTAAGAAGTCAATTTCTTTTACACCTTAATGGACATGATTTGCTGGGAATACTCTAAATCCCTAAGAATTTTATTCTCTGAAGATATTTTTTTCTTAGTCCCACCTTTTCTCAATGTTGGTTTAGGCAGGCATAATGTGTTACTTCAGGTCGGATGTGACAAAGGCATTAATAACCAGGGAGAGATTAGCATTGGCAAGAAAGAACACAACAGACCCTGTTTTACTAACTGTGTGAAGCAAAGGATACCAATTCAGTTATTGCAGATATTGTTTTACATTAGCAAGAAATCAGTTTTCTATCAAAAAGACTTCTTGACTAGACTTGAAAAAACTAAATTCTAAAAAGCTCTTTTCTATTATCTGTTAACTAGTTGAGCTCTTGAGTTATTTCTGGGTTTACATATGAGACAGATATAGCAATTTCCTGCAATATCCTTGGGAGATCTTACTGTATTAAATTTATGTATCATTGTGGGCCAAGGATTGTATGTCATCCTCCCCTATGGAATTACCACAGCTCCTCCAGGAATTAAGAACGGGTGTGTGTGTGGAGGGGTGTTTAGGCAAATTCATTCAGATTGTAACACTGCTAGAGAGGCATCACCATCTGGAGAGGCTCACATATGCTGGTTCAAACTGGATTCTCCAGAGACCAACAGATAAAGAAAGGTCCTATGGATAAATAGCCTGATTTTTAAATAGACTCAAGGCTTTCTTTCTGATCCAGCAAATGGACAGGACCTTTTGTCCAAGGGAGGCCTGGGAAGGTTGGAAGGACTTTGGCCAACTGAGGCCCCATAAGACAGATGGGTGACCTACTAAGCTTTTAGCAGGCATACAGGAACTCATTGTTTTTTATAGTTTTTTCTGTAATGCTTTCATTTTAGGAATAAATGTGCTTGCTTACAAAAGGCTGTGTGGTAACTTTTAACTGCTGGCAATTAAACTGTTCATAAGCCTTCGGAGAGAAAGCAATGTACAGACGCTGGCCTGCTGAGGCAGGTCTGATTTGCTGGGAATACCATAGTGTAGGCAGAGAACTGTGAGCCTGGAAAAACCTTGGTCAGAAGGGAGAGAAACACAGGTTTTTGCCCAACCGAAGTAATGGTTGAGAGGTGAAAGCCTAAAAATGGGTGCCCTTGGTGGACCAGGGAGAGGGTGCAGTGCCGCTGAAGTGTGATGACGACATAAATTGGGTCATATGATGAAAAAGTCAAACATCAGTCTTCAGTGTTCTGGAACATCTTTCACCAATTTAGAAATGGAAAATATCATTGAAGATCAACCATTCCATGTCCCTGCAGTGTGGTAGTACTTGGAAATTCTTGTTTTCTAGGCAGGAAGTGTGACATAGTGACAATTTTACAACCAGTTTAGAGTTGTGTGCAATTTAATAAAATCCAGCATCAACAGAAATGTTTAGTAAAATGTTTGTGTTTAGATAATTTTTTTTATTAAACATTGCTCTGCAGTGGTAGAAACCCAAACATGCCAATACTGGGGGAGAGGATTGCAGGAGAACCAGAAACAGGAAGTGATTAGTTAATTCCTCTTTCCATTCCTCCCTTCCTCTCCTCCCCTCCCCCCCTTTTTGGACAATGAAGTAAAACAGCACAAATAGTGAAAAGTTTTTTGTTTTTGTTTTTTTAATTTTTCAGGATTTACAACTAAGTTATTACTAAACACAGTTAAGGAAAAAAACTTATGAATATATTGTATTGATAGTATCTCTTTAAAGTTGTTGTGAAGCAGTCTAATGCCTTTCAGCAGTGAAGGAGTGAAATCCTCTTGGCTTTGAAGTCAAGGTTCAGTGGCTAATGTAGTGAGTTCATATAGATTTCCTGCAAAGTGGCTGCTGTTGACAATTTTATCTATATAGTCTTGTTTGTGCAATGAGCATGTAAATATAAATAAAGCTAAAAAAAAAAAAAGTCCTGATCAGATAGATGGCTGGATTTTGTATTACTGACCTTACTGATTAATGAACACACTTACTTGAGTGCGCTTTCCCTTTTGAGTCCTAGTTGAATCAGTGCCCAAGCACTGTGCTGCTTTGCAGATGCATTGCAAAACCCAAGCTCCTTCCAGAGTTTTGTTGCCATTCTCTTTGAATTTCTGCAACTCCCAGTGGCATAATAAAATAAATATATTATCTTCCCATTATCTCCAAATTAGCCGACTATGCCTCGTCACCCATCCGTGGACCTGGAGATGGCATGGAAACTGAGCAGCCACCTAAAACTGTGGAAGTAATTGCTGGAGCCCACAATACAAGTCGTCATGCCCATCACAGTCCACACAAGAAAGCTATCTCTTCCCTGAGTCCTGGAGTTCTCCAACTAGGGAAAATACACAGTGATAAGTCAGTGGAGATTGAAGCTGTTCGAATACTGGTTCCGAAAGCTGCTATAACTCATGTTGTTCCTACCAAAAATGCTAAGGTGGCTAAATCCTTGGGACACCATAAAGGAGAGGACTTCAGCCAGTCAGATGGAGTCATAGAACCCAAGAAAGAGCTGTTGGAGCTAAAAAATGCAGTAGAAAAGCTCAAGAATTCAGAAAGGAGATTGCTACAGGATAAAGAAGGTCTTTCCAACCAGTTACGTGTACAGACAGAGGTAAGACATTGAGGATTATTTTTGTGACAATAGATTTGTAGCTTTATTTTGTTTGGGAAGCCTGAGGAGACCAGTATGATGGTATAGTCTGACCTTCTGCATAAGACAGGCCAGAGAAGCTTGCCAAGTAATCTCTGAATCAAACCCATAACTTCTGTTTTGAGCTATAGAATATATCATTTAAAGACATCAAATGATGGAGAATCCACCGCTTCCCTGGGTAAATTGTTCCATTGGTTCATAACACTCACTCAAAAATATCCACCTTTTTCTGAATTTGTCTAGCTTGTCTAAAACCCACTACATTTTGTTTCTGCTGTGTTATGACTGCAGAAACATTCATTACTTTAAAAATGTAATCACAAAGGGAGTCTTTATCATTAACAAAGAGAGCGGACGCATGCAAATATAGAAAATTGGCGTGCTGCACTGTATAAAGTACTCTGCAGAGGGCAACACCATAAACTCAGCTACAAAAATAATTTTTCCCTACTGAACGTAGAAATTGCTATACAGAGAATACCAGTGTTCTACCTAGTCTAGTATCCTTTCTAAGACAATGGCCTGATGCATTTACCAAATGCTTCAGAGGAAGGTGGAAGAAGCCCCATAGTGAATAACTATCAAATAAATCACCCGTAGGGCAGGTTTCTTCATAACCCCTTTTAGCTAGTGGTTGGGTTATGACACAGATGAGTGGATGTCTTACCTAATATAAACTGCAGATATCTAAATGGCTACTCCTTCTGTAAATTAAGCCTGCATGCTTCCCTCTGTTCACTTCTCAGTGTAGTAGATGAATGTACTTATTCTTTCAGACATTAGTTATACAGGCTTATTTAAACAACTATAGCTATAGCAAATAAGTTGCATGTCTTGAATCCTTTAGTAATCATGAGGCATTAAACACTTGTCCTTCAAATTCCCCAAAGAACATGTATCTGACCTAGTTGCAGTTCTTCAAGTGTCTTGTAATTATTTCCATACAAAAGCCTGACATATTGGGAAATCAGTCTGAATCTTTGATAGCTAATGTGCTTTCTAGAAGCACACTGTGATTAGAAATATGACTTATAATAGCTGTTCTATCCTTGGCCTGTTCTAGGTGAATCGAGAGCTGAAGAAGTTACTTATTGCTTCTGTTGGGGATGACCTGCAATATCACTTTGAACGCATGGCACGTGAGAAAAATCAGTTGATTCTAGAAAATGAGGCCCTAGGCCGGAATATGTCTCAGCTGTCTGAACAGTTAGAGCGGATGTCTATACAGTGTGATGTGTGGCGCAGCAAATTCCTAGCAAGCAGGTATGGTTTTAGGTCTGTGTCACTACTATTGTCTTAGGGCTCCCTTCGTAAATTAGTATAGTGAAAGACCTTTTTGAAATACATATATGCAAGGGAACAGCTGTAGGAATCCCTACTCTGAACTGGAAATCTACCCTGAGATCTGGAAAACTTCAACCACCACAGCTCTGCTTTCTTATGTTTCCGGTCACTGTTTGTACAGTTTTGAATAATTATTCATCCCTATGTACACTTGTGTATCTTCAGTGTTCTTACTTAAAATTGTAATACCATAAACTTTACTCTTTTTTTATATATATAAACAGCTGTGCAGATGACAAGCTGAAAAGGGGTTCATGCTGCTAGTAAAGCAGGGTTCCAGCTTGTATGACGATAACATTTATTGGCACAGAAAAGGATTAAAAAAAGTTAGCTCGTCAAAAAGAACTGTCACTTGCAAGTGCAAAATGAATAAACCAAGTCAGATTACTTGCACATTAACTCAAAATAAACTACTGGATTTATAATGTGTTTCCTCTCCCTTCATCCAGTATTTAATGATGAAAGAGTAGGTCCCTCTCCCATCAAACATGAACCTGAGACTCGGATCAAGGTATACATATTAGAGAACACCAACTAGAGTTTGCAATTCTGACTACTAATGACAATTTAGTAACTTTCTTCTCAAATTTTAATGTGATTGCAGGCTTTGACAGGCCATAGCCCTTAAAGTGTGAGCCATGTTGTAGCAAGCCAAAGTATATAATGTAATCACCGCATTAGGTGCATGATTTGATGACGGCCACACGGTATGATGGCGAATGCTGACTGTGGTTTTAGTGTTTGGTTTTTTACTAGGTGAATTTTCTGATTCAGCCAGCGAAGAAGAATGTTAGATTTTTGAATCTAAAGTTATCTCTTCTTATATTCCTACAACTACAGAACGAGGAATTCCATAGTCTGTGTAGTGTGTCTCTGTGAGTGATGGTCGGATAAGTATTTTGCATTTTCTGAGGACTGGAAGTCGAATCCTCCTGGGCTCTACTCCAACTCTTCCTGTGTGACCTTCAGTAAATCACCTGTAACTGAAATGCAGGGTTAAGAGAACTGATCAGATTATCCCTTCCCTAATTCATAGGCATGTGGTGAAGCTTAGTTTAATACTTTTTCATCAGAATATTTTACAAAGAAGCATCATATTAATATTGAAACCTGTAGTATATGCTTCCTGCATTGGCTTTGTAAATAAATACTTAATATATTAGGGACTGTCTCTGAAATATGGGTTTAATCAGTCAGGTGTCACCATTCCTAATTAATTGGGCTCTTCAGCATTATTGGTGTGCCTATGTCATGGGTTGAGAGTCACTTGTGGGAGCACCATGTGACAATGGATTGGTACTTGCTGAGTTATCTGTAACCCACTGCTCTGAGTCTTTTGGTTTGTCCTTTTTTGAAAGAGGCAGTGAGGTGATAGTTTGAGAGATGTGTATATTTACATGTTGTATCTCCTCCTTTGTAATGTTTTTTAAAGGAAAATCTCCAATGGAATCAGCTGTCTGAGGGATTAGAGACTATCTCTTTCCTCTAAATTGGTAATTGAGAGTGACCAAAAGTGGTTGGGATCTGATAGCTATTAGTTTGTTTCTAAGGGATCTGTGTCTAGATCATCTACCCATACCTTTGTTAGTCTCAACAGAGAGGCAAATAAATAAATGAGCAAGAAACTGAATGCACTGGCTATCCCCCTTGATTTATTTCCCAGAGATGACTTCCCATAGGCCATTCTTGAGGCATATTAGTGGGGCAGCCTGTGCAGTCAATGCTCCTTGCTTCACCCTGCTCTTTGGAAAAAGAGGACTTTATTCTCCCGTGCTGTTACTTACATTTGTCAACAGCATTAACTTGTCCCAAAACACTTTTTAAAATGTTTAATAGCGACTTCCTGCTAATTTTTTTAATCAAACACCACATACTTTTGAGACTGAGTTTAAACAATCAGTTACTACGAAGCTGCCTGGTCTGTATTACAGACCTGTAAGTGGCCCGAGGGTTGTGCCAAACAATCTGCACTGGCTAACACAAGAATCCCTCTTCCCGGATTGCATGTTTTCAGATTGGTCTGTAACAAATTTTGATAAAACAAAGTCTCAGATGCCCCTTTTTTTCAGGCAACAATCAAATGTATATCCAACCCCAAATAACAAATTAACTTTTGCAACAACATAGTCCAAAAAAACCCTCCTCTTTAATGTAGCCTTTGGGAGTCCCTCGGAAGCATTTTCCACAGTGCCTTCCATAGCTCCCTCTCTCCTAATCTAAAAAAGTCACTTTTTTATTAGGGATCATAGATAATAAAACAAAATATCGTAATTCCACTATTTAAATCCATGGTGTAAACACTTGAATAATATTTGCTGTTCTGGTCACTCCACCTTAAAAAAATATATTAGAATTGGAAAAGGTGAAGAGAAGGGCAATAAAAATGATTAGGGGGATGGAACAGCTGCCATACAAGAAGAGATTCAAAAAGTTGGGACTGTTCAGCTTAGAAGAGATGACTAAGGCAGATATGATAGAGGTCTAAAATCATGGATGGTGAGGAGAAAGTGAATAAGAAAGTGTTATTTACCCCTTCACATAACAACCACCAGGGACGACCTGATGAAATTAATAGGCAGCAGGCCTTGTTAAAACAAATGAAAGCAAGTACTTCTTCACACCACACACAGTCAACCAGTGGAATTTGTTGCCATGGGACGTTGTGAAAGCCAAAAGTATAAATGTGTTTTAAAAAAAGTTAGATAAGTTCATGGAGGATAGATCCATCAATGGTTATTGACCAATATGGTCAGGGATGCAAGTGTGTCCCTCAACCTCCAGTTGCCGGAAGCATCCAGCACTGGGCACTGTCAGACAGGATATTGGGCTAGATGGACCATTTGTCTGACCCAGTATGACCATTCTTATCTTTATCTCTTCTTCCTGACTAAGGGCTTGCATTTCTTGATCCCACAGTTGAGAGTAGAGGGAAGGAAGCAACTGTGCCTTGCTAACCCTTGCTGATGGTCCTGTCTTTGATATTTGTGTTGGTTTGGCCCTTACAACCTTGCTCACATTATCTAGTGTGCCATGCAGCTTCCCCTATGAGCCCCAAAAGGCCTCCTTATTACAAAACATTTCCTATTCCTCAGTTTAAAAAAAAAAAAGTCAGGCAAACATCAGTTTTAATTGACTGCTCTTAATCCTTGAAATATTTGATCTGCTAAAACTATCTGCAACAGAACCAAAAGTGAAAACTAATTCTATTTCTAACTTGCCTGTTAAAAGTAGCTGATTTATTGGAGATTTCCTCTTTTGCAGAGTCATGGCTGATGAGCTAACCAATGCCAGAACAATTCTTCAGCGCCAAACCCGAGATGCACAAAGTGCAATTCAGGATCTGTTGAGTGAACGTGACCAGTTCCGTCAAGAAATGATTGATACACAGAAGTATGATTACTCTTTACATTCTTTTCATTTTCCCGCCCTAAATGTTACTCTGTGCATTTTTTTATTACTGTGGTCTCAGTTTAGATAGTCTTCTGCCCTAGAATCAATTCTCACCACTATTTCTGGTAGATAAGTACTTACAAAAAACACTGTTGTGATTGCTATACATGGAGCCCTCTTGTTGGCCGCCTCTCAGCAGAAAGGTTGAGGATTGAAGGAGCCATATCAGTTGAACTTCCCTCTTCACCCAAAAGAGTTGTTAGCCCTAGGTGAGGGTTGAGATTCTTTGGTTAGCAAAAGATAAATGTATGGGACCTCAGTCTTCCTGACTTAGTCTACCAATTGTCACCAAATTCTCTAATCATGATGGGCTCCTCAAGCCTTGTATTTTATTATTGTGCTACAGTCTCTGGTGAATGGCCATATGTCCTAATCTTGTTTAAATATTTAATTCTTATTTGTATGTTTCCTTGAATGTTTTTATATCCCTTGTGACTTACAATTCAAGTTCCTTGGGGCAAGATGGCCTCTATTTGTACAGCACCATGCATATTGATTGCACTGTATAAATGATTTACTCATCATTACTATAACAATTCAATTTTTCCCTGAACAGATTGTTAGAAGAGCTGCTGGTTTCTCTACAATGGGGGAGGCAGCAGACTTATTATCCTAGTGCTCAACCCCACACTACAGCAGAGCTAGCAGCAGTGAACTATAAACTGGCTAAAGCAGTGATCTCCCACCTTCTTGGAAATGTTGGCACTAACACTCCAAAAAAGACTTCCCCACCGACAGAGTTCTGCAACACTCCCGCTGAGAAAATGGCTGAAATGGTAAAACCCTTACTATAGCTCCAAGTTTGTGCCCCTATTAGCACTGCATCGGTGCAGCTTCCAGGAAAGGCAACTTTCTGGTGCAGGAGAACTAATTACAATCTAGAGTAAGAGTAAAGTGCATGGGCAATAGAGAGCTTTTTCAGTACATCTAATCTAAAAGACCATTTCCTAAGCAAATATTTAAAAACTGGAAAACCTCTCACTTCCCTACACTTTCCCTGGCACACCAGGAGGTAGCCTTACATCACCACTGTGTCTTTTCAGTAGCACGCCTTAGTGCAGTGTCTAATCTCTGTACTACTAATTTAGAGCTGCACGGTGATCATGCATAGAGGACTCTGTTCTTTGTCATCCTCATGTTCCAGGAAACTGCAGGAGGATTTTTTTCTCCCTCCTTTTCTCTTAGACTTTGGCTCGAATAGATTTCCCCCCCCCCCCCAATATATAGTCTGGACTTGAGACTATATCCCTGCCAGCTATAATTTTGGGGCATATCTGAGGCCTGGGGATTTCATTTCAAAATCAATAGCTTTATATTAGGGCAAGGAGATCATTAGAACATTAAGACTGAAACAATGACCTAATGAAGATGTAGATGAGCGAATTCTCCAGAGACAAAGAGCAGCTGAGCTAGAATAACAAGCAGGAAGACTTTAAAGGGAAAGTACTGCTTCCCCTCCCAGCCTAGCTGCTGCACTCCAAAAGTGATTGAGATAGCATTTAATTTTAGGCCAGGGAACTAACCAAGGACCCTCAACTTGAGAAGTAGGAGGGAGAGGGGAAAGGATGAGGAAGAAAAGGGAGGTGGGGCAGGGAGGCAAAATCCATACCATTTTCAAAGTAGGCTCCTCCCCAACCCCCACCCCCACCCCTCAAAAAAATCCAGGAAAATTGGGGAAGATGATAAAAGTAGTGGAGAAAGCGTTTAGCCTTTCCCTTTAGTGTTTGGTCATCATTGTAGTATTACCCATTTCCATAGGAGGAGTATTCCATGCATAAAACTGCCAAACAACATATTTTAAAACTAACAAGCTATCCTCTACGAGAGCTGAACCACCCCCAGGAGTGTACGAGGTGGCTAACAGTACACTTCTCAAGCAGCTGAAGGCATAAAGCACTGTGCACGTAGTTGTGGCATATTGCTGGACTCAAGCATGTTTGCAAATACATCTGATTAGTTCAGAGGTCACTCTTTTCTGAACCTCTGATCTTCCCTTCTTGTAATGAATTTAATTGTAGCCTTTAAAAAAAACATTACCTTAGTTCTGATGAAGGGATTCCAAATTTTGTGAATCTATATTCACTACACTATGAAATTACTCAATGTTAAGAATTACAGTTCAAGGTAAAAACTGACCAAAGTATGAGGACTGATAAAATTTACCATTCACCTCACCAGCTGCTGTATGTAAATGGAAGTCAAGGATAAAGCATCTTGGATTAAATAACATCTAGTCCCATGTCTGATACTGAAATTCTCTTTTAGGTGCTGCGAGTGTTGGATCCAGTTGCCTGTACTGAAGCATCACCAGAAGTTCCCTTTTCTGAGCCTTCCCCACCCTCCTTCCTTTCCACAAAGAAGAACATTGGTCGGTTTCACCCATACACCAGATATGAAAATATAACTTTCAACTGCTGCAATCACTGCCAGGGAGAACTGATAGCCCTTTAAAATCATTGCGCTGAAGACAAAATAAAGCCAGTGTATCTGGATATGCTAACTTTTCCCTGAACGACAGTAGTGATTTATCCATTCTGATTTCCTTCTTTGCTATTATCTTCTTGGGGGGTTGTTATGCTAGAAAATGTACTTTTTACTTACAATAACTCTCATGCTTAAGGACCATCTACAATAATCGGTGGTGGGATCATAGCTTCTACAGGGCTAGAATATGGTTAACGCTCCCATTTACAAGGGCAAGACCAAAATGTTACGACAGTACAATTTATAGTGTAAATAGCTCCTTAGATGTGTAGGATTTGTAATTATATTATGAAATCTTAATGGATTTCTGCTCAGGGGAAGACAAAACCATGAAACTATTTTGGTACATAGAGACAAGTGATGCATCCACTTGAAACCTCTGAATAGTGCTTCCTTTAAAAGGGAGTTGAAATAAATGCTAAAGTGAGAAACATTGAGTTACTGTTTAAGTATTTTCATTTTAAAAAGGGCAATAGAATGCACAATCATTTCTATGTGGTTTAATTTTTCTCTCTAGTGTTACTCAGTTTGCTGTGGTGCTATGGTCAAGTATTTATAGTCCTAATTAAGTTACAGGATCAGGTGCAATTAACATTATGGGTCTTACCTTGATGGAAAGGGGTAGAGAAGCCTCTTTAAGAAGAAACTTGAATGAAATTGAAAGGTGTTTAAGTAGGAGTTGGTGTTGAATGGATTCTAGAAGCTAGTGTGTATGAGGTTGAAACAAGTGGATTGGAAGCATTTTAACTCCTAGAACCAAGCTGCTGCATAGCTGATGCTCAGCAAAGATTGATGTAGTTCCTTTAGTGCATAGTTTTAAAAACTGAAACTTACCTTATGCTTAGAGGCAAGATACTACCCATGAAAGATTTTCATGGGTATTATACCTATGGAGGGACCTGCATCATCAAATACTAGGTATGCCTAGGCAGTGACAGAGCATACTATATTTTTACTCATCTGGTTTTACTAGGTTAATGAGACTGGTTACTAGTACATACTTTGAACTTGTCTGCCAAATACAGCCTGAAAAGAAAGCTTGCAGGGTTCTTCTCTGCTTGCTTATTTACAAGTTAGACAGGATATGAATCTTCTACCATATGTTAGGGAGCTTACGAGCTCTTTTTGAACAAAAGTCATATTCATAGAAAAATCCTGCTGATATCTTGCAGCACTCTAGTATCCTGCCATCCCCAACAGACACAGTATACGTAGCTTTGGTATGTAATTAAGGAAAAGGTCTCTAAACCAGTCACTGTAAAACTATTTGGTAAATCTAATACTGTATAGAGGGTATAAAAGGCATAAGTTTATGACTGCTACTCTTGGCCATGCTTTGGCCTGTGCAATGAATATGCTACAATAAACATTCTCTACCTACTTTTATCATGAATGAAGGTTTGGATTTTGTATACTTGTGACAGTCTTTGATTCCACACACTCTTTGCAGAATCTAAGGGCAGGTCTACCCTACAGTCGGGATCGACGCTCTGCGATCGATCCAGCAGCAGTCGATTTAGCGCAGCGGGTCTCAAACTTTTTTACTGGCAACCCCTTTCGCATAGCAAGCCTCTAAGTGCTGCTGCTACCGCCACCACCCTCTTCCCCCAATAAATTAAACACATTTTTATATATTTAACACCATTATAAACGCTGGAGGCAAGCGGGGTTTGGGGTGGTGGCTGACGTGTGACCCCCCCCATGTAATGACCTCTCAACCCCCTGAGGGGTCCTGACCCTCAGTTTGAGAACCCCTGATTTAGCAGGTCTAGTAAAGATCCACCAATTGACTGCAGATCGCTTTGCAGTCAACCCCTGTACTCTGACCCCAACAAGAAGAGTAAGGTAAGTCGACAGATTTTCTCCCATTGACCCCTCCCACAGTGTAGACCCCGCAGTAACTCGAACTAAGGTATGTCGACTCCAGCTTCATTATTCACATAGCTGGAGTTGCGTAGACTAGGTCAACTTACCTCAGTAGTGTGGACATAGCTTTCTTGTAACTCCTGTGGAATTCAAACTGATGGGCATTAGCTTTTGTGCCCTGGTGTACCTCATAGGGACAGAAATTCCTCTCTCCATCCCTTGCAGGCTGAGAAAACACTCAAACAAATATTAAAGTGATGGATTTGTCAGCGTATCACAGGGGGGAGAATAAATAAAGGTTGGTCACCTGTAACCGGAGTTCAAGATGACCTCTGCACAGTCATGCTTTTGTGATGTGCCAGTGATGCAGCTTGGAACAGCAGAACCTTCTACTAGCAGTGCCCATTGGAATGCTCTTGTGCCCTGTTCTCCTCCTTCCCTCCCACCCCCAATAAAAAGGAAGCATGGCATGCAGACTGCCTCAGGTCCAAGCCTGTCACTAAGACTGAGAAAGAGGGGAAGGTGGACAGGGAGTGTGAATTACCTTTGTGAAAGTAGAACAGGCTTTAGTTCTGTCACTATGGCATTTTTCACCCTCATTAAACAAAATGTTAATTTTAAAGAGTTTAAGTGGTAGGGGAAGAGTTAAATCTGCATAAATCAATTATACTTTGAAGCCTCACATTTTAAGCAGAAAAAGAATAAGCCTAATGTTTTCCAATGGAATAATCAACTCCCATTAAGTCTTAGCTAGTGTAGCAAATTAAGTGGTGCTTTAGGAACTTTTCCTGTACTATGGTAGACACACCTAAAGGTTTTAATAACTAATTATAATTAAAATTAAAGTTAACACAGTTGAGCTGTGTCTACTAAACAGGTCTTTTCCCAACACCTCTGTCTCAAACCTACTATACTTCCTAGCCACACTTGCAGCAGTGCATTTTTGGAAATCTAGACGATTATCCCATAATGCTTTAGTATGAGCACCCAACTGCACTCTAGGCAGCTGAAAGGAAGGAAGACCAGTGAAACTGGTTACAAAGGCACAGTTAATGTGTGTAAAGGAACCCCTCTACTCAACAGGACAGCTATGACTTAGTTGCAGAAAGACCCATGTTCCGTGTATGCAAGGCTTGAAACACTGTTAGTAAGAGTTAACTATATTGGGTATGGATACACACCATGTTTAGAGCCAGCCAGTTAATAGTATGTTAAATTATTAAATAGCATAGTGTAGACCAGGCTGAAGAACTGTAAAGCCAATATCACTTGTGCGCATGCATGCTTATGTGCTCACTAAAGGTTTGGACAGGGAACTAGAATGCAATCAGTTGAAACTGTTAGTGTAAATATGAACAGTTTTTCACTTTAAAAACAAACAAATACAGCCATTCCTACATCTATGATGGAATGAACAGCATGACTTTTAGATTATCAAGACAGGGACACAGAAATTAGAGCCAAAGTTGTTCAGCTTGGTCTGCTTCAACAATTAGATAAATAGATTCTAAAGGTAGAAGGGAAAGAACACTGATCTGAACCTCTTGCATGACCAGCCATGGAACAAATTAAAGCACCCTTGCAAAACCGTTAAATTAACAAGCCCTGACACAGAATGTTCTCCCCTGCCCTTTACCAGGATGGGTGGCAAGGAAAGAACTCATCTTTTACTTCCTGTCAGTAAGTACAATTTGCAAGGGTTAATTAGGAAGATAGTTCAGAATGTAAACTGTGCTATACGAGTGAGGTATTAGTCAGCCCAAAAATGGAAGAATGAAATAGAGTGAATCTTCTATGAGATAATGTCACTTTGTCCATTGTGGTCTCTTCAAAGATAAATATAGGTTACACTGCCCCCTGCATGAACATGCCAAACACAGCTAAAATCAACGCAAAGCAAACTTGCCACATCTATATGGATATTTATTCTCACTTTGGCTCAGTGGGCTTGAGAGCACCACTGAGGCATACACACAACAGAATCAGGTTTGTCATTTCAAATTCTAAATAAATAAATAAATAAATAAATAAAAGGTAATTAGTAAACACAGTGTCAGTTAAGAGAAAATTTTTAAACCATTATTTAAAGATTTGCAAATACCACAAAAGGGCAGGGGCTGTAAAGAGCTGCAGCTCAAGCCATATAAGGTATGGCAGCTGACATTAATATTCAAGACACATCAAATCTTCAGCTGTAATGGTCCGTGAAGCGGAAGGATTTAGGTTCAGAAATGGTGCAGAGAATATTCTGGATTTGTTTTGCTCTTCTGGCTTCTAGCCTAAGTTGCCTCGATCGCTCTTTGGCAGCCAGTTCCTCCGCTCGCTTTTCCTCTCTCTTTCTTTTTAGCCATCTGTGGAGAACCAAACAAGTTTGGAAGCACTGACAGTGAGTGGTCAAAAGCTCTTTCTTTAATCACTGGCCATTACTTCTGGCTGTACTCAAAGCAGACAACTGTTCTCTTAACTGGGACTCAATCTAACTAGTTAACTAAAGCCACTGCATCACTTAGCAAACAGGCTACATCCAAGAATTAATTGTTTTTTTAGGGTCCAAGCACATGGGGGAAACTAGTGGGACAGATCTACAAGTGTGTCAGCAATGAGAAGGAAGAGTGGGACCTTTGCCTGAAGCAAATGCAGTCCCTTTGCCTGAAACCTTTACTGATCTACAGCCTATGTTCCCAATACAACTTCTTACTATGGGGTTGCACCTTGATCAGCAGGCTGGGAACCAGCAGGAGTTGGTGATGTTGGGAGGGGACTGGGGAGGGCATTAGCTGAAAGCTTCAGTTGGATGAGTACAATAAGGTTGGGAGGAGGGTCAGAGGAACTGAAAGTGAGTTCACCAGACTCTAGTCAGGGCTGGCCCTAGGCACCTGTGGATCTTCAGACTGCTGAAAGATACAACATTCAGATTTCCTTGCTCCGTAGGAAATAAGAGCCATAGACCTACTGTTTAAAGGCTCTGTCACGTTCTTCTGTTCTTGGAAGGAAGTACAGGCACTCTTCCTGGCGTCTAAGGATTTCCATTTGTTTTTCTTTCATTTGATCTTGGTGCTTTTTTTTAAGCCATAACCTGAAAGCTTCCTCTGGATCTCTGTTCTCCTGCTATATAAAAGCACACACACACACACACACACACGTACGTAATTAAATATGCTGTTTGTCTTTGAAATTAATATAACAGTACTACTTTGAACTTCTCCAGAATCTTCCATCCCAGGTTATGAAACATATTTTATAAACAATGCTGCATTTACCCTCACAACCTTACTAAGTATTATTGCTCCTATTTTTGAACTTGAGACAAAAGTCCTGGTTCTACAACTAGAGTTTTTGGCGGCGTTGTAACGTATAAATCGCTTGCTAACACAAGTGTAAATAAATGCTAGTGGAGACACTTCACAAACATTAGTTCCTGGTTGTGGTTCACCATAGGGCTAAGCTAAATCATCATCATCATATTAAAATGCAATATAGTAACATTTCTCATAAGTGATCCTAGGACCATAAAGGTCACATGAGCACAGCTTGTTGCATTATGCAAGTTCATCCTGTTAAAACTGGAAAATTCTGATATATGAGCAGTTCTAGCACTTTTAAGAGAAAACAGTGTGGCAAACATGGAATATTCCTTGCTATGTTCATTTTTATAATGCTGAGCAAAACAGGTGTAAATTTCAATGTTTCTGAATACCTAGAGCACCCTTAACATGTATGGGATGGAGAGGTCTTAACTTACTCTACTATTTGAGCCTTCTAGTTCCTTTGCACGCTGAATTCGCTTCTCTTCCTGCACTTGTTCTTTTTTCTTCTGCAACCAAGCTCTAAAGACCATGTCATTCTCTCTCTTCTTTTCTTCTTCCTGTTGTTTTTTCTGTGCTGCTTCCTTGTGTGAAATTAAGGATTGAGTAATATCTTACAAGAAAGGTGTTAGTCTGACACATGCAAAGGGCTTTAGCATCAGAGCGAACAATACAAATAGTCTGAATTACATATCAGCCTTGCCCTAAAACGTACTGTGAGAACTGGGAATAATCAACGGACACATCAAGTCAATACTATCTTGAGGAGAAAACTGGCCTTGAGCACCTCTATGATTAAGGTTATATCTGGAGGCTTTCATTCTAACCATTATTATTACAACCTCAATTTCCAGAAGCCTTCCATGCTTTGTCTCAAATCACTGGAGGTTCAGTAGAAATGGATCAGGACATTTTAAACCAGATCTACCCCACGGTTCTAAGTGGTTTAAAATAAGTTTCACTGACCTGTTTTCAAAACTCATTACAAGATTTCTCCTGCCTAGACAGACACTAAAAATCAAAAGTACTTGTGACTGCAGAGATTGGCCTTATAATAGAGGTTTCTGGAGTGTGAACATGCACTGGGGTTGAGGAGAATGTCATTCAATTATGGAGGCACTGACAGCTTAACACTTCTCTGAAGCTAACATGGTGGACTGCTTTTTTTAAAAAGTAGAAAATCTTTGAGAGGTCTGTAAACATTTGAGGATATTTTGGTCATTGCCAAGCATTCCAATAAACCACACTATTCCGAAATTTTGTCTCATGAAATGTTATTCCTCTTTGCACAAAAGCTATGCACCCATCAAATTCAAAATACCAACATGCACCTCCTTTGAAGTCCAAGTATCTTTTTCCCTGAAATATTTTAGCAATTGTCTTCAAAAACTGACAATTATTACACATTTTTGAGGTCTCTGCTACACACTTAATCTTTCAGAAACTTACTTTTCCTACTATACACTATTTTCCTGAGAGTTAAGAGGAATCGTAGTACAGCTTCTTCTCTTTAGTACATGATTATAAAATAAAGGCACTGATCAACATTTCAAGTGTAGACAAGTCCTATGTCTTGTTTGAAATTGCTGTCCTACATAACAGTGTTGAGAGTTGAGTACTTGAGTTGTTTTCCATTTAACCCCTACATTAAAAACCCAGGTAATTACCAC
The DNA here is from genome assembly GCF_013100865.1 of Trachemys scripta elegans. Taxonomy (NCBI): domain Eukaryota; kingdom Metazoa; phylum Chordata; order Testudines; family Emydidae; genus Trachemys; species Trachemys scripta. Next base: position 150,382,329 of record NC_048298.1, on the reverse strand, counting down.
AAAAGGAAACCTTTGAGGTTGCTTGAGGGCAACACTCACCTACGCAAACCTTTAAAAGCAAAGAAATGTCCAATTACAGTAGCCTTCTTTAACATACTTTCATCTCCACACACCACATTCGCCAACAGATTCTGCCGCTCTTTAAAAAAGTTCCATATACTGCCAACATATACATCAACACACTACACACACCACATTCCTTACAATCACACTTCAATACAAACCTTTAACTCCCAAACACTTCCCCATGGGAAAACCATATATCATATATTTATTCAGCAAACAGATTCTAACAATGTCACAGAGGTCAGAGTTAAGGTTTTGGATTGAAATGTGATGGTGTGGGGCATGCGTGTGTATTCTGTTATTGTACATGTTGGAGGTGTATGGGACTTACGAACAGAAAGGAAGAGTCTGTCAGTGAAAATGGTGAATGTGATGGGGGTTGGCATGTTTATGGATATATTAAATGGACGTTTTCTTGCTTTCCATGCATGAGCGATGCCTTAACTAGTTTTTAATGAAAGAGGTTTTTTTGTGGATTTGGTTTATAAGTGCAAAGTATTATTATACCATTGAGGCAATGAAAGAAATGATCCACTGAATAGCTTTTGAGAAGCAATATTTCCCATTAAGTTTGAGAAACATAGAAGGTCTAGTGGTCACTATGTTCTGGTTATTTCCTTTGTGTACTCACCTCTTTCCTTAGTTTCTCTTTTCTTTGTTGCATCTGTTTTTGCATCTCTTTTTGTTTGGGTGAAAGACCGTAGGTGGAGCTTCTCAAAGGAACATTTGCAGACTGCACCCTGCGGGGAGTTCTTCCCATTTCCACACTTCTTGCAATGTTGATGGCCGAGTTTGGGCGATACTTAGGGTTAGGTGGAGGCTTAGGGAAACAGACAAACTCTTCTCCAATGGGGAAGAAAGCATTTACCCCTGGCTGCACTAGAGGCTCTTCCTTTGTTAGACTGGGAGTGCCAAAAATAACAGCATGGGAAAACTTAGGAGAAATAGGCTGAGCTTCAATGTCAGTGAAAGAAACACTTATCGGGGGCAAAAAGCCATGGCTTTCAATATCACGTAAACTCAAGAGTTCAAACTTTCCATCTTTCTCTACTAGGATTTTGCCATCCTTGTGTTCCTCATCCTTGCCACCATTAAGTGAAAAAGACATGCTTTGCAGTCCTGGATCATTAGAAATATGCAGTTGAGACAGCCTACTTGAAACATCCTCTTCACTTTCAGGATCATTTTTACAAGCTTCTGTATCTTCTAGAGGGGGAACTTCCAAATCTACCAATTTATCTTTGAATTTTAGTTTCCTTTCTCTATTCTCATCCAGAGGTTCTTGGTTCTCCAGCAGCTTGTTGGCTTCTTCGATCTTTTCCAAAATATAACGCTTTATTTCTTCATCATCTTCCTCATCCAGTTCCTGCTGGTTTTCCAGCTTGGATTCCTGGATGGAGCTTTCGCTGTCAGTATCAGATGTATGATCCAATGGTTTAACTTCGGGTATGGATACAGGTTTTTCTTCATTTGGTGGACTCTCCTTCAGATCTGCATCAGGCTGAGGAAGCTGATCTACACCTTCTTTTCTTTCCTCACTGTCTTTGTCAGTATTTGCTTCAACATCCTCTTCATTCTGATTAGAATTTTAAAAAGAACATCAGTCCTCCTTTTAAAATTGTATAAGAAATAACCTCTCTAATAAGTTAAAAACTAACACAGGGTAGTTAATACATACATAATATATAATTGAGGTTGGGACTTTAAAACCACAGAAATCAGGAAATTTACAGTTTAGGCAAACAACTGAATGTGCCCCTTTGAGCATATTACTCAGTCTTTAAAGCCAGAAGGGTCCATCATGATCGTCTAGTCTGACCTCCTGAACACTGCAGACTACACCCATTCCTGTAATAGACCCATAACCTCTGGCTGAGTTACTGAAGACCTCACATCATGATAAAGGCTTCAAGTTACAAAGAATCCACCATATACAGTAGTTGAAGCCTGCAAGTCACCAATGCCCTATCCTGCAGAGAAAGGTGAAAAAACCCCAGAGTCTCTGCCAACCTGACTCAGAGGAAAAAATTTTTCCTGACCCCAAATATGGCGATCAGTTAGACCCTGAGCATGTGGACAAGACCCAACAGCGAAATACCTGGGAAATAATTCTCTGTAGTAGCTCAGACCTCTCCCCCAGTAGTGTCCCATCACTGGCCGTTGGAGATATTTGTTGCTAGCAGTCACAGATCAGTTACGTGACATTGTAGGCAGTCTCATCATACCAGCCCCTCCATAAACTTATCAAGTTCAGTTTAGATAAAAGTTAGGTTGGTTGCCCTCACTGCTTCCCTTGGAAGGCTGTTCCAGAACTTCACTCCTCTGATGGTTAGAAATCTGTCTAATTTCAAGCCTAAACTTATTGATGGCCAGTTCATATCCACTTGTTCTTGTATCAACATTGGTGCTTAACTTAAATAACTCCTCTCCCTCTGATATTTATCCCTCTGATGTATTTATACAGACCAATCATATCTCCCCTCAGCCTTCTTTTGGTTAGGCTAAACAAGCCAAGCTCTCATAAGGTAGGTTACTCTTCTGATCATCCTAATAGCCCTTCTCTAAACCTGTTCCAGTTTGAAGACATCTTTCTTAAATGTGGAGACCAGAATTGCACACAGTATTCCAGATGAGGTCTCACCAGTGCATTGTAAAATGGTACTAACACTTCCCCGCCTCTACTGGAAATACCTTGCCTGATGCATCCTAGGACTGCATTAGCTTTTTTCACAGACACATCATATCATCCTGTGATCAACCAATACACCCAGCTCTTTCTCCTCTGTTGCCTCCAACTGATAAGTCCCCACATTATAGCAAAAATTCTTGTTAGTCCCTAAGTGCATGACCTTGCACTTCGCACTATTAAATTTCATCCCATTTTTATTACTCCAGTTTACAAGGTCATCCAGATCTTCTTGCATCATATTCCGGTTCGCCTCCATATTGGCAATATCTCCCAACTTTGTGTCATCCGCAAATGTTATTAACACACTCCCATTTTTAGTGTCAAGGTCATTAATAAAAATGTTAAATAAGATAGGTCCCTAGACCAATCCCTGAGGAGCTCCACTAGTAACCTCCCCCCTCCAGCTTGACAGTTCACCTTTCAGTAAGACCCCCGTTGTAGTCTCCCTGTTAGCCAGTTCCTTATCCACCTTTCAATTCTCATATTAATCCCCATCTTTTCCAATTTAACTAAAATTTCCCATGTGGAACTGTATCAAATGCCTTGCTGAAATCTAGATAGATCAGATCTACTACATTTCCTTTGTCTAAAAAATCAGTTATCTTCTCAAAGGAGGTTGGTCTGGCACAATCTACCTTTTGTAAAACCATGTTGTATTTTATTCCAATTACCACTTACCTCTATATACTTTACTTTCTCTTTCTACATTTGTTCTAAGACCTTGCATACAACTGAGATCAAACTAACAGGCCTGTAGTTTACTAGGTCACTTTTTTCCTTTCTTAAAAATAGGTACTATAGCAGCAATTCTCCAGTCATAAATTTATAGATTGATTAAAATCCTTGCAATTTCATATGCCAATTCCTTTAATATTCTTGGATGGCCCCCCGATTTAGTCCCATTAAATTGTTTGAGTTTGACTTTCACCTTGGATGTGGTAATTTCTACTTCCATTTCCTCATTTCCATTAGCCACCCTGCCATTGTCCCTAAGCCTCTCATTACTCTTATTAAAAACTGAGGCAAAGTATTTGTTTAGATATTGGGCCATGCCTAGATTATCTTTAATCTCCACCCCATCGTCAGTGTTTACCGTTTCCACTTCTTGGTTGCTTTCTTTTTATTTATATGGCTATAGAACCTTTTACTTAATCTCCTTTGCAAGGTACAACTCTGCTTGGCTTTTGGTAGTTCTCACTTTTTCCCTACACTTTCTGACCTTCAAGAGGTAGCTTTCCTTGCCGATCCACCCCATATTCCATTGCTTGTAGGCTTTGTTTTCTCTTAACCAACTGTTTGAGATGTTTGCTCATCCAGATTAGTCTGCAACCCTTCCCTACAAATTTTTTCCCCTTACTCGGAATACAGGCTTCAGATAAGTCAAAGTTGCACAAACTAAGTAATTCCAAGCGTCCTCCACATTCAGTTCCTTGAGTTCTTCAGTCCAGTCCACTTCCCTAACTAATTCCCTTAATTTTTTAAGGTTTGCCCATTTGAAATCAAGGACCCTAGTTGCAGAACTATTTTTGTTCAAACTGAATTAGCTCATGATCACTTGAACCAAGGCTGCCTCCTACAACCAGATCTTCCATAAGGTCTTCACTACTCACTAATACAAAATCTAAAATGGCCTCACCTCTTTTTGGTGAAGTAACTATTTGGTGAAGAAAAATGTCAGCTTTCACATGCAGAAAAATCTATGCCCTACTATTATTAGTAGCACTTGTCCTCCAATCTATATCTGGAAAGCTAAAGTCTCCCTATACAATTGCCGGTAGTCTTTATTTCATTAAAGAGGTCTCTATCCATATCTCAATCAGATCCAGGGTGTCCATAGCATACCCCAAGAACTATCCCAGGGGAACTTCTAATAGTTTTCTTCCCAAAAGTGATATTGACACAGACCGTTTTATCCATTCCATCACTTCTAATTTCTTTAGTTTACCTCATCGTTAATATACAATGCTACTTCACCACCTTTACTTATGTCTTTCCCGAACAGCACATACTCTTCAATACCTGGACTCCAGTCATGATTACAATTCCACCATGTTTGTTATCCCTATAATATCTGGCTTCACTTCCTTCACCAGTACTTCTAGTTCCTTCATTTTGTTACCCAGGCTCCTTGCACTGATATACATATATCTTAGTTGTTTCTGCTTGGCTTTGCCCAGATTCTTCACCCAATTGGGTATAGTCATTCTACTGCTAGTATCGCCTACCTGACTGTTGATTTCATTGGTCCTGACACTACTGTACGCCTTGCTGGAGCCGTAGACATAACTAGCAGTGTGAGCCAAAGGCTGTGAACCAGAGTAGGCCTGGCCTTGGCAAAATAACACACTAGGTATCAGCTAACACCAAGTAAGCACATTCCTGGCTGGAGAGAATGGTACAAAAAAAACCCACTGATCTCTCAAATAACTACATAAACACGTCCCTAAGAGATAGTACAAGAACACACTGACCCCTCATAAGATAAAGATGTGATGGACAGGATAATGGATAAGGATGTTTTGTTCAAACTAGCAGGAACAAGGATAAAAGTGGCAACTAACAAGGTCTGGAGTATAATATGTAACATGTTTGTATTAATGTATAAAAGGAGAAGTCATAGGAGGGACAACTTTGTACTCACCAAGCCGACAGCATCCTGGTGTACCGACTGAGGGGGTACCTTGTCATGGGCATATATGTGTTAGTGTACCTGTAGCTCCTATGGGGTGCTAGTACCATGCTTTGTTGACAATAAGCCTGGCCATGGGCCTTTGCCACTGAACCGAGCCAGTGGTCTTTCTTATGAACAACATTGAGGTCTGCTGAATTAACATGCTGCACTGTCTGCTAGTGCAGCTGATATTGGAGCTCCAAGAACAGCAACACTTGCAGAAGCAACAACATGCCACAGCACTAACAACAACTATCTTTCCTCTTAATGTCCATTCTCCTACCCACTGCTGTTACTTTCTCCACTGATGTATTCTCTTTCTTGATTTTCCTCCGGTCATTAGAATCAGACATGGAGATTACATAAGCGTCTTCCTCAAGTTCCTAGTTTAAAGTTCTTTCAGTCAATTGTGACAACCTCCATTCCAGGAGTCTATTTCTCTCGCTACTCGGGTGGAGTCCTTCCCATGAGAACAGCCCTCTGTCCGTGAATGCCTCCCAGCAGTCAAACATCCCAAAGCCTTCCACCACTTCCTGAGCCAGCTGTTGATTATCATAATCTGGTCTTGTCTTCATTCTCATCCTCTAGGAACAGTCAGAATCCCACTGAAGATCACCTGACCCTCTATTTCTTTAAGCGTCTTCCCCAGCCTAGCATAGTCTCCCTTAATGCGTTCCAGCAAGAATCTAGCAATATCATTTGTTCCCACATGAAGGACAAATCAGTGGATTATTTCCTGCTCCTATTAGGATCCTCTTCAGCCTCAGGTCCACATCCACTATCTTTGCTCCCAGCAGACAGCACACCCCTCTGTTCTCCAGATCAGCTCTGGCAACACACCTGTCTGTTCTTCTTAGTAGGGAGTCACCAATCACATAGACCTGCCTCTTCCTGGTGTTGAAGTTAATCTCTAGCCCACCTCCCATTCTTTCTGGCCCCAAGTCCCCTTGTCTTTTGTTCTCCCTTGCAATCTTCTGCAAGTCCTTCTGTATCCTCCCGGGGCTCTGAACTCAGGCTTTCTTACAGGACTAGCCAATCTTTTCTTTCTTGCCCTCCCACCTTGTTACTGCCTGCTGTGCCCCTTCGTTTTCCAACTCAGTAGGGCAATTTGCCCCAGGCCCCGCAGGGGCCCCCACGAAAGTATTTCGGGGGCCCCTGGAGCAGGGTCCTTCACTTGCTCCGGGAGCCCCAGAAAACTCTCATGGGGCCTGGGTCCCCGGAGTTTCTTCCGCTCCAGGTCTTCGGCGGCAATTTGGCGGCAGGGGTGCCCCACCACCGAAGACCCCAGGCCCCCTGAATCCTCTGGGCGGCCCTGGCGATATATAGGGCAGTGCAGGACCAACCAACATTCTAATTCCTTCTCTACCATGAATCCACATAGTTTAAAAGTAATGTGAAGCAGACAGAAAGAAGGGTGGGTACTGGAATACACATAGGGACAACACGCCTCAAAGATTGACATTTACTGCAAGGTAAGTAACTTCTTTTTTGAGTGCTTGTCCCTATGTGCATTCCACTGTAGGTGACTCCCAAACCCCAGGTAAAGCAAGGAAGGGGAGGGCTGGAGTCCTACACAATACCCTGAAGGACTGATCTACCAAAAAGGGGTGTCTGACGCAGAAGCCTCTACTAAAACATAATGTCCCAAAAGTATGTACAGAACTCCAGGTAGCCACCTTACAGATGTCAACAATATGAACATTTCTAAGGGAAGCTATTGTGGTTGCCTGACCCCTGGCTAAGTGCCCTCTAATATGAGATCGCACCAGTGGTTTGGATAATTCACAACAAGGTTATACAGCCAGATATCCACTTTGAGAATCTGAGTGGAAGTTGCATAATTTTTCATTTTCTTAGTGAACAAAATGAATAGTTGGAATGCTGGAAAACTTTCACACTCTGAAGACAGAAGGCTAATGCCCTCCACATGTCTAAGATAGGTAATTTCATCTCTCCCAATTAGCATGTGGTTTAGGATAAAACACAGATAAGTGAATTTTTTGATTAATGTGAAATTCCAAATCAATTGTAGGCCTCACCCTAAATTCATACCTAAGAGATACTTTATCATGGTGAAAAGCTGTATAAAATAAAGGGGCTCTTATATGAGTGCTCCCAATTCTCCCACTTTCCTAATTGATATTATTGCCGCAAGACAGTCTTCAGGGAAAGGTGAAGCTAACCATTTGAACAGTGGTCTCACTAAGATTGACAAAACTAGGTTGAGGGCCCACATAAGCATAGGTTTAAACTCTGGAGGAAATACTCTCCCTAGCCTATTCAGTCATCTAGATGTGGTAAGGTGAAAAAAATACAATAGAATTGTCTATAGATAGATGGAATGCACTAATGGCTGCTAGGTGCACCGTAAGAGAACTGAGTGAAATATCCCAGGTTTTTAAACAATCAAATGTAATCCAAAATCTCTGATATACTAGATTAAAGGGGTAAGAGTTGACGTCAATCAGATACAAATCTCTTCCATTGTGCATCATAAAATTTTCTTGTAGAACATTTCCTACTACTAATTAGGATTACTTGGACTTCAAACTAACATGATCTCTCTAATTCAGACATCTGTCTAAATACCAAACTGTCAGGTGGATGGATCAGGATGCCCAACTGTTCCTTTGTCTAGAGAGTTAAAAGGTCAGATGTTAGAGGCAGATGAATCAGAGGACGGATGGAAAAAATGGAAAGCCAAGATAATCGTGGCCATCTCAAAGCCACCAAAATAACTTTTGCTTTGATTGTTCTCAGTACCTTGGAAGAAGAGGAATTGGCAGGAATGTGTATATTAAGGTTTCTGACCATTGAAATTGAAAGGCAATCCATCAGAGAACCTGGACTCTGTCCTTTCCTTGCATAGAACTTCTGACATTTCTTGTTTGTGTCCGTTACAAACAGAATTACTGCTGGCTGACCTCAACAGCTAAAGACGGCTTGTACCTCCTAGTCAAAAAGCACTCATTCATGATCCCTGAAAAAATGCCTGCTGAGATCACCTGCTAGTGTGTTTTGTACACCCAGTAAGTGAACTGCTGACAGAGTGAGCTGATAGCATGTGCACCAATTCCAGAGTCTTATTACTTCTTTTCACAGGAGGGAAGAATATCCTTCTCCCTGTTTATGTAATATACTGCTATTGTGTTGTTTGACAATTTAAATGGACTGATTTGGAATAATTGGCAGAAATTGATTGCATGCATTGTAAACTGCTCTGAGTTCAAGTATGTTGATGTAATCCCAGATTCTTGTGGAATCCAAGTTCCTTGCACTAGGGGCCCATCTAGATGGCTTCCCATCCAAACAAAGATACAAACAACAAAGATGGAGTTTGTCATGTGTTGTTATGTAGGTGCATAATGCAATGTGACCTGGCAGACAGCTACAATATCCTACAGTTGTTCAAGGACTTGACTGCAGTTGATTTATTCGATGGACATGGTCTGAAACTTCTCACAAGGCAAATGAGCTTTGACGACCTTGGAGTCCAATCTCATTCCTACAAACTCGGTACTTTGCATTGTTCTTATTCTAAACCCCATATTTTGGCAGAAAAGAAGAGGAGTAGGCACTGACTCTTGAGCTTCTTAATAAGATCTCCCTTCAACTAGCCAGTCATCTAGATATGACTAGACTTATCCCTTTTTAACACAGATATTACTACTAACATCTTCATGAATACTCTGGCGTTGTCGATAGGCCAAATGGAAGCACTGTGTTGGTAGCAATCAGGATTGATAAATCTTAGGATCCTCTTGTGTGTTGGGTGTATATCTAGGTGAAAATAAGCATCTTTGAGATTGAGAACAATCTCCTTGAACTAGCAATGGAATTATTGAGGCTAAGATGATCATTCTGATTTTTAAATGACAAACTGAAGTGTTTAGCTGTCTCAGATCTAAAACGGGTCTTCAACCTCCTGTGAAGTAAGGACGTATCTGGAATAAAAGCCTCTCCTCCTGTTTTGAGGGGATAACTGTAACAGAGAAATTCTATGTCTTGTAGAAGAAATGTCTCAGTAGAGGGGTCCCTAAAAATGGACAAGGAGATGGATTGTAGGAGATAGAAGTGTGAATTTGTATTGTATGAAAGGCAGTAACAATTTCCAGTACCCTTTTGTCATGAATCCTCTGTAATTCCTCTAATGGAATTTGAATGGAGTCAGCAATGCTCTTCAGCAATTTGTGAAAGCATTTAAACTCATCAGGATATGAAGATGAGACTGGTACAACTACCTCATCAGGAGAAGAAAATAAAAGACTGAAGCTTCTCCTTCTAATTTAAGTAGTTTACAGGAGAAAAAATCCCCCGCAGTGGTTGCAACCCAAACATTGCAGTAACGTGGTGGTGCCCAAAAATCTAGAAGCTAAAGTTCACTGGAAACGGATGATAGTTTGAAACATAAGGATAATTAGTCTGGTTCACTTTTGTTTGTACTAAGAGAAATGTAAAAAAAACAAACAAACTGGTGAAGTAAGTAACTTGGATATTTTTAATTACTTCAGTTGAAATTTATCAAAGGTATTTTGTAACATAAGTGAAGAATTTTTTTTAAATATATGACACATGCCTTATTTTATTGGTATCTTTAAGGCTGGTGTGGTAACCATAATTCTGAATGTCTGAATTTTAATGGCATAACAATCAAATCTTGCATACATATTATATGTGACATGTTCAACTGAATGGAGAAATAATCCCAGATAATAACATTCAGTTGTTTCTCTGTTTCTTCACAGAGCACACAACTTCTAGGGTTGTGATCTTATTTACATAAATGAGGGACCTCTGGAATCATATTTCTCTGTATATGTACCACTTATAGAAAAAAATGTGGCTTAAGTTTTTAATTAAAAACAAGATTAAGACTTTTTAAATCAACAGGATTGCAGTTTGACAAAACAGAAGAAGAGAGGAAAGGAAGTGGAGTAGGACAGAAGGGAGGAGGAAGATGATTGGGAAAGGGCTGGCTGACTGATGGCTGGCTTCTCTGTTGCATGGTGCACATCAGAACTAATATGAATAGAAAGGGGGTCAGAGGGAAAACACACCTATATGGCAATAATCCAACACTATATAGTTAATGTCCATACCCCATTTTGAAGACAAAGTGCTACGTAGATAACTCTATCCCCTCTACCACTACTGGTACCATATAGAAGCCCACCTCCAGAAGTCCTGGTAGAGTCTAATGAAAAGGCACTCTGAATGCCTTATTCATCTTTCACATGAGCTTAAGTAAAATTCAAACATCCTCATAAGTTCCTGCTGTTCTGCGTAACAAACTCCTTTGCTGCTTTTCCAAACCGTTCGTGTGCGGAGAATCAGCAGTGGTTGTCTGAGGTCCTGTCAGTGACAGGACCGTGGCCAACGTTCCCTCTAAATTTTCTCTGTGCTGAGCAGGCTACAAACTCCACTGAGGACTACATTTTTGTCCTTGGGCAAACTTACACTTTGCTATTTAAGAAGAAACAAGCCCTTCACAGCACTGTGGGAGAGTAGACAATTGATTGCAATTGCTTTTCTGAGAGATTACAGTCAACTGTGTAAATAAATATTCCAGGACTGCTTAAAGTATGGATTATGTAAATGTGTATTTAAGGACTTCAGAAAATGCCTAGTTCTGACAGGGCCTACTACAAGACGGTATCATGAAAATGTGTGTCCAGGGAGTTTTAAAGTCATGTATTATTGTGCAGTATTGCGCCAATAGTGGAACATTCAGTTGGAAGCATGTCTCAAGCATTCCACTTCTAGCAAAGTTGATACCCATAATTAAGTAAGTTGTGAAGTGTTGCTAACAATTTTGTTCAAGATTCTACATTTCCACTTTCAGTGCCAAAACTTTAGTCATTCAGGGGTGTGAAAAAACACATCCCTGAGCGACAAAAGTTTTAGCGCTGAAAAGTGCCAGTATAGACAGCACTTTATTGCCGGGAGCTGTGCTCCCGGCGATAAAGCTACCACTCCTCGTTCTGGGTTATTATTTTTTATCACCAGGAGAGCTCTCCCTCAGCGATAAAGTACGCGCTGTAACATGGGCAGTGTAGACATACCTTTAGTCATTAAACTCAGGTCCATGGATGAAAGTAAAATTACCACATCTGGCATTACCTGTTACTCTATCACAAACAAAACAGATTTTTGCCATGTTTGTGCAATAATTAATCATTAAAAAAGGAAAAAAATGTCACATTACTGATATTTGAAAACCAGTTACTGTAACTGTTACTTTAGGAACTTCTGTGTCATGGTCAGGAGCTTCAGGTCTTGAGGGACCTCTCTACCATCCCTTCCCAGGAGCCCTTGCCACCCCCACTCCTTATCCTTTCTGGCTGGCCCTGAGAAGCAGAAAATGAGATGGGCTTCCCCACCCCTATCCCCAGCAGGACAGCACATCTGCCAACTATATCCAGTGGTGAGCTGGAGCCGGTTCACGGGAACCAGTTGTTAAATTTAGAAGCCAGCTTAGAACCGGTTGTTAAAGGGGTGGGCAAACTCCAGCCCACCTGAGCTCCCGGGTGGGGAGACTCCCCCTGCCCCTCCCCCGCCTTCCCCCACTCTCGCAGAGCCTCAGCATGCCGTGCCGCTGGCACCAGCGCTCTGGACCGCTCCTGGGTAGCTCTGCAGCTCCTGCCGCTTTGAGCGGCATAATAAGGGGGTGGGGCTGCGAGCTCCAGCGGGCCGCACGGCATCCATATGCACTGCCCTGAGCAGCATGGTAAGGGGGCCGGGCCGGGGCTGGGAGGAGGGGTTGGATAACGGGCAGGGAGCAGTTGGAGGGGGGAGGAGGGTCGGGGGGGGGGGCAGTCAGGGGACGGGGAAGGGTTGAGTAGGCGTGGGAGTTCCTGGGGTCTGTCGGGGTGGTGGTGGATGGTATCGGGGCAGTCAGGAGACAGGGAGTGTGGTGAATTGGGTAGGGAATGGACAGGGGACAAGGAGCGGGGGGGGGTTGATGGGTTGCGAGTTCTGAGGGGGGCAGTCGAGGGCAGGACGTGGGTGGGGGTCAGATGGGGGGGGGGGGACAGGCTGTTTTGGGAGGCACAGCCTTCCCTACCCAGCCCCCGATACAATTTTCAATCCCGATGTGCAGGACCGGCTTTAGGAAGTGCGCGGCCCAATTCGAACAATTTCGACAGGGCCCCAGTAGGGATGACTAAAAAAACAAAAACAAACAAACACACAAAAAAATATGTGGGGCTTGTACTCACCGGGTGGTACTCGGAGTCTTCGGCGGCACTGAAGGATCTGCCACCGAAGTGCCACCAAAGACCCAGAGTGAGTGAAGGACCCGCCACCAAAGTGCCGGTGAAGACCCGGTAGGTTGTTAAGTTTTTGGCAGCTCATCACTGACTATATCCTAATTCTGCGAACACTGCTCACCCCATTTGGGGTAACTTTCATCCTCTCTGCCCCTCACTATTCTGGTGGTTTTCCATTTTTCCACTGTTTGGCAGTGCCTCTACCACTTTCTTAACCCCGCTTCTACCCCATCCCTGATTTTGCCTATCTGCCCCTCTCCTTCCCCTGACTGTCTGTTTGACCCTCCTGTGTATACAGTTTTTCCCCAGGCACAAACTCAGCCCATCGCTCCTCTCCAGTGTGCCCCCTCTGCACCTTTTTAGCCCATATGAACAGAAGGCAGCCCGCATCATAATTCCAAGTAAGAGTAGAGTTAAGGCAGAGGCTTCAGCAGATGTTACTGAGCATGCTCAGATTTCTTAAACAAGTTCAGGAACAGAAAAGTAGCAAATTGCGCCAGAGAGCAGTTTGTGCCACACTCCCAGCTCCTGGCTGCACTCCCAGCCATGTGACATGGGCAGTGGATACAGGACAGATGCACGGCTATGTAGCCACACAGCTCACAGGGAATGTTGATGGTAGCAAACATAGCTATGCTACAAAGGACCAAGAGGAGGGCAACACAAACCTGTTTTTCATACACAAAAAGCAACCATTTACTCTCAGTCTGGTCTGTTTACTTTCATTCTCTTTTTTTTTTTTTTTTTTTTTAAGTTAAGTCGCTATGAGAGAGCAGTGTGTTGTCTCCCCCACCTATTACAGTCTGCACTGAACTGAATACAAAATAGCCATCCTTAGAGATTCAAAGGTGCAGTATATAGAAAACAGTCACATAGCTAAAATATACCACACAGATGAGATGCAAGCTACAGGAAAAGGCCCTACTCTTATGAGCTCAGCCTTCTATTAGAACTGATGGCCATGCTTCCAGAGGTGATGATGTGAAAGAGCTGTGGTCCCCAAAAGGCCCAGCAATAGTAGGACTTGAGTTCTATCCCATATGGTTGCACACTTGAACAGGAGGATGTGGCTCTCATTTCTGTTGTCAGAGTCCCATTCACCCTCCACCTTTCAGTCTCTCCACCCAACAGAGGCCAGAAAGAGAGCAAAAGGAAGGAGAAAAGAATAGCAAGAGTGGTAGGAGGGCAGTACCAAACATAGCCTATCTCAGGTAGGCCATCAAATAGTTAATTTCATGATCAGCTTCCATTTTGGCACTAACTCCTCTCTCACTGCGTCCTTCCATATTCCCATCTTCACGTAATTTGGAACAAACCAAAGCTTGAGTAGCAAAGTGGTATGAGGCAACATAAAAAAAAAAATCATAATGGGAGTTGCACAAATGCTTAAAGACACCACCTAGGAAATGGAAGAAGTACTTTTTATCCAAGCACATTATCTTTGTCCCTATAGGGAATATTGACTTTTCTATTTTAAAGACAGGAATGATCTGAGTAACTGGAAAAAGCCATGGTGCTCTGCATCTCTTTTCACTAGAATCCCAAATACCCTTTTCCTAGTTAAATATCAGCACGTTTACAATTACATACATATTCCAAATCAAACTTTGCATTGATTGTATGTGGGGTTCAAGTTGTTAAAATCTCCAAGTCTACTGTAAAATAACTAGCATTTTCCTAATCAAATACCTCTGTTTCCCCAGGGTCGTCATCTTCTTCTTCTTTTTCTTCATTAATAAACCACTCAAGATCCTTTTCAAAATCATCCTCATATTCTGCACTTTCTGTTGAGTCACCAGCCTCTCTTAAGTCATTAGTATCTTTCTTGTCACTCATTTTGGCTTTGTGTTACAGCAATGCTACAAGAGGGGAAAATATTCTTATTTTCACAAGACTTTTATTGACACACAACAATATACTGTTGATACCTGTGGCATATAGGTAAAGTGGTGGACAATACCACTGCCTAGCTATTTCTACAGCACCTTACAAGAGAGGATCCCAATGGGGTTTCCATCGTGAATGGATTTAGCCTTTCAACCCCTGTAAAGTAGGGAGATATTTTCATTCCCACCTGTAAAATGGGGATCTGAGGCACTGAGAAGCAAGCTGACTCAGCCACAGTCTTAAAGAAAGTTACTGGCAGAGGTAGGAAGAGAACCCATGATCTCCTAACTTCTAGTCCCTATTCTTTAACCATTAGACCATTTTTGCATGTGTACCTACAGCACTGGTACCAGATAACATCTCTCCTACTGCTTTGTTGTTTTCTCTCTCTCAATAGCTATAAAAACAGCAGGGGAGATGTTTCATTTATTATAACAAGACTGGGGAGGGCAATTCTGCCTGTGGCAATGGCAATGGCAATATATTTATTTCCTTAACATGTTAGCAGCATAGGCACCACCAGTTCGTTCAAAGAAGGTCTAGCCTCTACTGAAACAATTCCCACAGGTTAAAGACAACGCAGCAAAGAACTGGGGCCCACAAGTCCTAGAAGAGACCTTTCATAGCTTCCCATAGAGCAGAGTATTCAAAACAAGAAGAGCCTGATGCATCAGACACTTGACTGACATCAGTGAGAGTCCTAAATCCAAAGCAGCTGTAGAATCAAACTCCAACTAACTGGTTCCCATTTAAAATATGTATTTAAAAATGCCTCTGTTTCCTGTGTAAACAACAGGATTTAAGTGTGGGGGTAAAAACATGTCTTTGAAAGAGTTGAGCATGAGGTAATTTTAAAATTAGATTACCAAACTATCAAAATTGATAACTCAGAGAAACAACAATTGCATGGAATTATTAACTAATTGTTTCTCATCTGAGTAGTTCAGGGAATACAAAAGCCAAAAATAGAATTATTGATAGCTATTAATTTGTTAGACTAGGGAGGTGGTCCCACATTCTACCACCAAGAATTCTTTTCTAAAGCATTAGGAAATGCCAACCAACCAAAGAAACAACTTTAAAATAAATGAAAAGTTTTTATTAAAATTAGTTATGAAAGTAAATTAAAAACAAAAGAAAATATTATTATTCAAAAATTAGCAGGTAAGGATTACATAAATGTAAATAAATAAGTGATACAATATATTGACTGTGCAAAAGAAACCATATTAAAATAGAGTATACATTCTAAAACTACATCAAAAATCAAAGCATCAACTAGGTCAAAGGATACCATAAAGCAAGTATAAGTTAAACAAATAACCACAAATTAAAAATCTATGTCATTCCATTAGTCATTCAGGATACAATACCACTTTGAAAAATCAACTAAGAAAAGAGTACAGTATGACTGAAAAAGGCAGCACTACAAATCCTTAATATAACACAAAATCATACTTAAAGAAACAGTACTTTACAGGTAAATACAGATTTGAATGAGGCAACTGAGTCACAAAATAAATGCAGGCAAATCCACTTCACTCCACCAGGTTTCTATGAACTAACATACTTGAGCTATATCACAGTCTAAACTGAATTAGGAATTGAATAAAACAAGGCAATACAATTTTAGCATTTTAAACTAAACAAGCTTTAGTAAAGCCAAGTAGTAACTTCTTTTGAATGCTCTCAGGAAAATACTTTTTAAACTGACTGGGAGTCAAAAAAATAACTTCAAATGATGTGACCACTGTAAGCACAATACTAATGTTTAGTGTACACACATGCATAATTATTGTTACAATTTTCACAAGACATTTCAATAGCAAAATAGAATAGCTACAATAGCGTAAGGATTAAGCCGAAAGGCGTGAAAGGTATAATTACTATGAAATACAGCAGTGTAAAGTTAAGGCTTAAGTCAAGAACAATGAAGTAAGGTGTCTTTAAGAAGCAATGTTGGGTGCAAAAATTCAGTCCCAGTTAATCTATCTAGAGGAAGAGCATGTTTTGTGAAAATTTTTAACAGTCTAGAGTGAATGCTGGAAATTTAAGACACCAAAGGAATATCAAAATTCAACTTGCTCTCAGAGCTTGAGTTAGACAAAAATTTCATTCACAGTTGGAGGTTTCTCTCAAACTAAAAGACAGACAGCAATTGGTAGTTTTCATAATTTTAGAATGAATTCTGATAGGACCTTTTTTAAACAGGATAAGTATAGACAAAGGTGTTCCAGACTACACTACAGTAGAAATGAAATGGAGAGTATGAAAAGTTATTCTCTCTCTCTCTGCACACACAGCAGCATGAACAGCAAATTTTGAAGCAGGAGGGTGAAATAGAAATTACCTGTCACTTGTTCACTCACACAGACACAGGCAAGAGCAGTGACTGTTAGTTTGGCAAAGTAGGTATGAAAGGGAAATAGACAGAAAGGCAGTCAGAGTAGGGGTTTAAGTAGTTAAGCCTTTAAAGCAGTTTAAACTGGAATAAAAAGCAGCAGACTAGTAACACTAATTCTAAAAGGTACAACAACACAGCAAAGGCTCAGTTTAAAGCATATAGCATAAAACAAGGTGAAATTATAAGCATTTGGTTAGCATCTTTAAAGAACAGCCAACATATTATAATAAGCATGGGCAATGATGAAATCAGCCTTAAAAGCATACGAATACAACTGTACCTGTGCACGAACACAGTGCTGGTTAAAACAGTACTTTAGGTGCTACAGCAAAGCTTATTTCTCGCAATTCTAAGAACCTAATTTTTGGTTGTTACCATGGAAAGGAATTTAGGTTTCTATTATGCTGACTGCAGTAAGCGTCTTATTCTTTGGACTTATTCACAATCTGTCTTTCAGTTATTGGAACAGAATAGTTTGGCAATATTCCAATGGAAGTTTTAAACCTGGAATTATGTAACACAGTGATTTGGTCCAATTGGTTGATTATATGGGAAAGCAACATAGTTCTTTCCCCAAGGAACTTCTGGTCTTCCTTCAGAGTCCAGAGTTCACCTATGGGTTTTCTGAGGGGAAAACGATGATTGCCCAGTCTCTATACTGAAGCAAGATTGTTTTATCTCACCATTCAGTTTAGAGACTGATAGCTCTTGAGCAAGATGGATTTTGGTGATGTCTCCATTTCTTTAGGAAGGCAACCTCCTTCCTAACGCTGGTTTCTGCTAGGAATGTATGCCTGGGACCAAATTTTCCAAGGACGTTATTCCTGAAGGCAGGGCCGGCTCTAGGTTTTTTGCCGCCCCAAGCAAAAAAAATTTTGGCTGCCCCCGTCCCAGCCGTGGGCTCCTCGCTGCACCCCACTGCAGCCCCAGCCCTGGGCTCACCCACCCACACCTCCTGCAACCTCAGCTCTGGGCTCCCTCATTCCCCCCCCCCCCCCCCCCCACACACCTCCTGCCGCCTCAGGCCTGGGCTCTCCCCCTTCCCCTCCTTCCGCTGCAGCCCTGGGTCACTTGTAACTCGCTCCCACGGCAGGTCATTCAGCAGGAATTTTAGATGTGCACAGAACACAGACAGGATTGGTTCCCATATGGTTACAGAACTGCAGTAAAGTGGAACAATTTTCAGCTTGTGTGATTGGAGGATATCTGGATGCATGTTATAAGACTGTCCTACATAAATGAAGAAAAGTTGAGGTGCCTTTATTATTCTTTTGTTCCACTCTTTCTTTCTATGGGGAATTTGCCAATGCAATATCACTGTCTTCCTTTTAAACAAACAAACAAGGCAATGGCTGTTGAAAATAACAATTCCAGTCCTAACAACCACTGAGAAGCATTTCTTGCTCAATTTATTCTACTTTTTCTACAGCAAGTTACAGTGGATCAGTATATTTGATTTGGGAGAAATGAAGTAACAGCCGCCCAAACTGAGCTTGAGCATTCCAGATTTGAACACCTCAAAATTCAGGAAGGCAGGTGCTGGGGGGAGGGGGAGCCTGTGGCACCGCGGGGGAGCACGGCAGCATGTATGCAGCAGTGTGTCTGGTGCTGCACGGAGACAGACACTCTGGTCTGAGTGGCACGGTAAGGGGGGCTGGGGGGGGGTTCGATGGGGTGGAGGTTTGGGGGGGCAGTCAGGGGCAGGGAGAAGGGGGGTTAGATGGGTCAGGGGGATAGGCGGGGAGCTAACCAAGTAACTACAGCTCCCAGGGCCCCCTGTTGGTTCTCAGCTCCCATGCTGGATCCCTGCCACCTCTGCAAATGGGCTGCCCCAAGCACGTGCTTGCTTTGCTGGTGCCTAGAGCCGCCCCTGTCTGAAGGACTCAATTAAGAGTACCTCTCTCTCAGGAGATGAAACGTTATCCTTACGCTAAGGTGACTCACTTCAGCTAGAAGTGACAACAGTTCATGGGATCAGGCAGCTTCTTTGTAGTAGGAGCATTGAGCTTTGGTAGGCAGATGGTACCCTTGCTGGTACAGTTATAGCTACCCTTGGCTGGCATAGGTCCAATTATTTTATAGGTATTGTTTCCCATTGAAATATATAGATGGAGATGGTTCCTATCCAAAAAACAGTTATATCTGATTGTTCACCGTCCCACTGAATAGTTTCAAGTTTTGGGGGAAGCAATGTGCTGATCACATTGCTGGAAATCTGTCTTTTCAATGACAGGTTAGGAAGAGCTGCCCTATGTGTGTGCGCCCAGGAGAGGGCGTTGTGGTCTGGCAAAAGTCTATCTTTCAGTCACAGAATCAACTGAAAGCAGGGGTGGGCAAACTTTTTGGGCCGAGGGCCACATCAGGGTGGGGAGATTGTATGCAGGGCCAGGGCAGGGGGTTGGGGTGCAGGAGGGAGTGCGGGGTGTGGGAGGGGGTTAGGTGTGCAGGAAGGGGCTCAGGGCAAGGGATTGGGGCAGAGGAAGGGTGCGGGGTTTATGAGGGGGCTCAGGGAAGGGAGTTGGGGTGCAGGCAGGGTGCGCGGTGCAGGCAGGGAGTTGGGAGGCAGGGTGCAGGAGGGGTTTGGGCTCCGGGGTGGCAGCGGCGTGCCTGCCCTGGCCCCAGCCCCACGCCACTCAAGGAAGCGCTGCGGCCTCTGGGGGAGGGGGGTGGAAGGCCACGCCTCCAGGTACCTCCCCCGAAGCTCCCATTGGCCGTAGTTCCCCATTGCCGGCCAATGGGAACTGTGGGGGGGCGGTGCCTGGAGGCAAGGACTCGGGGGCTGCAGGGACATCGGGCCCGCCGCTGATGAAAGTGGTGCGGGGCCTGCGGCGCCACGGGGGGCAATCCCATGGCACCACGGGGGGCAATCCCGCGGGCGGGATTCAAAGCCCTGAGGGGCCGGATCCGGCCCGCGGGCCGTAGTTTTCCCACCCGTGATTTAAAAGTCTTTAGTAATTGTGCCGTTTATTCTTCTCATAAAGTTCTACATAGTTATAATAATCCTTTCACATTCTGTGATATGTTAGTGCAGCTTTCTTAAAGTTTTAATTTTGGAGTTCAATATTCATTCTTTACTCAAATATTTTCCAAAAGGAATTTATCTATATCCGCTTTAAATATAGGAATGTTATCACACAAATGTTGATAATAATAAATTATTGAAGTTGATTAAGTATATAAAGTTCAACTTTCTATTCCTAATAATCAGAAATACTGCTTTACTACTTTATATTTTATTCTGGATAATTTTACATTTACTAGGTAAGTACAACCAAGTAAATCAAAGCACAACTTAGTAAGATGAAGTAATAATATTCAACTATAAGTTAATTCTTAGTCACAGTCTCATACTTAAGAGCATAAGAAAGGTCATACTGGGTCAGACCAAAGGTCCATCTAGCCCAGTATCCTGTCTTCCGACAGTTGCCAATCCCAAGTGCCCCAGGGGGAATGAATAGAACAGGTAATCATTAAGTGATCCATTCCCTGTCGCTCATTCCGTTTCTGGCAAACAGAGGCTAGGGACACCATCCCTGCCCATCCTGGCTTTACCATTAAACTTCTAACCCAATATTTCATGTTAACATCTTATAACAAATTGCATATTAATGAGTTATGGACCCCAACATAGAGTAGAGATACTTTGTAAACTAGCTGGTACATATGAAAAGAGCATGGGTTAGTAGAACTAGGATATCAGAGACAGATCCCATTCCTTCTTTCCTTCCCATCCTGTTTCCCTCCATCCTCATTTCCATCTGGTACTACCACCTTGTGACTAACATAGCTCATTGCTGAGGGTTGGTATTTTGACAGTGGAGCTAACTGAATAACAGTGAATAAGATGGTGACACACAGATATGTTACCCTCTGGTTAGAAAGAAGTAGATTAAGATTACTATTTGAATTTATTAAAAAACTTCGCACACGAGGCCTTACTGCACATTTACACATTTGTTGCTAGCTTTCAGATAACACCATCCACATCACTATTAGAGGAGAAATGACATCATTTGGATATCAATTCAGAAAAACTGGGAAAAGGGTTGAGAGCCAAAGTTACAATTTTTCTGCACAGAGGCAAGAATCACTCATATGGTGGGAGTTACCAGACTGTCAGCAAAGCACAGAGTAAACAATTTATTAATGACAAGATTGGGCCATCCCTTTGAGGCTGCACGTTGCAGTATCCTTTCACCAGCTACTGGGCAGCTGCTGACAATGCATGGAAAACAGTCTTTTTATGGTTTTGCCTACACATTCTAGATCTTCAGTTCCTTGTTCCTTATTTCTAATGGTATCTATATAAATGCAGGATATTGGGATTGTTTAAAAGTTTCTTTTCCTGCACCTTGTAGCTTCTGCTACAACCTGGAGGTTGCCCCTGAGTGTCTCATGGTAGTGCAATGCATTAACAGATCTTTAAGTAGCAAAAGTTTGCAATACAATATAGACTACAAGAATTAGCTGTGTGACCCTTTCATGCCCCAAGAAGATCCTGGAAATAGTGAGATGGCTATTACTTCCTCCTCATGTTCAGTCAAAATCCTCAGTTTCTAACATCAAAATTTGTTGCGCTGGTGATTATTATGTCACAAAGGATTATGATTAACTGAAGAAAAAAAGAGCAAGACAACCAATATCCTGCTTACTCATGTATACATGTCTCTAATTCAATGCAAATAATATAAGAATGTAATTTTCACCTTGAGATATTAATAAACATTAGGGATTTCAGAGTTATGCTGTAGTTCCCCCAGAAATTGTAGCTGTATTCATATCCCCCTACACACATCACAACATGACCGTATGACTCAAGTGCAGAAGTATGCACACACATTTGCCTTGGTTGGTTCACATTTGAATGCTGGAGTTCAAATGAAGTCCAAAACTCAAAGTGGAGCTCAGCCAAAAAACAGAGTTTTTTCGAGTTCCACCCAAATAGGCACTATGCTTGTGTGAAACTTGCAGTGAACCTGGCCTGAGTTTCCGACTTGTACAATTCTGCATAATCACAATACAAAATGCTGCATATGTTCACTTTAATGAGTGATGTCTTTTAATCACAATACTGTGCAAAATTCAGCTCATTTATACAGTGTCTTTTGAGAGGAACAAAATGTATTCTATTAGAAAGGATCACAGCATAGATCCTACATTCATGATTGAGAGGGCACTTTCAATTTAAGGACCTGATCTTGCAAGAACATATTTAAAAATTTTATTAAAAGTTAATGTTCAAAATTAAATATACACAAGTTAAGAGGGAAGATACTATACATCTGGGGTCAGGCTTGAGTTATGAGGAATTACAGGTATCCATTACAAGGATCACAAGATACATACATATCACATAACCAGCATAGACCCAGATTGGGGTGTGGGAGTTTTTAAAAAAAACACCAAGGAGTCTGGGTAACTCCCTGCTCTCCATGTGTCAGTATATAATGCCTGCATCTGTAACTTTCACTCTATGCATCCAAAGAAGTGAGGTTTTTACTCACGAAAGCTTATGCCCAAATAAATCTGTTAGTCTTTAAGGTGCTACCAGACTCCTTGTTGTTTTTGTAGATACAGACTAACACGGCTACCCCCTGATATTAGGCTATTTGAGTTATCCAAGCATGGGTGAGGAACCTGTAATAATTAAAAAATTATTTGGATGCATCTTTTGTACTTGTCTACATTGCCATTCTATAGAACCATATGAGAGACACTCAAAATGCTTTAAAAAAAAGGAATTAAACCTTTCGAGTCTAATGTTCAGAAGGCAAATTTTACCTCTATTTTACAGATGAAGCCACAAGGCAATGAGTCAGGAATAGCACCTGAACTCCCATCCTCTGCTAACCACTAGATGTTGCTTCTGATCAAAAACCAATTTTACTTTAAAAGTTAAATTTGAGAGCTAAGCAGTCCCAAATTATGTATGGTGCTTTATTCTTGGACAAAAACTGATTGAGAAATTAAGAAATAGAACAAATGAAAACAGGGCACTACTCATTCAATATGTTTTAGTCTTCTCCATCACCTGATGTAAACCAGCATAGCTCCACTGACTTTCACTAGAGCTAAGCTGACTTACACCAGGTAAGGATCTCTCTCCTTCAAGTGCAGTTAGCAAGCACCTTGCCCTGCAGAAGGGTGAACTGGAGTATCTAATGCGACTTCTGTCTCTATTGTACTGTAATTCTCAATCAGCACAGTAAAGTAAAAAAATAACTGTTTTATTTAGTTGGATAATAATCATTAAAACACAAAAAAGTTACACACAGACCACCACATTCAGCTGTAAAAGCTCATCACTTAGGCCAGGTCTATATTTAAAAGTTTTGCTGGCTTATTATGCCTGTTAAAGGTGTGATTTTTTTATGACTCAGCTATATAAGCAAAAGTATGCTTTTGCCAGTATAGTTTATTCTTCTCACCAATATAGACGTACTGGCAAAATTTTCATGCATAGACAAGCCTTTAGATGGTAAGGTCTTCAGATTACTGGCTGTCTTTGTTATATGTTTGTACAGTGCTTAGCACCATAATACAATTAAGAAATAAAAATAAAATCATGGTAGGGACTTGACATGCACAAAGTCAGAAATTCAACATTTATAAAGTTGCAAAGTTCTAAGCACAACCTAAACGCTATCACATTGCACAGGGTACACAAAACAAAAAAGTTATTGCCTTAACAAAAAAATTACTATGTATGAACAAAGGGGTGCAGAGGGGAGACTAATCATTACCATAATTTTGCATTAAGTTCATGAGACTAACCCTTTGGTAGACTTCGCAAGTTATCTGCCTCACTAATACAAAGCAGCTGTAAAGACTATAATGCTCTGGATAGTTTTAAGAACATTTCCAGTCTGCCTCTCAGACATTTTTTTTTTCTGGCTCCTAGAAATAAAATCACAAGACACTATATGTTTATAACACCTTCCTCCCAAGCTATTGCAATGTGCAACAAATTCATTAACAAATTAAGAGCAAGTATCCCCAGGCACTAACTCCATTTTACCTATGTGGAGAAACTGGAGCATGGAGTGCTGACAGTGGCTTGCCCAGCACATGAGTTGCAATGCAAAGCCAAGCACGAACCCCTGTCACCTCCAGCAGGCTCCAGCCCCGTGCTGGGAGCACCCGGCCCCCAGGGGGATCTCCAATTTACCTTCCTCCACCGTATGAATGTTCACACTGCAAAGGAGCCAGTCGCCACCTCCCAGCCGGAGATAAGCTGCCTAGTTAGACTCATAGGACTTTAAGGTCAGAAGGGACCATTATGATCTTCTAGTCCAGGGGATGGCAACCTTTCAGGAGTGGTGTGCCGAGTCTTCATTTATTCACTCTAATTTAAGGTTTCGCGTACCAGTAATACACTTTAATGTTTTTAGAAGGTCTCTTTCTATAAGTCTAGAATATATAACTAAACTATTGTTATATGTAAAGTAAGTAAGTAAGGTTTTTAAAACGTTTAAGAAGCTTCGTTTAAAATTAAAATGCAGAGCCCCACCCCCGGACAGGTGGCCAGGACCTGGGCAGTGAGAGTGCCACTGAAAATCGACACGCGTGTCGCCTTCGGCACGCATGCCATAGGTTGACTAGCCCTGTTCTAGTCTGACCTCCTGCACAATGCAGGCCACAGAATCTCACCCACCCACTCCTGTATCAAACCCCTGAACTATGTCTGAGCTACTGAAGACCTCAACTTGTGGTTTAAAGACTTCAGGTGACCCCTGCCCCATGCTGAAGAGGAAGGCGAAAACCCCCCATGGCCTCTGCCAATCTGCCCTGGAGGAAAATTCCTTCCCGACCCCAAATATGAATATCAGCTAAACCCTGAGCATGTGGGCAAGACTCACCAGCCAGGCATTCTCTGTAGTAACTCAGACCCCCTCCCATCACAAGCCACTGGGCATATTTACCGCTAATAGTCAAAGATCAATTAATTGCCAAAATTAGGCTAGCCCATCATACCATCCCCTCCATAAACTTATCAAGCTTAGTCTTGAAGCCAGGAATGTCTTTTGCCCCCACTGCTCCCTGCGGCTAAGCGCATTAGCGGCGAGCGCAGGGCCCACCCCACGGGCTGTACCGCGCAGCCGGGTCACGGCGGCGGTCTGGCGCGAAGCCCCCCTGCGTCTCCAGGGCGCCCGCTCCCCCCCCAGCGCAGGGAGCGGCGCGGGGCGCAGCAGCCGCAGGGGCCGGAGGAGGGCGGCTCCCCGCTCTCACCTTTGGAGTCGGGCGGGCTCCAGGCAGATCAGGGAGCCCGGCTCTGCTCCGCTCCGCGCAAAAGGAACCGGGGGAGGGGGACGCGCTGGGAGCCAGGACGCCGGGGTTCTGCGCCCGGCTCCGCCGCCCGCCGGCTGCCCGTCCCATCAGCTCCCTGTGCCTCGGGCTCCGCCCCTCCCTCGCCTGCGCACTGTGCCGGGAGCCCTCAGCGACTGGCGTTGCCATGGTAGCAGCAACCAGCCCCAGCTCCCCTCACTCACCTGTAGAGCCCAGCGCTGAAACGGCGGGTCAAAGGGGCCAAACTTGTCTCGCTGTTCCGTTGCCTAAGCAACAAAGAGAGGGCGGGTGAAGTCTCGTGAGAAAATAGACGAGAGGTCTGCTCGTCCCGGTTTCCATGGAGACCTAGATAACTACTAAGCTAGGTAGAGGCGGGAGTGCCGCCATCTTGGATGCTGGCCAGGGCCACCCAGAGCAGGTGTGTTAGCGCTAGAGCTCACACAGGCTGTGACCTCCCCTCCAGCTGCCCTGCCTTGGGGCGCTGCACCTCCCCCCGCTCCAAGCCTGCTTTCCTAGGGAAGCCCCCCGTGCAGCCAGACATGCAGCCCCAGGCTGACCTCTCACACCACATGTGGCCCTTAAGGCCTTTGCCTCAAGGCACAAGGTGACCAAGCACCCGACCCAGTGCCCGGTTGTAGACTGCACCCAGCATCAAGAGTCAGGGGCCAGAAATCATGAGATTTAAAATATAACCACCACTGGGAATTTCCCTCCCCTCTTGGGTTTCTGAGCTGTTGTTAGGTTCCACGCTGGGCATGGTTTCAAGCCTCTTGTTAACCAAGGGGCACAGAAAATTACTTTTTCAAAGAAAAAGAAAAAAGTAAGCCCAATCTCCCAAAATTGCAGGAACTGGGGCTTTAAGGAAACCTTGAATGTTACAAGACTGGTGATAAAATCCTGACTTAGTAACTGGCCTAGCAGCCTTCCCCCTGCTGGACTCCTTTGCTATGCCCCAGCCCACACAGCAATTTAACTGACCTGAAGAAGAGCTCTGTGAGCCTCCAAAGCTTACCTCTTTCACCAACAGAAGTTGGTCCAATAAAAGATATTACCTCATCCACCTTGCCTTTCCCATATCCTTAGACCGGGATAGCAACAACACCGCAAACAGCAGTTTAATTTAATATACATACATGTATACAAACTTGGGATGGAACGTAAGGGAGAAGGACAACAATGCAGAAGTTCCATTAAGTATTTCTACCACCCCCACTATCACATCATTTTTTATAAATCAAATCACTTCACAGCTATCTACACAAAGTTAATTCACAGCAAGTTTTTTAAATGACAGTTTTTGGCAGCATGCTTCACCGATCAGTGGTCCAGAATCCCACAATCTGTTAGGGATCATATGAAGAAACAACTAGAGGTTTCTGGGTACTACAAGTGGCTAGGACTTCTGATGGAAGTGCCTCGCCTCTCCTCTCCTCACCGTGCCCACACAGCCCTCAGCTCTGGATAGGATCACTCCAAAAGGTGGTGAGGTTATCTCCACAGAACCTGATGTGCCACTTTCATTGCCCTGAATCTGATACTTGGCAAGCAGGGAAAAAAGAGGTGCAAAGACCTGCAGTAGGATTGAGAGAAGGGCTGTAGAGACTGCAGGAACAGAAGGAGGGGGAGCTATTCCTTCCCTCCCTTGCCCAGGTTCTTTCTGGGCCCTAGTAACTAAAAGGTTTTTCTGCTTTCTCATCAATGAGATGTGTTTCACCAACCACCCTCTTCCAATCTACTTCTAGGTCATATTCCAGCCCTTGAGAAGTACTTATCTAAAGAATTCCATGTGCCTTTGGTTCTAACCCTGGCACTGACACCAACTCACGATGTTACCCTGGGCAAGTTCCTTCCCCCGCCTCTTTCCCCAGCTGTAAAATAGGGGAGCTTAGCTGCTTCAGAAAGTGGGTGTAGGGCATCTCACTATTTGCGAAGGTTGTTGAGCTCATCAGATGTAAGGTGCTCAAGAAGGGCACAAAAAGAACACTGAAGATGCTTAAATGGAGGAAAATATCACTCTCATTCACACATCTAAACAAATGACCAAAAAATATATATATAACAACTCAAAAAATTATTTCAGACACTACTACTAAACATGATAAAATGCCTTATGGGCTTAAGTTTATGCAAAAATTTGAAAAACAGTAGCTTGTAGTGAGAATGCCTCTCTATTATTGGCAATACTATAATGATGTTTAAACTGCCACTGCAATGTAATAGTTCTCAGTGAATATTATTAGTTATCTAAAGTAGGGTTTGGAAGTTAGATAGCAAGAATTCACATTTCTGTCACTGTCTTCTTGCTGTGTGATTTTGGGCAGGTCACTGAGCCATTCTGTGCCTTATTTGGAAACACACTGTATAAATTCGTAGATTCAAGGACTGGAAGGGACATCGAGAGGTCATTGAGTCCAGTCCCCTGCCCTCATGGCAGGACCAAATACTGTCTAGAAGACCATATAAGTGCTAAGTATTCTTAAAAGTAAGGTACTTATTTACCCACCTTTTAAATCACTGATAGCTAGGATCTTGTCTTCCACTGCTTTAGTCATTTTAAACCATTGCAACATGGATTTGCATACATGTAAATTGCTACAAGTGCAGGGCAGTGAAAAATCAGGTAGAGATGAAAACTGTTGAGTGCTAAGTATAAGTATTCCAACCCAACCAACTGGGTTAACATGAAGTGACAGTTTTTGATGTTCATTTCTAAATTGCATTAACAAAAAATCCTGAGTTAAGATTCTGAGAAACTTTAGAAATCACTTCCTTTTTCATACACAATAGTCCAATAATTATGTTCATAAGTGCAAATAAGCCAACTGAAATAAGTTCTTGGTTATATAGTTAAATTTTGTTATGAGACATACCTTAATAGATCTCTGACAGGCCACAGAATTTCAGTGTACTAAGTTTTGTTATAACTGTATGACTTACTGTGGAAGTACACATTTTAAGAGAAGACCATTAGTGTATAAATTTAAATAGGTTTAAATGATTTAGGATTACATCAGTGTTTGAGGTTATGTAGATTACATTTGTCAGATTGTGTATTAAACATGTTTTGTTTGGCAATGAACACTGATCAAATTCAAATGAAGTTAGGAGTAGAATGTTGAAGTGTGAAGTTAACACAAATTAATAACTTCCACAAATTTCAAGGAACTTCATGACACATGTATGACTAGGGGTAGAATGGAAAGAATTCAAAGAGATCTTTAAGTACCAAAACATCTTACAGTTAAATCCTGGGTTGTCTGATGTTTATAGAGCGTAAAACAAATAATACCTGTAGATTGTAGCACAGTGTATCTTTGTGCTTAGCAGGCTCTGGTAGCTGTTGCATGGCAATGAAGCCAGCCATACAATGTATAAATAGAAACAGGTCATTATGAACTAGAAACCCTTTTGTTTGAAATGGTGGCTATCAGCAGCATTCTTAGGTTCCTGGGAGCATGTCACTGTTACTAAGCACCTGTCAACACCTTGCAAATAATATAGGGCTCCACTAATTCTGACAAATCTTATAGTAACATTTAAATAGCCAATTTAAACTTGCTGTATTACTTCTTTTCTGAAAGTCTCCTAGCACTTATGGTAAACATGCCATTGGTTTTCAAAACACAATTTTAATGGGCAAGTGATGACAGCACAGAGAACCATTGGTTAGATGTCACCTTTAGCTAGACTGAAATAGATGCTTATTGACCAGAACACTTGAGACACACTGTTTTCACATGACAACTCACATTACAGACTTTGCATCAAGCCTGCTCTAATTTCCCACAGGCAATACTAGACTTACCAAAAAAGGAGACGCTTGTGACTATAAAGCTTTAGCAAGTGGCATAGCTGGTACAGGGAAGTTCACGTTGTACCTCCAGATTTACTTCAAGGTGTTTCCACTCCATCCCCCTGCCCACTAGGGTTGCTCCCTGGGAGATGTTAGTTTTAAGTTCTGCTGGGGGCTTCCAGGAATGCCCTCAGTGGCTGCTGGCTCATTGCAAACCTAGCCACACCCATGCACTTTTGGAGCTTCACTATCTCCAGAGCTCTCTACAAATGGATAGTTGTGGCTGCAATTATGACCTCCTACCTGACAAACTGCCTTCCACTGGGATTCTTGTGCCAAGCGGAGACACATCATTGAGTGAATCTCACCCATTGCTTTATAGTTCACCATCACAGCTGAATCTAGCCTGAAGCATCAGGTTTTAATCCCCTAGATTGCCTGGAAACCCAGCTAAATCAGCTCATCTAGTCATCCAGGTAAGGCAGAAGGGTGAACTATTGTCATCAATTTTCAGATTAAAGATAAGGAATTAAGTTCTACCACTGGCCTGCTGGGTGATCCTGCACATCACTTCATCTCTGCACCTGAGTTTCCCCCTTTGGAAAATGGGAGTAATGATACTGACCTCCTTTGTAAAGTACTTTTAAGAACTCTGATGAGAAGCACTTTGTAAAAGTGAAGTACTAGAAAATGATGTTCTGCCTTTCCCTTATTATTGGCCCAAACTTGCATATACTTGCTACCAAGCATAGTGCCCACTACCATGTGTATTCCGAGAGCAATAAGTGTTCCAGGATCACTAGTTTTGCACTTTGTAAGTGTTGTTTGGTGTCCCAGTAATTTGATTGGTGCCCTAGGTGGCACTAGGATACAACAAATCAATACAGTCCCAGACCAAAGCAACCCTTTTCCAAATTAGAGGGACACCACCAATTTGGGGCAAAAAAACATCCACACGATTTAAAAAAAAAAGCACACTATTCTACATTACATTATATAGATTTCTTGCTTTTAATGGGACTGTGTGTGCTGTCAATTTCCTCATTTCGCTTGTATAGTGAACGTTTGCCTTGTTTGTTCAGCTCTTCCATATATTAAATATGAGAGAGACTTTTTGAAACAAGATAGCATCTGTAAAGCCAGAAGACTTGGCAGGGGGAGGTGTAGTACATAAAACTAATTAAAAATAGTCTAGATCCCAAGGTAATGATCTTTAAGAGTTGGTTATAGAGAAGACACACTGTGGTAGCATAACTCCTTTTTGCTTGCTGGTGAATGTAGTGGTGGTGACATAGACAGCACTATTTTTGTCTCCCCACCTAGTTTTCAGATGTGGACCCAGCAAACCTACTTTAAGTATTTCCCCTTTCTGGCTGACCTCTACTTCTTACCTGGGATATTTGCTGCTTGATGCTCAGGCCTCTGGCTCATGTCTTCAGTACTTACATCGATGCAAGAGTCCTTCACGTGGCCACTATACAGCAATGGTCACACAGAGCAACAGCTACTCTTCGAGCACCTACATTCTCCCTCAAACCTCACTCTACTGGATCAGGTTTCGCAAAAGCCAAGCCACCTCCACCCTTAGACTGGAACTGAAGCACAACCTCTCTCTGGGGGGTTATTTTGTAGAGTTTGTGGGCTGGGGTGGTGGCAGCTCTCTGTGTGTGAGGGTTCCTGGTCACACGCATCCATTCAGTGGCTCTTCCTTGAACCTGCCTCTCTGGAACCTGCTTTCCAGTGATCTCTCCTCTCCCATGCAGCGGATGTGTCTGTGGCTCCTTGACTAGTGTTCCCTCCTACAGTACCCTTTTACTGGGCCCTCCACCTACAAATGAATTTCACCCTTGCTGAATAAATATTTACTAAAACTAGATTGCTAAGCAGCCCAAAGAGGTCAGAGTAGAGACCGTGTCTTAGGACACAAGATTTTTCCTATACTGACATCTACAAAGCTACCAAGAACAGTAAATAGTTAATTGCCATCCACCAAGATTTGTTTTAGCTGTGGTTCCTTTTTAATTCACCCACCCCCGCACTTCCTGTTACATAAAAACTATTAGAAAAAGCCATGCCCATTGCCATAGCAATGCTCAAGATAAGCAAGGTGCTGAAATACAGATAAGATCATTTTAGGAAATACTGTGTAAAATACTTTATTTGATAAAAGTTGCTGTAATATCAGAACAAAATCAAATAAAAAGGTCCTATCCATGATTATGTCTTGTTTGCAATATTTCATATGTATGTACCTTTGCTTCCACAAACAAATCTCCTCCTCCATCTAGGTTCTTATACTCCATCACTGCAGCATTCAGATACCACAGTGATGGCATAGCATAAGAACCTGAAAAGGACTTCCAGGCTTAAGATACACTATAATTATTTAAACCAATGAATGTAGGTAAAGTGACCATATATTTAAAACAGACATGGCAATAATTTTTGTCCTATAGACATTTTGATCTTGCCACAATCCATTAGTAACATCACTCTAGAACAGAGGTCCCCAAACTGTGGGGCAAAACGCTCGGGGAGGAGGGAGGAAGGAAGGGAGAGGGCATGGTGGGGCCCAGGCCAGCCCCCACAGGGGTGGGGAGGGAACACCACCTAGTCCTTCCGTTCCCAGCTCTGCTCCAGCCCCATCCCCAGCTTTGACCCCCTTATCCCAGACCATGTCTCCTCTCCCACCTCCCCACCCGGGAGCCACAGCTAGGAGGTTCAGCTTCCTCTTTTGGGTATTCATCCCCATGCTCCTGTATCATCTGCAACCAGGCTGAGATTATATCACAAGGGGCTGCATGTGAAATGGCCATTGTTTTCCAAGAACAGTTATCAAATTATGTTTAATCACTATTTCTTCTTGCCTAAAACCTACCCTCTAACACTGCTTGAGAAGTTTTCTTAAAAAACACACTTAAATGTTCCTTTCAAGTTTCTTTTTCAGGATATGGTAGCTAAGTTACATACAAATAGATGTCAGCAAAAATGGCCCCAGGAAACATTAAGAAATCAGATTTCAAACATCAGGAAGTTTGGGGAAGTCCAGATCCTGGGATTTTGCCTGAGGTCCATCTATACTTGTTGGACTCTTTAAAGTAACTCAAACCTGAGATGGATCAGGTCCTGGACAGCAGGAGAATAATGAACTTACACACTCAATTCTGTGGCTCACTTTGTAAAAAAAGCATTCTCTCATGGAACTATCTCCCTTCCCAACATCCCCCATGGACGATTCTCAGTTCTCAGCAGAAAAAAAATTCTTCCGCCCTGTGAAACCTCAGTTGCATTTACAAATAAAATAAATAAAGGCAGAAGTGAGTAAACATGGTAAAATCAGCTGGATAGGAAGCATACAGCATAGCAACTGACCCTCCCCAAAGAGCCAATTTAGATACAGCAGTGCAATCTTTTGTGTATTTCCTTTTCCAAATTACTCAGGCGAGTCATAAGTTGTCCAGACTGCAAAACAAAGGCAGGTTTTAGGATGCATTGAGTTTTCCTGTCCAGTTAGAAAGGGGGAAGGGTTTAAGTATGGACAGACCTAATCACAATAGGATGTCACCAAATGTTTTAAAAGAAAAAAGAAGTGAGTATTTAAATGAAAAAACTGCAGTAACTGCAGTCACTCAACTTCATTCCCAGTACTAGTGTACTATAGTAACCTATACTGGAGCATTCAAGGTCAATGGCCTTTGCATTACAGGAGTCAAGAGTTCTAAAGGACATCCATGATCCCATAGACCAGTATTCTGGGCAAATAGATAGCTTCTTCGGTTCTCTCCAGCATTATAGTCCTTTTGAAGCAAGCCACAGCATGGACTTACCCAGAACAAAATGTATTTGCCAACAGCCAACTCACTGGTGTCAGAAGGCTAGTCCAGAACACATTTTAGCTTTCAGGGGAGAGAACCAAGGAAAGCTACGTTTGATACTCTGACAGACGGGATGGCAGACCAGGTAGAAATAGTACAAGCAATATGAAGAAACATGCAGACATACAAACCTCAAATTTAAAATATATTCAGTACTCAGAAGTGTGCGTGTAACAGCATGGGTAAGGCACAATGCCAGCTATGCCAATGTACCTCCATTTTGACCTATAGCATGCCCTATGCTATTCCAGCCCTGGACCCCACCACCACCACCACCCACACACAGAGCTCTGCTAGTGAACCTCACAACTGATCTGTAGCAGCTCCAGGCTTTTCGTGCTCAAACACTGATAGGTGGATGGAGGGCGCATTTACACACACAAAGCCTTATTTGCATTGATGATCTTGAGAGCCCCAGGTTTCACTAGCCTTTCACCTCTTGAGCAAACTCGTGATACCTCAGTGCACCTCCGTACACATGGAACTGAACAATAAAAAAAAGGCATTTGAGAAGGAATGTCTATTCTTACTTACGTAAGATCTAATTAAATAATTTTCCCTCTGATGTGTGCTACTAATATAGTATAAATTACACTTCAGATGACTGCCTTGGAAAACAAATGGCAAAGACACTAATAAATACTTCATCTTCATACATCACAGCTGAATATGTCCTCATTCGCTGCACTGAGGAGGGCTTGCAGTAGAACTGCTTGGCATCTCTTCCTGTCTTCTGTAATTCTTCATAACACTGTATATGCCACTGACCAAGAACACCAGCGATATGGCTGCAAAGTAACTAGCGTAGATCATGAACTGCAGAGTGGGAGAGAAAACTGATAAGTTAAAGGTTAACAAATCCACTCCTCTCCATCCTTATATGAAAGGAAAAATATTCAGTTTTTTTTTTAAAAATAGGATTGGTGAATGAAGTGTGCTGCATCTAGTTCATTATCTGGATTTAATCACTACTTTCATTAGAACTGGTGAAAGACTCTAGACAAATTCAGTTTAGTTTCCAAGGCTGCTTACCTAAAAGGGGCCAATGCCGCAGTGTGCGCACAGAAAAGCCTCTCACTGAACTAAACAGGAGCTTCACTTGCACAGGGCTACAGGAAGATGTCTAGAATAGAACAGTGGCAGCCCAGCCCTCCCATACACCTGTTCCTCAAACCCTGTCTTAATGGGGTGAGATGGGAGCTCAGCCTCCATCCTTGACTACTCAGAGAAAATTAACAAGGCAGCCAACTGGTGCTAAGTGTGGTTGTGGTTCTGTAACATGGACACAACTGTCTGTTAGCAACAGAACTGAAACACTATTTTTCTTCTCTCTCCACACACAAGGTCACAGAGCAGGTCACTGAACACCCTCTGAACAGCAATGACCTGGATCAGAATCACACACAGGGTACGTCAATACTTACTTCCTGGTCCGGATGTAAGCGATCGATCTTCTGGGATCGATTTATCGCATCTTGTCTAGACGCGATAAATCGATCCCGGAAGTGCTTGCTGTCGACACCGGTACTCCAGCTCAGCGAGAGGAGTACGTGGCATCGACGGGGGAGCCTGCCTGCCGCGTCTGGACCCGCGGTAAGTTCGGACTAAGGTACGCAAATTCAGCTACGTTATTAACGTAGCTGAATTCGAAGTACCTTAGTCCGAAGTGGGGGGTTAGTGTGGACCAGGCCACAGATGACAGAAGCAGGAGGGAGGCTCCACATTCTGATTTACATCCCTTCGTTCTTCCCCAGTTAGTAAAGATAAAGCAGTGATCTTACCTGTGTGAATATGTTTAGCCCAAGACCACTGGAGTCAACAACAATCAAGGTGAGCAAAGTCTGCAAAGCCAAGGCAATGAAAGTATTGATACCAAACACCAGGGCGTACCGCTCCATGCTTAGATTGGTAGCAATTTGGAACCTAAGCAGAAAACCAAAGGGAGAAATGTGAATACAGGAGGAAAAAGGAAGAAGGAACCTTTCAGGGTAAAACTATGTAGGGTGAAAAGTTAATTCATAAACTGGCTAAATATTTCCACAGCCATATCATTTGGCACTGTGATCTTATCACATCTCACAAGCTAAGCAGGGTCACAGCTGGCTAGCACTGGGGAAAATGTCACAGGGGAACCCAAACTGCTGCAGAAAACAGTTTCAGAAGTTCAGTAAGTTGCACTCTTTATCTGAGTCAGTACTGAAATACTCTCTCCTGGTACCTGAATGGCACTGTGCCGTTGGAAGGGGCCATCTTTCAGAAGTCATACAGAAGACCCACTAGCACGGGGTGTATGTACTCCACACTGGCCCAGCAACTAAAGGGTTAATACAGGCACTGCCAACCACTGTTGACTGGCAGTCGCTCAGCAGCTGGGGGGATACAAGGGCTGGGAAGCAGGGGCTATCAGAGGAGTAAGCAGGCTGGAGAAAGGAGCTCCTGTCAGCAAACTTCTAAAGAGTTGCCCAGGGATGAAGGGACCAACCCCCTGTGGTACCTGAGAACAAAGAGGGTATCCCGGGCACCAGAAACAGACTGACAGCCTCGCTGAGCTGAGTGAGCTGGGCTCATGCCCTGCTTGGCCAGACGGGGGCACGCTTGCACTGACTCCCACCCTCCTCCTTTAAGGAGGAGACTTGTTATTGGTTGTCTTGGCCAGATTCCAATTTGTCCTACTGAGGAAAACTCCCTCTGCAGTTTACAGTGGATTACAGTATTTCCTTCACTTCCCAGCTAACCTGTGCTGCAGTGTTTGATTAAACAGTTGCTGCATTCCACTCCACAAGTGACATAATATCATCTCATTTTCCTTCTGGTATGTCTAAATTTTGACCATGTATTATTGGCATAGCACTTGTCCCTCTTCCCCTCCCTATGGCTTCACTCAAACAAACAATGTTTATGGAAAAACATTTCACTGACAGGTAACACTACCCAGTATTTATAAACAATGACTTTAGTATCACAAAACCTCTGTTCTATTCCCAGGTCTGCCATTGAACTGCAGGCAATTTGTCAACGCTCAAATGTAAAGAACTTGGCAGTGCCTTTTGTGCAAGGATCTTCTACATGCAAAACATTAAGCCAGTTTTGAGACAGACAGCTATAATCTTGTCAAAGTTTTATTTTTGGTTTGTTTTTTAAATTAAAATACCTACGTTGCTATTGTGATGAGAAGCATGTAGACAATTCTGAAGATTACATATGAGGCATAACACACCCAGATGTTACGAACAGTGTCCATGACATATACAGCAGCAGCAATGAGGAAGGAGAACAGGGCCAATGCCACCTCACCCCAGGTAGCCCAGGATACTTTTATGTAACCCACAGCAAATACAGCAACAGCTCCTATAAGTAGAAAGGAAAACAAAATACAACTTGATAGTTGCTCAGACATTCAGCTTAAACCTTCTGTGCATTAGATTAAGAGAAACCAATGTCTAAATATACGAGATGTGCACAAGGGGAGCTCCACTACTGTGCACATTTAAAACCACACACAGAAATTGTAGGGCTGCAAAGAACCTTGAGAGGCCATCAAGTCCAAACCCCTGCCTGAGGCATCCCTGACAGGTGTTTGTCTAATCAGTTCCTAAAAACTTCCAAAGATCGGGGACTCCACAACCTCCCTTGGAAGCCTATTACAGTGCTTCTAACCCTTAGAGTTAGAAAGTTTCTTCTAATATCTAACCTAAATCTCCCTTGCTGTAGACTAGGCCTCGAACAAGAAGTAATATCTTCAGTGGGCTTGGAGAACAATTGATCACTGTCCTCTTTATAACAGCTCCCGATATATTTGAAGCTGAGGGGGAGCCTGATAAGACTTTTCTCAAGACAACATGCCCAGTTTGTTTAACCTTTACTCATAGATTGGGTTTTCTAAACCTTCTATCATTTTTGTTGCTCTTCTCTTGACTCTTTCCAATTTGTCCACATCTTTCCTGAAGCATGGTGCCTAGAACCAAATGCAGTATTTCAGCTGAGGCCTCACCAGTATCAAGTAGAGCAGGACAATTACTTCCCATGTCTTACATACAGCACTCTTGTTAATACACCACAGAATGTTAGTTTTTTTTGCAACTGCATCACATAGTTGACTCTTATTCCATTTGTGATCCACTATCATCTCCAGGATCTTTTCAGCAGTACTCCCATCTAGTCAGTAATCCTTAATTTTGTAGTTGTGGATTTGAGATTTTCCTTCCTACGCGAAGTATTTATCTTTACTGAATTTAATCTTGATGATTTCAGACAAGTTCCCCCAATTTGTCAAGGTCGTTTTGAATTCTAATCCTCTCCCTCAGAGTGCTAGTAATCTCTCAGTTTGGTGTCATCTGCAAATTTTATAAGGACACTCCCCACTCCATTAGCCAAGTCATTAATGAAAATATTGACTAGTACCAAAAACACAGGAGTGACCCCCATGGGATACCCTCTCTGTTTGGCAGTGAACCGTTGATAACTACTTGGAGTACGGTCTTTCAACCAGTTGTGCACCCATCCTACAATAATTTCACCTAGACCACATTTTCCCCAGTTTGCTTATGAAAACGTCATGTGAGACTGTGTCCAAACCCTTATGAAAATCAACAGAGTAGGGTTCTCAACAGTACTCATCATTGGCCTAACACATCTCTAGTTGAAGTCTATGGTAACCTCCTACTAGACTTCAATGGGAATAAAGTCAAGCCAGCACCAAGTGCTTTTGAAAATCCCACCCTAGCTCTGCAAGAGAGTAACCCTGGTGCCCCGGACTGTAGCGGTTTCACTCGTTCTCATACAATCTTCCGGCTCAGACCAGAGTGAGCTATTCTGACCCCATCATCAGGAGGTACTGTACTCTAGCAGTCAGGTTTGTTCTGTTACTTATTTAAACTTGGCCGAGCACTATGGAGGCAGGTGGTCTAATGGTTAAGGCAGAGAGGTGGGAATTAAACCTGCTGGGTTCTGTGCCTAGAAAGTGATGATCTGTCATGGGCCAAGTCTCTTATGATCTAGTCCTCAGAGGTGCTGAGCAACCTGTTCCCACTGAACCCCACGTAAGCGCTCAGCACCTCTGGGGAAGGGAAGGAATACAAGGCCATTCATATTTATTGCCTCAGTTTCCCCAACTAACCTAGGAGGGCGATACTGCATTAGATGCCATCGTTGTGTATCATTTAGTGCTCCTCTGAGTGAACACATTAGAGCAGTATTAAAAGTATCCCCACAGCTGTGACAAAGAATGTCCAGTAAACTTCTTCTATTACACAAAAGTTTTTCCACTTATGCCTTACCTGACCCTTTCAGTCAAGCAAGACTTTTGGCAACTGAGGATACAGGGCAGACTACTTTGAGGCTCACAAGTTTCTTCCAATACTTCCAACTAAAAATGATGGTAGCTCAGTCTGTTTGAGCAATGCAGCCATATAGCCTCAACGGCATTTAAACTGGCAGTCATGTTAACACCTAATAGTACACAGGGAATCTGTCATACACCTGGAGAGTTTTGTTAAAACATTCCAGAGCTGCAACTGCTTTGGGAGGGTCCTGTAACACTGCACATCGCAGGTAGAAAGACCAGGTATTTCAACATTTCAATACCTACCTCTTGGATTACAAAATCAGCGCAGTGCTGCTGAGTCACCCGTAGACAATTCACATGAAACTCACCCAATGAAAATTTCATTCAGTGTCATTCTCTCGCCTGTACATGATAGGAAGCGCTGCAACAACAGACCTGTTTTGGCAATACTCAGTTTGAAGGACGTAACATGCTAATTCTGTGGTTTGTTATAGTGTTTAGATGCCTTGTGACATGCACCCTTTGAAACTGGAGTTAAGTAGGTAGCTTACCTAGTAGCGTAGAAACTGCCTCCACGCCACCATTATAGATCTCGAACCTCTGAGAAGGCAGCACCATTTCCCACAAGCCTTGCGTGTAGTTTATTACCTGGAAGTAGCCACAAGTTGAGAATGCCCACCACACAGACCAGCAGAGCATAGGCCGGGAAGAATAGCACTGCAGGAAGTCCCGCCACAGCTCTCTGAGCACCTTTGAGATCTCCACTTTCTGCTCCTGCACAGATTTAAAAAACAAAAAAAATTCATTTCTGAACGATTCCCCTTACTCCACAAGTGCACGTATCACTGGCAGGAAGTGCCAGAGCAAGAGCCCAGTCTGTCACACAGCAGGCAACAAAGCATCCCCACCAGGCTGTCCCAGCGACACGCTCTCCCACCCTAGCCCTACACAGGTGAAGAAATAGCTCATTCTCCATGATCTAGGTAAACCTTGGCCTCTGTGCTCTAAGGGTCAATTTACTGCTAGTTTGGCGGAGGAGAGACTGATTTCTCCCTCCCCACCCTATTCACAAGGAACTGGACAGAAGCTACCAACTTACATCACACAGGCCACAGAGTCATATCAAATAACAGCTTCAAGTCATTGCCAACCTGACCTGGATTTGAGCCCGAAACCAAGTAGTAAGAGTTTGAGAGCAACCACGGAAGTTTTCCGAAGCAGGTATTTGGAACTTTCCCACAAAATCAGTTTTTAGAGATTACAATTATTTAAATTAGTGGCCCTATTACATAGCTTCATACGCCATTTATCAAGAGATGCAATATAATTACATAGGTCAAAAGGCTCAGACAATCATAGATATGTTGTCTGGAGGAGATCTGAAGGGTGATGGAGAGTCTATGGAGCAAAGATTGAAGAAGGTTGTTTCAACAGAAATGGGAGCTGCAGAGCAGAAGTTTCATGCAACCACAGTTGCTGGACTGCGTGAAGAAAAAGAAACTTAAGGTCTCTTCTCATGCAGCTCACCTAGAATGAGGTTGGGTAGAGAAGTTACAGGGGACAGATTTTTTAAGTGTTTGCCTTGGGTGGAGAGAACAGAAATTAATTATCCATCAGAGAGGCTGGTTACTTTAGTATCCAACATGGAATTATATTCCCTACTGCTTTATGTGAACAGCACCAGAGAAAATTAGTACTAGCTTGCTTTGTAATAGAGATGCTAGATTTCAGACTACTTTGGTTCAGTAGCAAATCTAGCAACTCCTCACGCCAAATGAAAACAACAGTATGCAGGAACTGTACAGAGTAATTTGAATTGTACCAAGACACTGCAGGGTTCTTCCCAAAACCATTAAGGGTCATATAAGCACCATTAGGATTCCTCCTTCCCAACCCCCCCTCTCACCCCCCACCCCGCAATGGACATCAGCAGCCCCTTATGCATGGAATGCCCTTCCTGAACTAGTTTGATTTGAAGGACAAGGCAGGAGCTTCACAGTCCTCAAAACCCAGTTCTACCGTGATACCTATTAGCAACTGGAGGTTTTATATGCAAGTTACATTTATTAAAAAAAAAAAAAAAAAAATGCTGAGAATGTTAAGGTTGAGAAAAAAGTCAAGCCCCTGAAAGTTAGGAAATGCCATATTTATGGTGGTCTGTGCAATCTTAATTTTACTCCCTTATACACCCATTCTGTACACTGAATGAAGCAGGGGTCCTGTGGGGGAAAAAACAGTATATGATCATGCAATTATACATTATCATAATGTGTCGGCACAAGAGGGCCAAATTAAGGTTACCCAGGCAATTGTAAAACTGGCATTTCTCTACTTTTGAGTGCTGGACTCTGCAACCTAAATATTGTTTTCATGTAATTTGAGGTTAAAAAAAATAAGAGATAAAGTTCTACTGTGGACAACCCTCCTCCCTGAATCATGCTATGCTGAATGTGAACGAGACTACGTGTGGGAGGGGGATGTTAGCTTTCTGACGCAAAAAGTACCTCACTGATGCCAGCATAATGTTTGCTGTATAAGGAGAGAGTAGCTGCTCAATAATGATCAGCTTCTCTCACCTTTCAGGAATGACCAGGCCAGGATTCTCAGACCCACATGAATCAGAGCCACTGAAGACAAGAGATTTACAGACTACCAGCCCTTCCAGCCACTCTCTTGATCCTACAATGCTACAAAGTGAGTGGCAGCTGGCATGCTTGGTTTCACTGAGGCAATAATAGGACAGTAAACAACACCTGTCATCCAAGGATCACAGTACATTTACAAGTGGACATTATGGTTAGGTTAAGTGACTTGCCCATGGTTCATTCATGGCTAGGGCCCTACTAAATTCAAGGCTGTGAAAAACGTGTCACGAACTATGACATCAGATCTCCACCATGAAATTTAGCTATTGTAGGGGAGAAGGAGGGGCAGGGTTCCTACTGTGCATCAGGGTCCAGCTGCTAGCCCCAGTGGGGCTGAGCAGGGACAACACTTCCTCTTCCCTTGCACGACTGTTCTCAGGGGGAGATCAGACCCACCACTGGACACCTCCCCAAGCTGCAGGAAGCTCTGTGGTTATGCTGCCTTCAGAGCGTGGCTGTGAAGACAGCAGCCATGGAGCTTCCTCCACCTGAGGGAAGCTCCTAGAGGTGGGTCTGATTTCCCCTGTGCTGCTAGGAGAGCCCCATCCGGGCTGGGGAGGGACGGAACTTCCTCTTCTTCTGCACGGCCACTCTCGGGGGCGGGGGGGGGAGGAACGGGGAACCACAGTGAATGGGAGCTGCAGGGGCAGTGCCTTTGGACAGGGGCAGTGTGCAGAGCCACCTGCCCCTCCCCACACCAGGAGTCTGCTGGCCAGACATGCCAGCTGCTTCCAGGAGCAGCGCAGGGCCAGGACCAGGGCAGGCAGGCAGCCTGCCTGCCTTAGTCCCACTTGCCACCGCTCGGGAGCTGCCTCAGGTAAGCAGCACCTGCAGGAGCGTGCATCCCAAACCCTTCCTGCATCCCAGCCCTGAGCCACCCTGCACCCCACCCCAGAGCTTGCACCCCACACCCTTCTGCATCCCAAACCTCTGCCCCAACCCCCTCTCAGAGCCCACACCTTGCACCCCAACCCTCTGCCTGAGCCCCCCCCGAGCCAGCACCCCACATCCCCACCTGCACCAGCTCTGAGAGCTCTCCAGCACCCAAACTCCACCCCAGAGCCTGCAC
Source organism: Trachemys scripta elegans (assembly GCF_013100865.1). Classification (NCBI taxonomy): domain Eukaryota; kingdom Metazoa; phylum Chordata; order Testudines; family Emydidae; genus Trachemys; species Trachemys scripta. Next base: position 150,340,392 of record NC_048298.1, on the reverse strand, counting down.
CCTGAACCCCCTCCTGCATCCTAACCTCAGCCCAGAGCCCTTCCCACACTCTGAACCCATCGGCCCCAGCCCAGAGCCTGCACACCCTCCCAACCCTGTCCCAGCCCTTTGAAAGTGAGGGAGGGTGGGGGAAAAGAGTGAGCAACAGAGGGGGGGATGGAGTGAGTGGGGCAGGGCTTCAGAGAAGGGGGAGGGCAAGGGTGTGTGTAATTACAGTTATTTCTACATTTTCCTTGAAGGTAGATCCTGGGTTGCACTTAAATTCAAAAAGTGATCTTCTGCTTAAAAAGGTTGGAGACCACTGCTCTAGTTTCTGCTCAGCTCTAGTAGCCATCAGACACTCCCTATGGAATGATTTCTTGGTGCTCTGCCAGTTGCAATAAGTTCAGTAATTGTCTAGATCCTTGTTCTCTGGATGGGTGCAAACAAATGCAATTTTCTAATGACAAAACACAACCAGTTTGAGGACACATCAGCACAAAACAGTGGATGCTGTTTCTATTCTTGCCCTGAGCAGAGGATTTCAGATAGAGCCTGGATTTAGGTGTAGGAAAGTTAAGGAACAGATTTGCTATGTAGGAAGCAGCCACTGATTCTTCAGGTCCAAAGTGGCAGGTATTGGATGCTTCAGAAGGCAGGTTCCCCCTAAACATTTTTTTAATTGTGCAGTGCTGCACGGGGAAGATATAAAATTCTTCCCTGAACCCTGTAGCCATCAGGTTATGCTCCTGAGATTTAACTGCCATTATCTTAACATGCAAAACCATTATGGAGCAATGTTATTCAGCTCTACTTTGGTTTTAAAAAATGATAATAATGGAGCCTCAGTATTTAAATATCTGGTGTAATTTAACTTCCTAGATGACTGTAGTTGATCTCAGAGAGCATTCCCTTTATTTTATTTAGATTCTCCATCAAGGCCTCCTTGTTCCTGTCTTACAGGACATTTAAAAAAAAAAAAAAAAAAAGATATTTTTTCAGTAATCCCTCAATCAAACGGCACAGAATGACATGTTTTTATTACTGAGTGTTTTCAGCATATTGAGTATGCTGCAATGGAAGACAGGATCCTTGCCTCAGGTTGCTCACATTCGACTCCCTTAACATATCCTTTCCTCCCAAGTAGAAGAATTCTGAAGGTATTTACAGCTATTGCTAGATGAAATGGTCAGTGAAACAGACAAGGAAAGTGCTATCCTATTGCTGATGCCACTGCGGACAAATAGTCCAGATACCGTTAGGACTGACTGAAAAAATCCCCAGGCTGAAGGTTAGAGAGGAGGAAGGCTTTTGATCAAGATCACTTGTTCAACAGTCCATTACATGTACCTGAGTGATCCAGTAACTCCCCCACCCCATCCCACTAAAAGCAGCAAAATAAAAGAAAGACTTCCCTTCATCTATGCTCAGTGGTTCCTCCAGTTCTCTCAGTAAAGGGGCCTTGCAAAACTGTTAGATTGGGTAAGATTAATTCCCGGGAATGTTAATAGGTTTAATTCTCAGCGGTAGCCTATGAAAGGATAAACCCTTCTGGCTAAAATGGAGCCCAACATTGTTGCCCTCCTTCCACTCATTGCCAGGGATAATATTTGAAGAGAAACCTGGTTGGGGAGACTGACACATTATATAGCCATACTGACTCTAGCTCTGCTGAAATTCTCATGCAGGATTTTATCTTACCTTGCAACTCCCTTTTGCAGGGACTTCTCATGCCTCAGCTTTCCAGCATGTGCAAGAGTGATACAGTCCAAATTCTTGTGTGTGCTTGTACTACTTCGAATCTTGCCCCAACCTTAACTTCACTGACTCTCCATTCACTTCAGGATCCAGCTAGAAAGTGATTTATTTGTATTAAAACTCTCCATGAACTTACTCTAACCCACCCTATGGGCCTGGTCTCTCCATACCCCCCTCAAATTCTGCATCAGCCTCCGCCTGATCAAAGTTATGACCAAACGCACCCCTGTAGTCACACCCTAGAGTAATCATTTTTGCACAAAATATGCTTTTTGAGGTATCACTTGAAACCTAAAAACTCATTGATCAATGATATCATGGTAAAGTGTACGTAGCAACATTATATGTCAAGTTGCATATTTTCCCCTGTATGATGTTGGTAGCACATCATCAAACCCATGCAGCCCTGACTAGAAAGCCGTGGTTATCAGGTCTGTCCTAAACAAAGGAATGTGTTTACCTCTATTTACATATACACTGAGATGGTGCAAAGCTGCATTTCAGCATATACAAGAGAGAAGAAAGAGGATGGGAACACCTTCACCCCCAGACTCCACATAGCCACATTTACTGTTTGAATAAACTTTGCTTTGAGGGTTAATCCTCAGAAGAATCTACTTCAAAGGGGGACTGGACTATAAAAGTGAGGGGCAAATACACACTTGGGGATCTCTCTCTCTCTTTTTCACCTAAGACAACAAAGGAACAAGCCTTTGGACTTTTGGGAGGGGTTCGGACCTAAGAATTCGGTCATCCTTGTTGCTGGGAACAGGTGATAAGGATTTACCTTGAGCCAAGTCTAGCTTGTTTAGTTTTAAATTAAAGAATAGAAAGTTTCTTTACGTACAAAGTGATTTTGAGTACAAATATAAGGCATTAAAGTCAGAAATGGTTACAAGAGAAACAAAGAAAATGCTTTTTGGGAACTAAAAAGTATCTAGTATTGTGTTTAAACTGAATTGTTTGGTAACTCCAAGTAGTAAACTGTTGTACATTGACCCCTTACTTGGGCAACAAACCTATAATATCTGGAGTGTCCAGGAGGGGGTTGGGTAGTGAAGAACATATTTGGGACTGGGAATGTGTTGAGGTCAACCTGCAAGTAATAATGAAGGCTGCTGGAAACAAGAGTGTGACTACAGTGTTCCTGACAGGCTCCTGGGGTCAGAATTGCTGGACCAGGGTTGTGACTGTACACAGACACTCAGGGTGTGATCTGCATGCTGGCAGGCTTACTGTGAGCGACCCAAGATTGAAGAGCAAGCGGTGACACATCCCCTCCCTGGTCTGGATTGCCCCTCGGAATGTGATGCAAATATCACCAATAACAGTGCAAGAGCTTTCTCCCCTGTAGCTCCTAACATCTTTTCATCAAGCTGACTCATCTCATTTCAAGTCCCTCCTGAAGGACTTCTTTGTCACTTACTGATCTTATACCTGTACCACAGTGTATACACACAAGCGTTTGCTGTGATTTATAGTCACTCATTATAAAGAATTTCAGCAGAGTTAGTACAAAGAAACTTCCGGGATCAAAAAAATAGGACTATGTTCGTTGGAGTCCAGTTACAGCAATTACATATGCCAAGTGGTAATAAGTTAGTTATATAACTGGGCAACTGGACAAATTTAAAATACTCCCACAGGCTTGCATCAGAACTTAGTGCACACAACCCTAAATTCTTGTACTGATTCAGTATCTTCCTGGCCAGATTAAATGATTAGAGTTTCATTGCAAGTGAATTTGCTATAGTTCCTCAGTTTTTTTCCCCCCCTCACTCAGTTATTGAGGTGGCAGCTGCAAGCTGCATATTATGATGCCATGGGGGTGTATTAACTGCACTTTGGGCACCCATAAGGTTCTCACCACCTCCCCCCAAAAAAGTGTTTCATTTCTTAAATAACTGAATGGAAATATGAATTTCCTCTTTGGTAATATAAAGCACTAGAGAATTTTAAATAAAGTGACCAGGTACCTGCAAGAATAATGCACTACATGTGTTTTTCAAACTTCGGGTCGTGACCCAGTACTGGATCGCGGCATGTAAGGCACTGGGTCGCCTGGCTCAGAACCCTGAGACGTTGGTGGTGCTGCTCAGGTAAGGCAGGCTAGTGCCTACCTGCTCCGACACCGCCTAGGAGCCAGGCCTGCTGATGGCTGTTTCCAGCACGCAGCACAGCGGTCCATGGTGCCAGGACAGGCAAGAAGCCTGCCTTAGCAACTCTGCTGACCGGGAGCTGCCGGAGGTAAGTCCGCACCCCGATCTCCTGCCCCAACCCTGAGCCCGCTACAAACCTAGAACTTCTTCCTGCACCCCAAGCCCTTCATCCCCAGCCCCACCCCAGAGCCTGCACCCCCAGGCCAGAGCCCTGACCCCCCCCACACACACACACTCCAACCCCCTGCCCCAGCCCATAGCCCCCCCCCACATCCTCGTTCCTGGCCCCACCCTACAGCATTCATCCCTGCACCCCAACCCTCTGCCCCAGCCCTGAGCCCCTCCCACACCCCTCATCCCCAGCTCCGTTGGGTCACAGGCATCAACAATTTTCTTCAATTGGGTCCCCAGAAAAAAAGTTTGAAAACCACTGCACTACAATACTGTGTGATCAAAAGGAAGCCAGGAAAGAACTTTCCTGGGCCATGCATAGGTGAGGGGATGAAGAGGGATACCTTTTGCTGTCCGGTAATTGAGACACACAGTTCACTACATATACAAGGTGGCCATGATAGTGACATGTTCCAGGGAAATGGAAGACAACAGCATGGCTTACCTGTGTCTTTGCAGAATGCTCTTCTACATTTAAGGGAACTTTCGATTCAATGTCTTCCCACCCAGGGACTCTTTTTAAGGCAGGATCATCTCCGATTAAAGTTCTAGATTGTAAAAATGGAGTTGTCATCTCCCTACTGACCTGGCCTCTCAAGACGTGATGAAAGAAAAGACTTTTCTGTGGCATTGGCAGAAACCAAGCTGTGGCAAAAGCCACAGACACAGAGGTCAGGGAGATGACGTTCAAGCTGAACAGAGACCAATTGGCAACCGATACCAGAACCTGTCCACAGATAGAACCCACAGTGTAACCCACCAGGGTGGCACTTCGACAGTAACTGGTGACTTTCTGGTACAAGTTCAAATCCACAATGCTATAGATGTAGGAATAATAGGCAATCTCCGTAGCAGTCACCAATCCATAGAAGAACTCAAGGAACTGAATAGCTAGCAATCCTTGGGCGTAGAGCAGCATGAACCATGTCACTATAAGGCTCAGTCCCTGGAGGAGGATTACAGGTTTGTACCTGAGATAGTCTGTTGCAAGGAATACAGGAAACAGCAACACCAAATAAGAGTAGGTCCATACTGGATAAATTTCATTGAAAACCTGTAAGAAGAAAAGCAAGCCATTAACCAATCACCTGGGAAAGTAAACTCTGTGTATTTGAAAGTTCAAAGAAAAAGATTCCTAAACACAGACATTTAAGAAACAGCAGGTAAAACCATTTCCCAGCAATGCCAACAAATAATCTCTACAATATACTCAAAATGCAACATCCCTCCCTTCTACCTCTAGATAGTGCTGTACAGGGAGCTAGAGGTAACAGTAGATTTGAGTTTGGATACTTAGAATAAAAAACTTAAATTTATACATATCCTTCCATCCCCAGAATTTCCAGAGTGCTTTACAAATACAATAATTTTCATCCACTAGTGAAATGCAACACCCATATACCAGACTACTATGTAGATGCTTAAGTACTTGCATAAGGCTTTCCAGGTGCAGATCACAGAGTACTTTACAGAAGTGAATAAGTTACTTTATAATATATTTATAAATCATTATATATTTTACATCCAAGGAAACTGACTTGTCCAAAGTCACACAACGGACCAGTGGCAGAACCAGAAACAGAACCCAGGAGGTCAGGATGCCAGACTATAATCCAGTATCCTAGCCACTAATTAAGCTAAGGGCAAGTTTAGGTCTGAACCTGCAACTAGTACATTTGTTCATTCCTCCAATGAAGAGGAACATTACTATTAATGTTATTAACCAAAAAGTGATCATGCTTTACTGCTCATTCGTTAGTGAAGAGATAGTAGTAGCTGTTGCTTCTCTATTTTGATTCTCTTACTACTTTGCCATGTCACCAACTGACATTTACTTTTAATCAGTAGCAAATTCATTACCAGTTACAGTGGTCACTATCAACATGAAACAGTTGACATGTATACATACATACATACATACACACACACTCACACTCTCTCTGGATCAGTTAAAAAGCCTGCCCTGAAGTTAGCCTTTAGAAAATTCCTTTTAAGATTATTTGTACAAGTTTTTCTGGTTCCCTGTTGGGAATACCTTTATAAACACCAACAAAGGGGAAATTGACTATATACCAAGTGCTGTCAAACACTCAAACTATATTATGTTATACATTATGACATTCTCCTAAGCAAACCAGGGAAATGTGGTCTAGATGAAATTACTATAAAGCGCATGCATAACTGGTTAAAAGACTGCACTAACAGAGTAGTTCTCAATGGTTCACAGTCCGACTGGGAAGGATTTATCTAGTGGAGTCCCACACGAGGCTCTCTCAGGGCTGTTACTATTCAACATTTTAATTAATGACTTAGTTAATGGAGTGGAGTGTATCCTTATAAAATTTGCAGATGACACCAAGCCAGGAAGGGTTGCAAACACTTTGGAGCCCAGGTTTAGAATTAGAGAATTGGTCTGAAATCAACAAGATGAAATTCAATGAAGACATGTACTACACTTAGGAAGGAAAAATCAGTTGCACAAACACAAAATAGGGAATAAATAACTAAGCAATAGAACTGCAGGAAAGGATCTGGGGGATATAGAAGATCACAAATAAGGGTCATTGACCTTGACTAGATTACCAACAGAGTTATGGAATCCTTGTCACTGGAGGTTTTTAAGAACAGGTTAAAGAGGGAGGTACTAGGAATACTTGTTCCTGCCCCAGCATAGGGCAGGGATAGCTAATAGGCAGACCGTATGCCAAATTCAGATCGTCAGATCCTTTTGAACAGACCACAAAATCTTATTTATTTATCATCATTATTATTATTTTCTCTAGAGTCTGGATCTCGACTCTATTTTGACCAAGAAATTTGGACCTTGACCTCTCTAGGTTTCTTCCTGCCCTACATTGCAATAATTCCCTGTAAATATTTATAGCAATCTTAAGTGTAATTTAGAATGATAGTGCATACATTTTCAGACAGAAGTGTGACTTATGTGAGTGTCCCTTTAAACTTCTAATTTTTAGGCCATGGACATTAGTATTTTGGGAGAGCAGATCCTCCCGTGAAGATTTTCTTCCCAATAACAGCTACTCTCAATTTGTACTCTGGCACTTCCAATTGTGGGGGGTGGACCAAGGTTAGATAAAACCAAAATCCACCAGGAGTACAGGCATTTCCTACAGATCAGTGATGGCAGAATTTTTTGAGGGGTGCGGAGGAGGGAGAGAAGTGTCTTCAGTAACCTTGGATAGACCTTACTATTCATCCTGATCCTCCTCCAAAACTCCCCATTAACCCCACAGACTTCTCTCAAGCAGCTCTTCCAACCAGACTTCTTCCTTGTCCTTCCTCCCTACCCCAAGCAAACAGCCCTGGCCACCTTTTAACAGACCAGCCATTGAGTTCTCACAAGTGGAGCACCTTTACTCTTTTGTATACTGCTGCATACGCGCTCCCCTCTGAACTGCAGAGCTCAGATCCCAAGGATGCTCTAAGGCTACGTCTACACTACGCAGCTTTTAGCTGTGTCGCTAAAAGTCAGGCAGCGTAGCCGCTGTTTGTCTGCAAAAATACTTCCACCCACAACGAGCAGCATTCGCATTGTCAATAGGAGAGCATGCCTGCAAACAATGCGGTGTTCACACTGACACTTCTGCGGTGTCTTCCGTGGGGTGGGAGTGGAGAGGGTAGCACCTCTGAACGACAAAAGTTATCACTTAATTGCCAGTGTAGACATAGCCTTAATCTGCATGCTGTCTGCATTATAGGAACCAACTATTGCCTCTGTGGCATTTCCATCATCTTGTAGGCACACAGGCAGCAATGTCCAAAGCCACACCAATCATCATCTGCTGCCCCTAAACCATGTACAAATCTATTTAAAAAAAACCTGCATTCTCAATACATGACAGAATTATTTTTAAATTCCTGGTACTTCCCAGACATTTACAGGCCAGGAACACCAGGAAACTAGTTATCAATGGGAAGGGAGAGAGAATGTAAACGAACCAACATTTCTGTTCCAAATCACCAGTCTGAATTCAATCAGCTTTGATCAAGAGTCACTGTACTGAAATCTACTTGACAAGAAGATCCCCAATACTTCAGATTTTTTATTTTTAAGTTTAAATGCCCCTATACACTTTCCCTGGGTCAGAGAGGCCAAGAACAGGTCAGAGACCGAGCCTATATCTAGTAGTGAGAGGGCAGTTATGTCTACATTGAAAAAAAAAAAAAAAAAGACATTTTACAGCAAGACAACTAATGCGTGTTTCTTATATTGCTGTAAAAATTCTACTAGACAAGGCACAAGTAGTTTTTAACAAAATGTAGCTAGGGGAGGATAATGCTATACCCCACACCTGGGTTTGACCTTACCTAGGCTACATCAGGGTAAAAACTACCTGTGTCTTCTCTCCACTGGGATTTACACTAAGATAGCTATCTCACTGCTTATAAAACCCACGGGGGGAGGAGGGGGAAAGGGGTGAGAAAGAGACCTAGCCATACTCTCTCCAGCTTCAAGTTGAGGCATGTTAGGAGGGTAACATAGGGCAAGCTTACACTACTAACCCCTGTCACCGCCGTCCTGCAGAACAATGATACACTGAATGTATACAATGCGCTTAACAGGATGATCTCAAGCACTTTACAAAAGCTATTACCCCAATTTACAGAAAGGGAAGGGGAGGCATAAATTGATGTGATTTTCCCAAGTTCATAGACAGACTCAGTGGCAGAGCTGAAGTCCTGACTCTTGCTGCCCCAAGTGAATATGTAGACACCACTGCCTCCCTGAAGACTAGCTAGAAAACAAAAAAACAAAACAAACAAAAAAACCTCACCACCACCACACTAACAAGGAGTCACATTGCAGCAGGGGGTGCAGTAGCCAAACTCCACCGGGGTGATTCCATTTTGTCTCCCTACAATCCCAGACGACCCCCTGCCATCAGACAGTCACCACCTGAGCTGCGCCATTGGGTGGGGGGGGGGGTGCTGTGCACAGCTGCCCTCACTCCCCCCAGGGGGATACTCTGCCCGGGGGGGAGGGGGGTGCAGATGCAATTCCGGGAGTTCTGCGTTAATCCGGAGTTTGGGGATCCCTGGACGGGGCGCAGAGATTCCCCCCCCCCGCAGCCCCGCGCCCCCGGCGGGCCGGTACCTGGGTCTCGGTGAGGTTCTTGTCCGGCCCCAGCAGGTAGCGGGTGAGGAAGGGCTCCGAGGGCCGCAGGCTGGCGAAGAAGCCGTACAGGCAGAGCAGCGCGGTGGGCAGCACCCAGCAGCGGCCCCGGGGAGCCCGCCCGGAAAGAGGCGGCAGCTGGAGCCCGGCCTCCGCTTCCATCCGGGGAGCGGGGCGGCTCGCGACTCAGCGCGAGGCGCCCAAAGGCCTCACGCACCGAGAAACCGCCATGCGCCCGCACGCGCTGTCAAAGGCACCTCCAGCCCCGCGCCGGCGCCGCCGCCGCCGCTCGAACTTACCCACACTGGCCAGCGGCGGGAAGGGGAGGCTTGCAAGCGGCCTTCCCATTGGACAGAGCGGCCCCGGGGATAAGCCAATGACACGGGCAGAATGTTGTGACGCTTAGTCTTTAAGGTGCCACCAGACTCCTTGTTGCCTTAGCGTAAGAGGATGGGCGGGGGGAGAGGAGGGAAGGGAGATCGAGCGCGTGCTGGAGGTGGGGAGGGGGTCATTCAAGAGTCAGGCCCTGAGGAAACTTCACAGAAAAGCCCTGTGATCGTAAACATAATAAATACTGTGTTCTTTTATGACCTCAAGGTCATATTTTCCAGGTTTTTTTCCTCCACGGCCACAAGTGCTAGAAACTTGCTGTTTTTAAATAGCACAGGCTGAACTTCTGACATAGTCAAATGAGAAGACCGTCACATATTTACAATAAAATCACAAGAGTTGGCAATGTTGCCTACCCTCCATCTGACACATCACCCCATGACGTATCCCATGCACATCACCAATAGCAGCCTGTAACAACATATCCTGTATACACCAGCCTGCACTAGATCACACACCCATCAAGGTCACTGGCCTGTAACATAAGCTGCAGTACATCTTGTGCCTACTATAGAGTGGCTGGTCACATGTCCCCAGAATACCAGACATTTCAGCACTTTTGGTAACAGCATGGGCCCACCTCTGCCTGCATGATGCTCCCCTCCCCCCACCAGCATGATCTTGTAATAGTAATCCTCCAGGAATTAAAGATTAATCTTTAATTAAGGAATATGTCATGTGATGAAACCTCCAAGAATACATCCAACCAAAATTGGCAACCTTACCTTGTATGCGTGATGCGTGCAAGGTCATGCTGCATGGGGGATGCCATTTTCAAGAGCATGCCTCCATGCCCTTCCAGCGTGATCTCATATGTACCATGAGCACAAGGTCATGCCAACAGGGACAGAGCAGAGCACTGTTCAAAATGGCATTCCCCCATCCAGTACCAGACAAAGCCACACCCTGTTTTGTCTCAGTAGCAGACAGGGCACAAACCAGATTAAAAAAGAGGATTGTTCAGTATTATAACTACCCTGATCCTCACTAGCAGCACAATGAGCTAACAATGAGCTGTGCAATTATATGCAATGTGCCCCATTCACTGGCAGCATACAGTATAAAGTCTTTGCACCGCCAGTACTGTGCACTGCAATATATACTTATATTATTGTTTATTAGTTATATTGTGGTAGTTCCTACCAGACCCAATGATGGCCCATGACCCTATTGTGCTAGATGCTGTACAAACACAAAACAAAAAGATAGTCCCAAAAAGATTACAAGCTAAGTATTATATAAGAGACAATAGGTGGGGGAGCACAAAGGAACAATGAGACAATACTGTTCAGCATGATGGGCAGTGGTCCCAGCATACCAGCGGCCTAACCATTGTCAAGATTTTTGTGGGTGACTTTGCAGAGGAGAGTTTTAAGAGGGATTTGCAGGAGGATAATGAGGTAGCTTCGTGGAGGTTTATGGGGAGTTCCTTCCAAGCGGGAGGGGCAGCATGGAAGAAAGCACAAAGGTGCTTGTTTGAAATTTGAACAAATGGGTGATGGAAGCTGGCATCATTGGCGGAGCTGAAGCAAGAGCTGACATCTCGATAACATATGAGACATGATCGGTGGGTGGGGTGAGAGTAGAGTGTGAAAGTCCTTGAAAGTGCAGACAAGCAGCTTATGTTTCAATAGAAAAGGGGGAGCCAGTGGAGGGATGCAAAGAAGGGGATAACAGGGTCCAAGTGATGAGCTAGGAGAATGATCTTTGCAGCATCATTCTGAATGGATATGAGCGGGGCGAAACTAAATTTGTCAAGGTCAAAGAAGAGGCTGTTGTAATCAAGAAGTGAGATGATGAAAGCCTAGACAAGTTTTAGCTGTGTGGGTAAATAGGAGAGGTCATGTCTTTCAGAGATGTTATGCAGAGAAAGAATAAGCCACATTTTGACACAGTCTGGATGTGAGGATCTAGAGAAAAGGCTCAGTCAAAGATAGCACCCAGGTTACAGGCCTGAATGACAGGTAGGACGGTGGTGTTGTCCCCAGCGATCAAGAAAGGAGGGTAGAGGGAGAGCTGGGAGGGGGGGTGGATAATTAGGAGTTCTGTTTAAGCTGTTGTCTGGACATCCACGAGAAGATGTCAGAGAGACAGAGGCTGAGATTTTAGTTAGGACAGAAGGAGACAAGTATGGAGTAGAGAGGTAGATTGGTGAGTTGTCAGCATGGCAACATGGTACAACAGCCATGTTATGCAGTAATTGTACAAAGAACTTGTTAGGGCAATTACTGCACATCCAGAACAATATCGGGCATTATTGGTGTCAAACACCTAATCTGTGGGTTGGATCTAGCCAATTTGATGTATTTTTGTGGCCTTGATGGCATATCAAGTTTGCACAGCTTTTTTTTTTTTTTTTTTTATTAAAGTAAGTTTTTAGGCCTCGTGATTACAAAACTAGACTTCCAAATGTGACCTGAGTGTAAACCAATGATGTGATGGTGTTCTCCTGATTCTGCAGGCAGTCTGAGATTGTGAACTCTCTGCACCTCATTAATCTTATTGGACATGTTACTCTGAAGCATAGTAATGACACTTCAGTGTCAGTATTGACTATGTCATTGCGGGTTATTTTAGCAGGTCATTTGTGATAGAGAGTGGGAATGAAGCCCACAGTGTGGAAACAGGAAATTACTAAGGGAAGTGAAGGTAGCAGGAAGAAAGCAGGTAAGCTACAAGGATAGGGAAGAGGCTGAAAAACAGGAAGGAGAATGGGGACGGAGGAATAACTGTGCAGAGATAGTGGTCATCCTAAAGGTGGACATATTTGCCCCTGGAGTGACAATAAGTTGTTGCAAATAGTTATAATAACTAAAAGTTTAATTACTATATAAAGATTGTGTTCCACCCTTGAAAGTTGTGGACTAAGTGGACTATTTAGGTTGCTGGTGTGCAGAGACCACTGCCTGTCATGCTGACCAACATTATCTCATTGTTTCCTTGTATGCTCATACCTGTGTATATCCATCTGCTGTCTCTTGTCTTATACCTAGATTGTAAGTTCCTTGGGGCTGGGACTGTCTTTTTGTTCTGTGTACAGCACCTGGCAAAATGGGGTTCTGGTCCATGACTGGGGCTCCTAGGTGCTAACGTAATATAAATAATAAAAAATATTATTATTAAATAATTAATAACCAATCACTGATGAAAGATTAAGAAACTCATGGCTTCTAGAAGGAGACCTCAAAGGAAAGACAGAGAGCCTCATTATGAGAGCAGAAAATTTGTCAAAGCTTAAATTTTGAAACAAAATTGACCAACAGAACTACTCCCTGAACTACAGAATTGTTCCAACAAGGAAGAGATGATGCAGCAGGTGCTGATGACCTGCAGGAGCCTGGTTGGGAGAGAATATATGAACAGACACAATGAGGTTGCCAAGAGTCTGCAATGGAGACTATGTGGCAAGTACGGATTTAAACTCACCCTGCGATATTATGACCAGCGAATTGCAAGTGCTCTAGAAAATGAAGAGTCTAAGATTTTATGGATCTGGCAGTTGTCACAGGCAAATGGTGCAGGCAAACAGGTCAGACATAGGTGGTATATTAGATCAGTGGTTCTAACATTGGCCTGCTAAACCCAGGGTTGTGAGTTCAATCCTTAAGGGGGCCATTTAAGGATCTAGGGCAAAATCAGTACTTAGTCCTGCTAGTGAAGGCAGGGGGCTGGACTTGATGACCTTTTCAAGGTCCCTTCCAGTTCTAGGAGATGGGATATCTCCATTTATTTATTAAAGAAGATAAGTAAGGTCATGTTACTTGATATGGCCATGCAGCAGACAAAAACATAAGACAGAAGACAGCACGCAGGGACTGTGAGAATTTTAAGGAAAGCTAAAAGAAAACAAGTGTATTTGAGTACTTAAAATGCACAAAAGTCCGCAGAGGGTTTAAAAAAACTCCTGTCTATGGAGTCAGTTTGTGCTCAGGATTTTTTGGTGATTCATAGATAAATTTTAGACAGTAGCTGTCCCCGTTTTATGTTTTAAGATCTTATATGTTGTAAAAGCTGTTTGTTTAAAAACAAACACAAAAAAACACACTCCTATGATGTAATAATTTCCAAATTTATCCCCTGGCCCATGAAATATACTTTAAACTGGAATGAAATTAAATGAATTTGGCATCCCTATTCTTATGCCCCAGGAAAACACAATACCATATACACAGCCCACTGCTCATCTCACATTATGAATCACCTTCAGGAGTTCCCCCACTCCCTCTCTTTCCTTAAGGATTAGGGCTTGTTTACACTATAGGTTATGTCAGTATAATTTGTCACTCAGGGGTATGACTCAGCCACGCCCAAGTGATGTAAGCTATACCGACCTAAGAGCCAGTGTGATAGTTACCACCTCTCCTAAAGGTGGTTATCCCTATCTATCTCATAGAACTGGAAGGGACCCCAAAAGGTTATCGAGTCCAGCCCCCTGCCTTCACTAGCAGGACCAAGTACTGATTTTGCCCCAAATCCGTCCCCTCAAAGATTGAGCTCATAACCATAGGTTTAGTAGGCCAATGCTCAAACCACTGAGCTATCCCTCTCCCAGCTAATGGGAGAACTCGCTCCCCGTCTCCCATGAGCGTCTTCACCAGATGCACCATAGCAGCCATCTTGAGCTTCTAGTGTAGACCTGCCCTGAGTCACAAGGCTTCAACAAAGGGATCTTTTATCTTCCATTGTGTCCTCATTCTTTTCCAGCAGGATGCAACCTGAACTTCAGAGGGTGAGTTCCAGCACTCCCCCCACCCCAGGCAAGATCAGAGCTGGCAGCATTCCTCAAATTCAGTAAAAATAGCTCCTCACTGTCTTACTAGCTAGAACAAGAAAATATTATGCAGAGAATGAGATAATGATCACATGAAATAATATTTCAGAGCGAGAAGAAAGGAGGAAAGAGAACAATTCATTCTAAGCTCTGATTGGAGCTATTCTATACAATTTATACATATTTCCTAGATAATTTGCTGTTCTCTGCTCTCAGTTCAGATCCATCCTGCAGCGTTGCAGGAACTACCTGTTTTTCCATCTCCCCTTGTGCTCTGCTTTCTAGCTCACACCTACATTGCTGCAGTTCCTATGCTTTGTTACCTTCCATCCATGCTTTGCTCCCCAAAGAGGGAGCTGCAATACAATAGGAGACTTAATAGGATTTACCAGACTGGGTCGTACCATTCATCCATGCAATCAAGTATCCTGCTTCTAGCTAGGGTTAATAATACCTGATGCGTGAAAGGGAAGAAGCAGAATAAACCTTCATAATGCACCTACTGTATCTTGATGACTCGTGTAATAAGTTATTTTCTTATGCCTAGAACCATGGGTTTTTCTCACCCTCTCCATCATTATATCTTCACTTGCATAGCTGCAAAAGTTATGAGTGTCATAATATTAGCCAGCTCTTTATAGCACCCAGCCAAACATTTTGTCACCATCCACATCCTCCTATGGCAGTGATTTTTGCAGGCTGTCTGTCCTCTGTGAGCAGCATCATTTCTTTTTCAGTAGCTCTAAGGCTACTGCCCCTCAATATCATTGCGGCCCCTTGTTCTTGTTTATGGGACATGGGAACAGGAGGGAGCGATCCCTTTTCACCAGGCCATTCTTTAATTTGGAATAATTCACTCAAGCCCCAAATAGATGGAATGAGCTCCTAGACCCATTAAAATAGGCACTTATCCCCTCTGTTTTTAAGAAATCTTTGCTCTCTTAAGCCTCATCAGCGTGAAACAAACTGAAATTGTGACTGAAGCAAGAGCTGTAATATGAGAAATGAACAAAAATGTGTCCTCACTGTCACAAAGCCATAAACACCCTCTCTGCACCCTGTACCAGTTGCATAGCCAGGTTCTAACATCAGGGGGAGCGAACACATAAAAAAAGGCACCACCCGACATATCAAATTACTAATTACCTACTTTTAAATTCATTATACATATTTATTTTGTACTTAAAATAAAAACACAAGAATGATCCAGCCATGGAAGGGTTTGCACAGCCGGCATTTCGCAGGAGAACTTTAGATTATACTTAGATATACTTTAGATTCTAGAAAGTAAATGACAGAATACAGTAGTTTATAATTGTCACAGGTTTAAAAAAAATACTGGCCATTTTTTCCAGTTACTAATTTCATTTTAAAATCAATCAATGAAATGCACTTTATTGATGTAAGCAGAGTCAGGATGAGCTCTACCCTGATATCTGGTGGTGAATTATGGCGAGTGTGGAAAAGAAATCCAGGGGCTGATCTTGTTGGCATAGGCATACCCATCCCGCCTAGCCATGAGCCCACAGAAGCCCAAAATGGTCACTTTGGTTGCTGTGGGATCCCCAGTTTCTCTGTTATTGGGGCAGGAGGAATAAAGTGTTGTTACCCTGATTATGTGAATAAAGGACAATGAAACTGTTTTATGACAGAGGGTCTCACCATCACCTAAGTAGCACTCGCTAGATAAGGGACATGGGTTCCAAAATACAGTGAATTGAGAGAGGATGGGGACAAATATTTGTGCTTGGTAGCATGGGCCTTCTTTGAGGGCCTAATACACCAATTACACCATCTTCTCTCTCCACTATTGAATAGCAGAGCTAATTTTGATTCTATTGAGAGTCTAGTTACAGGTTGCTAGATGGAATTCACTTTGGGCCAATAGTGCACCAGCACTGGGGCTCCCCTACTATAAGCTGGAATCACTAAGCGCTGAAGTCACTAAAGAGCTAAAGTTACTAAGAGCTGAGATCACTGAGTGCTGTGTTAACTAGTCGGGGAGCCTGAAGCTATATTGCTAAGTGGCTGGCAGAGTGGAGCAGTTTGCAGGACAGCTGGTGGAGTGGCCCATGGAACAGTGGAGTGGAGCTGAGCAGTTTGCGGGGACGGCTGGAGGAGCTGGTAGAGCGGAGCAGTTTGTGGGACAGCAGGAGTGGCTCATGGTGAAGGCTGCAGCAGAACCCCATGGAGAGGCGGGCAGTCGGCCTCGGACCACGAAAGGTGCCCCATAACACCCTGTGTGCCCCCTTCCCCCCCTCATTTCCACCCAGGCTGGGGGGGATAAAACCCTGCAGATAAACTTTTGAACTCTGGGGCTGCACTGACCAGGGGCAGAGACTTTTGGGATGTTGGACACAGCCCAATTTGCTGGAGTGGGTCTTTTGCTCAGAGTTTGTGTTATGAATCCTGTTTGTGGTGTTTTTCCAATTTACTGCTGATGTCGTTTACCTCATGTTATTAAACATTTTCTGCTATACTTAGACTCTGTGCTTGCGAGAGGGGAAGTATTGCCTCTTAGAGGCGCCCAGGGGGGTGGGATATAATTGTCCCAGGTCACTGGGTGGGGGCTCAAGCCGGTTTTGCATTGCATTATTGAAACAGAACCCCTAGATACTGAACCCGGCCCTTGTTGCTGCCAACTCGGATGGGCAGAAGGGTTACATTTATAATAGGTCGTAATACTAAAGTCACCAAAAAGGCATGACAAATACAAGGGTATGTCTACACTACGGGATTAATCTGAATTTATATAATTCAAATTTTGGGAACAGATTGTATAAAATCGAATGTATGCGGCCACACTAAGCACATTAATTCGGCAGTGTGCGTCCATGTACCGGGGCTAGCGTCAATTTCCGGAGCGTTGCATGGTGGGTAGCTATCCCATAGTTCCCGCAGTCTCCCCCGCCCATTGGAATTCTGGGTTGACATCCCAGTGCCTGATGCGGCAAAAAACATTGTCGCAGTTGGTTCTGGGTACAGTCTCACCCCTCCCTCCATGAAAGCAACGGCAGACAACCATTTCGTGCCTTTTTTCCTGGGTGAACACTGCAGACTCCATACCACAGCAAGCATGGAGCCCGCTCAGCTCAAGACAGCCGTCATGAACATTGTAAACACCTTGCGCATTCTCGTGCAGTTTATGCTGAGCCAGGACCAGAAAAACGAGGCGAGGAGGTGGCGGCGACGGCAGCGCAGCAACAAGTGTGATGAGGACATGGACATAGACACAGAATTCTCTCAAATCGCGGGCCCTGGTGCTTTGGAGATCATGTTGTTAATGGGCCAGGTTCTATCCGTGGAATGCCGATTCTGGGCCCGGGAAAAAAGCACAGACTGGTGGGACCACATAGTGTTGCAGGTGTGGGACAATTCCCAGTGGCTGTGAAACTTTCGCATGCGTAAGGGCACTTTCATGGAACTTTGTGACTTGCTGTCCCCTGCCCTGAAATGCCAGAATACCAAGATGAGAGCAGCCCTCACAGTTGAGAAGTGAGTGGTGATAGCCCTGTGGAAGCTTGCAATGCCAGACAGCTACCGGTCAGTCGGGAATCAATTTGGAGTGGGCAAATCTACTGTGGGGGCTGCTGTGATGCAAGTAGCCAAAGCAATCACTGAGGTGCTGCTACAAAAGGTAGTGACTCTGGGAAATGTGCAGGTCATAGTGGATGGCTTTGCTGCAATGGGATTCCCTAACTGTGGTGGGGCGATAGATGGAACCCATATCCCTATCTTGGCACCGGAGCACCAGGGTACCCAGTACATAAACCGCAAGGGGTACTTTTCAATGGTGCTGCAAGCACTTGTGGATCACAAGGGACCTTTCACCAACATCAACGTGGGCTGGTTGGGAAGGGTTCATGATGCTCGCGTCTTCAGGAACACTACTCTGTTTAAATGGCTGCAACAAGGGACTTACTTCCCAGACCAGAAAATAACCATTGGGGATGTTGAAATGCCAATAGTTATTCTTGGGGCCCCAGCCTACCCCTTAATGCCATGGCTCATGAAGCCATGCACAGGCAGCCTGGACAGGAGTCAGGAGCTGTTCAACTACAGGCTGAGCAAGTGCAGAATGGTGGTAGAATGTGCATTTGGCCATTTAAAAGGTCGCTGGCGATGGTTACTGACTCGCTCAGACCTCAGCCAAACCAATATCCCCATTGTTATTTCTGCTTGCTGTGTGCTCCACAATCTCTGTGAAAGTAAGGGGGAGACCTTTATGGTGGGGTGGGAGGCTGAGGCAAATCACCTGGCTGCTGATTATGCGAAGCCAGACACCAGGGCGCTTAGAAGAGCACACCAGGAAGCGCTGTGCATCAGAGAAGCTTTGAAAACCAGTTTCATGACTGGCCAGGCTACAGTGTGAAATTTCTGTTTGTTTCTCCTTCATGAAAACCCGCCCCCTTTATTGACTCATTCTCTGTAAGGAACCCACTCTCCCCCTTCCCCCAGCTTGCTTTCAAAGGAAATAAAGTCACTATTGTTTAAAAATAATTTATTCTTTATTAATTGATTATAAAAAGAGGGAGAGAACCCGGGTGGGGTTTGGGAGGAGGATCAGCGGGAAGGAAAAGGCCATTAAAAAAGGTTAAAAAAATGATAGCCTTTTGCTTGGGCTGTCCACTGGGGTGGAATGGGAGGGTGTACAGAGCCTCCCCCCCGCCCCGCGTTCATACACGTCTGGGTGAGGAGGCTATGGAACATGGGGAGGGGGGTTATACAGGGGCTGTAGCGGCACTCTGTTATCCTGCTGCCGTTCCTGAAGCTCCACCAGACGCCAGAGCATGTCTGTTTGCTCACGCAGCAGCCCCAGCGTTGCATCCTGCCTCCTCTGATCTTCCTGCCGCCACCTCTCATCTCAAGCATCTCTCCTCTCCTCACGTTGGTCCCTCCTGTCTCACATTGGTCCCTCCTGTCCTCACATTCACTGGCTTTTTTCCTATACTTTGAAACCCTGTCCTTCCACTCATTCAGATGAGCTCTTTCACTGCGGGTGGATTCCATGATTTCTGCGAACATATCGTCTCGCGTCTTCTTTTTCCGATGCCTTATCTGAGATAGCCTTCGGGACGGAGGAGGGAGGCTTGAAGAATTTGCAGCTGCTGGAGGGAGGGAAAAAAGAAGATTTTTTTTAAAAAGATACATTTTGCAGAGCAATGCTTATACTCTTTCACGGTGACCAACACTATTCACATTACATAGCACATGTGATTTCTGTGCAAGGTCGCATTTTGCCTCTTAATATTGAGTGCCTGTGGCTTTCCTGCTAGAGATCACAGACACAGGTACAGGCAACAGAATTCAGCTTGCATGCGGCCATGGTAAGCCATTGTCTTTTGGCTTCTGCGCCCTCCTTTCCCAAATACCAAGCAAAGCCCATTGACTGCTGCGGTTTTCCTATTAACCTTCAGCAGCAGAAAACAAACTAACCCCCCCCATCCAATTCTCTGGATGATCGCTTTATCCCTCCCCCCACCACGTGGCTGGTATCAGGGAAGATCCCTGCTAGCCAAACGCGAAAAGCTCTGTGCCAATTCCCCCCGCACTTGGCTAACTGCAGGGAAGGATTTCTTTTCAGCCACAGGCAAACAGCCCACTAGGAACGGCCACCTCTGTCCCCTTAATTAAATTCCCGTATTTCAACCAGGTTACCATGAGTGATATCACTCTTCTGAGGATTACACAGCGAGATAAAGAACGGATGTTGCTTGAATGCCAGCAAACACCGGGACCATACGCTGCCAGACTTTGTCATGCAATGATACCAGATTACTTGCTGCAAGCATGGCGCAGTCAAGTGTCCTACCATGGAGGACGGAATAAGGCTGCACTGCCCAGAAACCTTGTGGCAAGGCTTTTGGAGTACCTCCAGGAGAGCTTTATGGAGATGTCCCTGGAGGATTTCCGCTCCATCCCCAGACACGTTAACAGACTTTTCCAAAAACAACAAAGAGTCTGGTGGCACCTTAAAGACTAACAGATTTATTTGGGCATAAGCTTTCGTGAGTAAAAACCTCACTTCTTCGGATGCATAGAGTGAAAGCTACAGATGCAGGCATTATATACTGACACATGGAGAGCAGGGAGTTACTTCACAAGTGGAGAACCAGTNTGCAACCCCTTCTCTGAGAATCTAGGGCCTTCATCTTTATATTTGCTTTTTAAACATCATGCATGCCTCTGACTCTGTATATCATAAATAACCATTAATCTTCTCTGCACCCCTGGGTGGGGATCAACAGTATCTTTATAGGTGGTAGGAAAGAGGCATAGAGAGAGACAGTGATTTACCCAAGATCATGGCAGGTCAGTGGTAGATCCGGAAATAGGATTTGTGGCTTCCAGTCCTATGCTCTAATCGCTAGAAGCTAGGCAATGCTCTTTTGTTATCCCTACTGGCAGAAACAAGCCTTCTTGGCTGTTGATGAGAAACAAAACCTGATGGTAATAAAATATTAGATAACACTATGGTAAAGACACCTACACCTTGTCTATGCTACAGCATTTGCCAACATCGCTGGTGGAGCTGCTGATGTGTAGAAAACATTTATGGATTTTCTCAGGATGGATGCACTCAGCGAGAATATATTCACTATCCCTGAATATATCTTTTCAGCAGAGTTTTAGCTAAGCTTTCAGTACTGTCCTAGGCTCCAGTCTTGTCAGCAGAGGACTCCCTCTGCTCACAGGGGTCCTCATGGCCTGGGGCGGAATATCATCAAGAACCCAGGGCCACGTTTTGGTCTATAACCTTATAAAGTATTGTCTCAAGCTGTTTCAAGAGAATTAGAGTTCTTATATCAAAAAATGTATGTATTTCCAAGTAAAGATGTATAAAAAAGGTGAAATAAAATTTAAAAACCTCAATCAATATTATTTTCACATTTTATTCTGCCTTTTTAAAATATTTCATACCGTCACCATTTTCCACTTGAAAGTACAGCTGAATTTCTGGACCTTAGAGTAAAATGTGAACATTTCTGATTTTCCATATTTTCAAAGGCAACTTTGCTAGTTTGACAAAACCATCACCAAAAATGAAATGTTTGCATCACAAAATGGCCTGCAACAAAATCACCAAAGTGTTCATGTGAAAGTTTTCAGGTTGATTGCAGCTACAATTTCCTAATTTCTGAGATCCTTTCATACTGTGAAACAGTTTTAATAACTGCATATTATTAAATGATCAGTTGTTACAACCGTTAAGTCATTATGAAATGTTTTATGTTCAACCCAGCCATGACTTCCCAGACAAAAACATTTTTGTTTAAACAAACAAAAGTTCTGGAGTGAAGTCCTAGCTCCAGTGACATCAATGGCAAAACTGACTTCAGTGAGGCCAGGACATCACCCTATGTCTCTCAAACCATTCCCAAGAAAAGAGGTAGATGTTGCAGGCAGGTCCTGAAGATTAACAGATCTAAATTCATATGGGAAATGGGAAAAGTCAGTTCCAGAGCCGAGGGATCTTTGCCTCCCTGTCAGTAGCCTCTTTCCATGGAAATCTGTAGGGTGCTCCACTTCTGTTGATCAATCAGAGCACCTGTGTTACATGCTCTTGTCATGAAAATACTTAATAATCGAGCAGCTACACTTTATAACAGCTCCGGATTCAGGGTGATCTCCTATTGTCACATTTTGTAGAGCCCAAGGTGATGATGGCAAGAATCACTGTGTGGCAAGGACCACACTTTTCTTGCCAGACATGGGTGGGGGAAAAAAAGCGCCTTTGGCCACACAACTTCTACCTGAGTATCCAGAAGTGCCCTGAGATTTAACAAGGTTGCTACATGATTAACCTGTCTCAAGAACATAAGAACGGCCATACTAGGTCAGACCTAAGGTCCATCGAGCCCAGTATCCTGTCTTCCGATAGTGGCCAATTCCACAAAAGCCAGAGGGAATGAACAGAACAGGTAATAATCAAGTGATCCATCCCGTCATCCATTCCCAGCTTCCAGAAAACAGAGGCTAGGGACACCATCCCTGCCCATCCTGCCTAATAGCTACTGATGGACCTATCCTCCATGAATTTATCTAGTTCTTTTTTTAACTCTGTTAGTCTTGACCTTCACAACATCCTCTGGCAAAGAGTTCCACAGGTTGACTGTGCGTTGTGTGAAGAAATACGTCCTTTTGTTTGTTTTAAACCTGCTGCCTATTAATTTCATTTGGTGACTCCTTGTTTTTGTGTTATGAGGAGTAAATAATACTTCCTTATTTACTTTCTCCACACCAGTCATGATTTTATAGACCTCTATCATATTCCCCCTAAGTCATCTCTTTTCCAAGCTGAAAAGTCCCAATCTTATTAATCTCTCCTCATACAGAAGCTGTTTCATACCCTTAATCATTTTTGTTGCCCTTTTCCAATTCCAACATATCTTTTAGAGTGGGGGCAACCCCATCTGCACGCAAGATTCAAAATGTGGGCATACATACCATGGATTTATATAGAGGCAATATGATATTTTCTGTCTTATTATCTATCCCTTTCTTAATGATTCTTAACATAGTTAGCTTTTTTGACTGCTGCTGCACAGTGAGTGGGTGTTTTTGAGAGAACTATCCACAATGACTCCAAGATTTCTTGAGTGGTAATAGCTAATTTAGACCCCATCATTTTATATCAGAGGGTAGCCATGTTAGTCTGTATCCACAAAAACAACAGGGAGTCCAGTGGCACCTTAAAGACTAACAGATTTATTTGGGCATAAGCTTTCCTGGGTAAAAAACCCACATCTTCAGATGCATGGAGTGAAAATTACAGATGCAGGCATTATTCTACATTGTGACAAAGTTGCTCCTCTATCTTGGTGGGTCCTGCGCTTATTGGTGGATTTTCTTGCCTCAGAGATTCACCATGTGGGTTGGGGAACAGCCCAGAGACCTTCCCCTCTGGAAGAACCCACAGTCCAGGTCAATTGGGAGGTTTGGGGGGAACCCAGGCCCACCCTCTACTCCGGGTTCCAGCCCAGGGCCCTGTGGACTGCAGCTGTCTATAGTGCCTCCTGCAACAGCTGCATGACAGCTACAACTCCCTGGGCTCCTTCCCCATGGCCTCCTCCAAACACCTTCCTTATTCTCACCACAGGACCTTCCTCCTGGTGTCTGATAACGCTTGTGCTCCTCAGTCCTCCAGCAGCACACCCTCTCCCTCTCAGCTCCTTGCACCTCACACTCGCACCACAAACTGAAGTGAGCTCCTTTTTTAAAATCCAGGTGCCCTGATAGCCTGCCTTAATTGATTCTAGCAGCTTCTTAATTGGCTCCAGGTGTCCTAATTAGCCTGCCTGCCTTAACTGGTTCTAGCAGGTTCCTGATTACTCTAGTGCAGCCCCTGCTCTGGTCACTCAGGGAACAGAAAACTACTCATCCAGTGACCAGTATATTTGCCCTCTACCAGGCTCCTGTACCCCACTGGTCTGGGTCTGTCACAACATGAAGAAAAGGGCGTTACCTTACCAGTGGAGAACCAGTGTTGAGAGGGCCAATTCAATCAGGGTGGATGTGGTCCTCTCCCAATAACTGATGAGAAGGTGACAATACGAAGAGAGGGAAAGTTGCTTTTGTAGTGAGCCAGCCACTCCCAGTCCCTATTCAAGCCCAAATTAATGGTGTTAAATTTGCAAATGAATTTTAGTTCTGCAGTTTTTCTTTGAAGTCTGTTTTTGAAGTTTTTTTGTTGAAGTATGGCTACTTTAAAATCTGTTACTTCAATCTCCCTGGACATTCTATATTCTTCTGCTGGCTTATGTATGTTACCATTCACTATAAAAGCAAGAGATGAATGTTATGGAGACTCAGAGCTGGGTATCACCAGTGTATTGGAGACAATGTAGACCATGTCTCCTTACTAACCCTCCCAGAAGCCTCCTCATATGCACATTAAACAGAAGCAAAGCTGAGAAAGCCTTGGGGCATTTCACATGACATAAGCTTAAGCAACACGGAACTGCAGGGGGAATTTTGGGTAGGCAGAACCTAATTAGGTAAATTTGGCCAGGAAGCAGAGTGAACTAAATACAAGTTGAGACAGATTAAGCATTTTGATATCCTGAAAAATCTTCTTTTGAACCCTCTCTTCTGGCGTTCAAACAACTCCCTAACGTTGCCAAGCTCATCATCAGAAGCAAATTCCCCACAGACCAGGATACACTAACTCAAAGGGGCACCAGGCCCTGCCTGCACAACAGATGTAAAACCTATAGATGTATATCCACTGCTACAATGATCAGCACCCCCTCAACAAACCTTTCAAGATCCATGGGTCCTACCCATGCTTATAAAAACACGTGGTGCACCTCATACAGTGCATCGAATGCCCCAGTAACAACTATGTGGATGAAACCAGACAATCGCTATGCTCTCAAATGAACTCACACAGAACAATGATAAAAGACACAAACATCACATCACCTGTGGTGAACACTTTTCACAAAGTGATCACTCCATATCTGATCTTTCAATACTTGTCCTCAAAGGAAAGTTGCACTATACCTTCAAAAGCCTGGGCTTAACATGGACACTGGTTTTATGGCTCATTGCAACAATTTGTGACACACCTCACTGCCTGCTATCCTTAATTGCCCATTTCAAACCCTTTATGCATAACAGTCTAGCCCCTAATTTTTCAAGTGACCACCTCCAACATGTGTTACCCCTTCTGCTTAACAATCTGTTCCAAATTGTATTTAGCTCAGACCCTCTGTTTCCTTCCCCCGACCTGACAAGGAGCTGTGTGTAACTCGCAAGCTTGCACCTTCCACCAGCAGAAGTTGATCCAATAAAGAGCTATTACCTCACCCACGTTGTCTTTCTGTTTATAGTTCATTTCACTTTTCTAGCTGAGTTTTGTTGTGTACTGGTTCACAACGGTGCACAGGACGCTTTAAATACAAAAGTTATCTTTGTAGTGACAACTTATATAGAGACGTTTCAGGAGAACGTGTCTGCACATGTGAGATTTTTTTGTAAATCCTTGCTGTAAACCACAGACCTAAATTTGACTGCCTCCCCTTTAATGTACTTCTCAATGAACTCAGAAGCAGTTCATGAACTGGGTAAGATGTAAGTTACAACTATGTTGTTGTTGTCCCTCTGGCAACATTGTGCTTTCATATGAGTTATTCAGGTTTCATGCTGACTAAGAACATCCCCTAGGGGTGATTGCACCCTAGATGTAGGACAAAAAATGCCGCTTAGTTACTAGGAGCACTAGGCAAGGCGGAACCAGGATGGGCTGATGTGATTTTTGCCTTCCAATAGGCCTGCAGCAATTTCTGAGACTTGTTTAAAACCATGTGAGTGCTGAACAAGCTCTGCCAAGTTCTGGGCTGACCTAGTTCAACATCTCACACAGCAAACATTTAAGATGAAAGTCCCCCTGGTGTGCAGGGCAACCGGAAGGCCTTCTGCAGCACTGAAGCCCTATGTCAAGGTGCTAGTGGAGTGGCGTAGGGAACTTTTGGCAGCCCTTACGTTTGCGGAGGGGAGGTGGGGGAAGTGTGGAGGTTTCTCTGTGCAGCCAAATAGCCCAGCACAGAGGTGAGCTGGGGATGGGGCAATAGGATCCAACAACTATGTGGATCCACTTGAGAGGGCCTGGCATAGTAGCAAGGTGGGGAGCGCTACACTACAGGCTTCAGACTTGGAGGTAGATTTTGCCTCCCTAAGTCTGTGACCTTCCCCACCCAATTATTTGCACTATACGTGGGTGAAGTGAATTTCACATTTGAAATTCAAGGACCTGGTTGTGCTTTCTAATATGTCCACTCGGATTACATGGGTGTAATTGAAATCACAACTGAGCCCTACACTCTTAAAGAGTTACGGCCAGGATACTGAATACCCTTGGATTTCCACCAGTACGGAAGTTCTTATCTTCAAAATCACATCCATTTACACTTGGCAACTTTCCTCTCATTTTCATGTTGAAGCAGGTGATGTATCCTGTCATATCCTCTTTATGTTGCATGATGTATTTGTTTATATAAAATAGTACTCACAAGGATATGCTCAGGAGATTACCTGCATACATTTTAGGTGGCTCCCAACAGACAGCATCACACATTCATTATGCTGGCTTGGTGTGATAGCCAGGATTCATATGACACAGTGTAGAAACAGTCTCCCTGGTAAGCCTCATGCTATATATTACAACTTTGAAAGGGTTTGTCAAGGCTGATTCCCCACTCTGGCACTTGGAGTGCAGAAGGCGGGGGCCCGCAAGGATTCTAAAAACTAATACCGGTCACTCCAGGCTTGTATTAAACTCCCAAGGTTACAGCTTCTCTCTAACTTTGGATGCTGCCACCACCAAAGTGCCAAAAAAGTCCCCTTTGGACCCAGGAAGGCGCACTTGGGAATTCCTCCCTGTGGAGTACCCTCAAGCCCTTTCACCCCCGCTTCGTGGAATAGCTGAGAAAGAAAACAAAGGAAATCAGCTGTTGTCACAAGCTAATTAAACGACATATGCATAAATCTCTTAGGACACAAAAACCCAATCCTGTCTTAAGAAAGGTACATTTTATTTATTTTATTAAAAACAAAAAGAAATAAAATACATTTGGAACTTAGGCTATTGCTAGATTTTAAAAGAGCAAATATAATAATAAGCATCAAGAATGGTTTTCTTGAGGTCTAGCTTAATGGTTACAAGCAAAACAAAAGCATTTGGGGGTTAGCACAGAGGAGTCCACAAGCCTTACAGAAATAAGAGAGAAACCTAATGGTGTCTTCCTAGACATTCCCTTATCTACTTACATATCTGGGGTTTCAGATAAGTAATTCCTAGGTATGATTTGATGATTTTTCATACCTGGTTTAAAGCTACATACAGCATTGCTGCTCTGTGTCTTCTCTCTCTGGAGACCAATCAGCTGTTTGGCGCCGCAAGCCTGGGAGGGGAGGAGAATTAGAGCGGGGGCGGTGTGCTCAAGGAGGAGGCGGAGCAGAGGTGAGCTAGGGTGGGGAGCTGCTGCACGGCTGCGGGTGGGGGAGGGAACTGCTGGGGGCGGGGCGCCTCAGGACAGGGGAGCGAGTTGCCGTGGGGGAGTGCCTCAGGGCGCGGGGGGCGGCGGGGAGCTGCTGCAGGGCTGGGGGGGGTGCAAAGTGGAAGTTTTGCCTAGGGCGCGAAACTTCCTTGCACCGGCCCTGCTCACAGGCCTCTATGAGGTGAGGCTCTAAAAAGAATAATAAATGTCACTAGATCAGTGCTTAATTTGTAATGAAAGGTGCCAGGGCTCAAGCACTTTTTTTACTTTATAACTGATGCAGCAAGACCAAAGGTACCAGGGCTATGAATTGCCAAGCCTACAGGTGCTGGGACTCAGCCTTGGCAAACCCTTGCACAAATTTAGAGAGAGAGAGAGAGAGAGAAATTGGTTAAAAACCCTAGCTTTCAGTACTCAGTGTTTCAAAAATGTTAGACTGCCAAACTATGTCATAGAGATGTCTTTTATTTAAAAAACACCCCATGAATAAAGCTACTTTAAGGGAAATTACTGCTTTGTCCAAGCCCGAAGAGCTATGAGATCTTTGCTCACCAATTCTCATAAAAATTGGGCCTGATCTACACTATGACTTTAATTCGGATTTAGCAGCGTTAAATCGAATTAACCCTGCACCCGTCCACACAATGAAGCCATTTATTTCGAAATAAAGGGCTCTTAAAATCGATTTCTGTACTTCTCCCCGACGAGTGGAGTAGCGCCAAAATCGATATTGTCATTTCGAATTAGAGTTAGTGTGGCCGCAATTCGATGGTATTGGCCTCCTGGAACTATACCACAGTGCACCATTGTGACCACTCTGGACAGCAATCTGAACTCGGATGCACTGGCCAGGTAGACAGGAAAAGCCCCGCGAACATTTGAATTTTATTTCCTGTTTGCTCAGCGTGGAGAGCACAGGTGACCACAGATAGCTCATCAGCACAGGTAACCACGCAGGCCGATAATCGAAAAAGAGCACCAGCATGGACCGTACGGGAGGTACTGGATCTGATCGCTATATGGGGAGAGGATTCAGTGCTAGCAGAACTTCGTTCAAAAAGACGAAATGCAAAAACTTTTGAAAAAATCTCCAAGGGCATGATGGAGAGAGGCCACAATAGGGACTCAGATCAGTGCCGCGTGAAAGTCAAGGAGCTCAGACAAGCCTATCAAAAAACAAAGGAGGCAAACAGTCTCTCTGGGTCAGAGCCACGGACATGCCGCTTCTACACCTAGCTGCATGCATTTTTAGCGGGGGGCCGCCACCACTACCCCACCTCTGACCGTGGATTCCGAGGCGGGGATAATCTCATCAGCTACACCTGAGGATTCTGCGGACGGGGAAGAGGAGGAGGAGGAGGAGGAGGAGGACGAGCTTGCGGAGAGCACCCAGCACTCCATTCTCCCCAACAGCCAGGATCTTTTTCTCAGCCTGACTGAAGTACCCTCCCAAACCTCCCAAGCCAGTATCCAAGACCATGACCCCATGGAAGGGACCTCAGGTGAGTTTAACTTTTAAAATATAAAACTTGTTTTAAAAGCAAGCGTTTTTTAATGATTACTTTGCCCTGAGGACTTGGGATACATTCGCGGCCAGTACAGCTACTGGAAAAGTCTCAGGGGGTAGCCCTGTTAGTCTGTATCTACAAAAACAACAAAGAGTCTGGTGGCACCTTAAAGACTAACAGATTTATTTGGGCATAAGCTTTCGTGAGTAAAAACCTCACTTCTTCGGATGCATAGAGTGAAAGCTACAGATGCAGGCATTATACACTGACACATGGAGAGCAGGGAGTTACTTCACAAGTGGAGAACCAGT
>NC_048298.1:150243263-150311110 GCF_013100865.1 Trachemys scripta elegans | reverse complement strand
GAGCATAAGCTTTCGTGGGTAAGAACCTCACTTCTTCAGATGCAAGTCTTGCATCTGAAGAAGTGAGGTTCTTACCCACGAAAGCTTATGCTCCCAATACTTCTGTTAGTCTCAAAGGTGCCACAGGACCCTCTGTTGCTTTTTACAGATTGTGTCCAAGAACCTCACTTCTTCAGATGCAAGACTTGCATCTGAAGAAGTGAGGTTCTTACCCACGAAAGCTTATGCTCCCAATACTTCTGTTAGTCTCAAAGGTGCCACAGGACCCTCTGTTGCTTTTTACAGATTCAGACTAACACGGCTACCCCTCTGATACTTGATAAACTGTAGAGTCTGCTTCATATCAGCTACCTGTGGATGGGACAGATTATGTGGTGTAACATATGTCTAAAGCAAGTTAAACTGGAAGGTAAACCGTTGAAAGCAATTCAATGTACACACAAAGTATTTCATACAAAACTAGCTTAGTGTTAGCAGGGTAAAATTGTTTTTAAAAATAAGTGAATTTATTAAACTTGAAATAATACCTGATCATTCAGATCATAAGTTTTGAGAAGTGCCACTCTTCACTATATTATTGTATTGTTTTCTTATCCCCTTTAGACTTTCTAAGCTGTACTTTTCCTACCTAATGAAATACTAATAAGATTCAGGCCACTTACAAAAGGCATGATTTCACCTAGTTTTCTTGGATATAAAGTATCTAATTACTCTTTTTTACTCTGTTTACCTTAACTAGAGATTCAGGTACCTTCTTATTTTCTTGAAATTTGTACAAGCGGTCATTCCAACAATAGAATATGACTACACAAGACACTTTACAATGTAACTAGAAATCACAAATGTCTATGCTAATTACTGGTTCTGATTTTTTTAAAAAAAAAACCCTATACATGTGACTTGTTTGTTCAGCATTGTACACCGTTTCTGTAACATTCAACTTTTATCAAGTTTATGCATCAAAATAAAAAGTTCCACTACCAGCCTTACTTTTTAATGAAGATCTGTGTGTAAAATAAACCACTTTTCATTCCTATACTTGCAGTATAGGTTTTTATTTTCACATATTAATCTAGTTAGTCCTTAAGCACCTTTTTTACTTATAGCTAGTAGCTCTTTCATATCAAAGGTTAAAACTTTGCTTTCCGGTATGAGTCTAAGCTTGATTCTTTTGGCTTCAGTAATAAAATGCTTTTTATTTTTCAAATAACTTCCAGTTCACATGTTTTTTTTAAACTACATGATGAAACTTGTGATTTGCTTGAGTGCCTTTCTGAGAAGATGAAGGAGAAAAGGAAGTGCTTCATAGATTCTAGGACTGGAAGGGACCTCGAGAGGTCATAGAGTCCAGTTCCCTGCCCTCATGGCAGGACCAAATACTGTCTAGACCATCCCTGATAGACATTTATCTAACCTACTCTTAAATATCTCCAGAGATGGAGATTCCACAACCTCCCAAGGCAGTTTATTCCAGTGTTTAACCACCCTGACAGGATCTTTTTCCTAATGTCCAACCTAAACCCTCCCTTGCTGCAGTTTAAGCCCAGTGCTTCTTGTTCTATCCTTTAGAGGCTAAGGTGAACAAGTTTTCTCTCTCCTCCTTATGACACCCTTTTAGATACCTAAAAGGTATCTATGCTATCGTGTCCCCTCTCAGGCTTCTCTTTTCCAAACTAAACAAACGCAATTCTTTCAGCCTTCCTTCATAGGCCATGTTCAAGACCTTTAATCATTCTTGTTGCTCTTCTCTGGACCCTTTCCAATTTCTCCACATCTTTCTTGAAATGCGGTGTCCAGAACTGGACACAATACTCCATTTGAGGCCTAACCAGTGCAGAGTAGAGCGGAAGAATGACTTCTCGTGTCTTGCTCACAACACACCTGTTAATACATCCCAGAATCATGTTTGGTTTTTTTTTGCAACAGCATCACACTGTTGACTCGTATTTAGCTTGTGGTCCACCATAACCCCTAGATCCCTTTCTGCCGTACTCCTTCCTAGACAGTCTATTCCCATTCTGTATGTGTGAAACTGATTGTTCCTTCCTAAGTGGAGCACTTTGCATTTGTCTTTGTTAAATTTCATCCTGTTTACCTCAGACCATGTCTCCAATTTGTCCAGATCATTTTGAATTATGACCCTGTCCTCCAAAGCAGTTGCAATCCCTCCCAGTTTGGTATCATCCGCAAACTTAATAAGCGTACTTTCTATGCCAATATCTAAGTCATTAATGAAGATATTGAACGGAGCCGGTCCCAAAACAGACCCCTGCGGAACCCCACTTGTTATGCCTTTCCAGCAGGATTGGGAACCATTAATAACTCTGAGTACAGTTATCCAGCTAGTTATGCACCCACCTTATAGTCGCCCCATCTAAATTGTATTTGCCTAGTTTATCGATAAGAATATTATGCGAGACTGTATCAAATGCCTTACTAAAGTCTAGGTATACCACATCCACAGCTTCACCCTTATCCACAAGGCTCGTTATCCTATCGAAGAAAGCTATCAGATTGGTTTGACACGATTTGTTCTTTACAAATCCATGCTGGCTATTCCCTATCACCTTACCACCTTCCAAGTATTTGCAGATGATTTCCTTAATTACTTGCTCCATTATCTTCCCTGGCACAGAAGTTAAACTAACTGGTCTGTAGTTTCCTGGGTTGTTTTTATTTCCCTTTTTATAGATGGGCACTATATTTGCCCTTTTCCAGTCTTCTGGAATCTCTCCTGTCTCCCATGATTTTCCAAAGATAATAGCTAGAGGCTCAGATACCTCCTCTATTGGCTCCTTGAGTATTCTAGGATGCATTTCATCAGGCCCTGGTGACTTGCAGGCATCTAACTTTTCTAAGTGATTTTTAACTTGTTCTTTTTTTATTTTATCTGCTAAACCTACCCCCTTCCCATTAGCATTCACTAGGTTAGGCATTCCTTCAGACTTCTCTGTGAAGACCGAAACAAAGAAGCCATTAAGCATCTCTGCCATTTCCAAGTTTCCTGTTACTGTTTCTCCCTCCTCACTGAGCAATGGGCCTACCCTGTCTTTGGTCTTCCTCTTGCTTCTAATATATTGATAAAAAGTTGATAATCCTGTCTAAGTTTTAACTCTTTGTACTGCACCACAAACAAAAATAGCTAGTCCTAGAACCAGCAAAGATAGCTTATATGAAATGTTGTTAAAGCATAGTGTTGAGATGGTGGGCAAGAAAGCCTATTTGCGAGATACATACTCTCATTCCTAACTTGGTGTGTTTTCTCTTGACCTCCAGATTAATCTTGAAGGTACAAGGAGTGCTGGTGGTATTTTAAGGAATCCTTATTGAGGTTGCAGGAACAAACCATCCCGATGTGTAGAAAGAATAATAAATATTGCAGGCGACCAGCTTGGCTTAACAGTGGAAAACCTTGCTGATCTTAAACACAAAAAAGAAGCTTACAAGAAGTGGAAGATTGGACAAATGAACAGAGAGGAGTATAAAAATATTGCTCAGGCATGCAGGAGTGAAAATCAGGAAGGCCAAATAACACTTGGAGTTGCAGCTAGCAAGGGATGTTAAGAGTAACAAGAAGGGTTTCTACAGGTATGTTAGCAACAAGAAGAAGGTCAAGGAAAGTGTGGGCCCCTTACTGAATGGGGGACGCAACCTACTGACAGAGGATGTGGAAAAAATCATTGAGTACATTAGCTTTTTTGCCTCTGTCTTCACAAACAAGGTCAGCTTCCAGACTACTGCCCTGGGCAGCACTGTATGGGGGAGGAGGTGACCAGCCCTCTGTGGAGAAAGAAGTGGTTCAGGACTATTTAGAAAAGCTGGACGAGCACAAGTCCATAGGGCCAGATGCGCTGCATCCGAGGGTGCTAAAGGAGTTGGCGGATGTAATTGCAGAGCCATTGACCGTTATCTTTGAAAACTCATGGCAATCGGGGGAGGTCCCAGATGACTGGAAAAAGGCTAATGTAGTGCCCATCTTTAAAAAAGGGAAGGAGGAGGATCCAGGGAACTACAGGCCAGCCAGCCTCACCTCAGTCCCTGGAAAAATCATGGAACAGATTCTCAAGGAATTGATTTTGAAGCACTTAGAGGAGAGGAAAGTGATCAGGAACAGTCAGCATGGCTTCATCAAGGGCAAGTCATGCCTGACTAACGTAATTGCCTTCTATGATGACATAAGTGGCTTTGTGGATGAGGGAGAAGCAGTAGATGTGTTATTCCTTGACTTTAGCAAAGCTTTTGTTACGGTCTCCCACAGTATTCTTGCCACCAAGTTAAAGAAGTATGGGCTGCATGAATGGACTATAAGGTGGATAGAAAGCTGGCTAGATCGTCAGGCTCAACGGGTAGTGATCAATGGCTCCATGTCTAGTTGGCCGCCAGGATCAAGTGGAGTGCCCCATGGGTTGGTCTTGGGGCCGGTTTTGTTCAATATCTTCATTAATGATCTGGAGGATGGCGTAGATTGCACCCTCAGCAAGTTTGCAGATGACACTTTAAACTGGGAGGAGTGGTAGATACGCTGGAGGGTAGGGTAGGGATAGGATACAGAGGGACCTAGACAAATTAGAGGATTGGGCCAAAAGAAACCTGATGAGGTTCAAGAAGGACAAGTGCCGAGTCCTGCACTTAGGACGGAAGAATCCCATGCACTGTTACAGACTAGGGACCGAATGGCTAGGAAGCAGTTCTGCAGAAAAAGACCTAGGGTTTACAGTGGATGAGAAACTGGATATGAGTCAACAGTGTGCCCTTGTTGCCAGGAAGGCTAACGGCATTTTGGGCTGTATAAGTAGGAGCATTGCCAGCAGATCGAGAGAGGGGAATGATCACGTCCATTTGGCATTGGTGAGGCCTCATCAGGAGTACTGTGTCCAGTTTTGGGCCTCACACTACAAGAAGGATGTGGAAACGTTGGAAAGAGTCCAGCAGAGGGCAACAAAAATGATTAGGGGGCTGGAGCACATGACTTGTGAGGAGAGGCTGAGGGAACTGGGATTATTTAGTCTGCAGAAGAGAGTATGAGGGGGGATTTGATAGCTGCTTTCAACTACCTGAAAGGGGGTTCCAAAGAGGATGGATCTAGACTGTTCTCAGTGGTACCAGATGACAGAACAAGGAGTAATGGTCTCAAGTTGCAGTGGGGGAGGAGGGTGGTGAAGCACTGGAATGAGTTACCTAGGGAGGTGGTGGATTCTCCTTCCTTAGAGGCTTTTAAGGTCATGCTTGACAAAGCCCTGGCTGGGATGATTTAGTTGGCGATTGGTCCTGCTTTGAACAGGGGGTTGGACTAAATGACCTCCTGAGGTCCCTTCCAACCCTGATATTCTATGAAGAACAAACTCAGTGCCTTAAGCTTTTGTTTTAAAAAGCTTGTTTTCCATGCTAATATTTCAAAATGTTAACTGGCTTTTTAATGTGGTTCTCTATCCCCTAGTAGATTGGGTTAGTAGTCATGCCCACCAGTAGTCCATAAACTTCCACCATTATTTGTAAGTGAATTTGCTCTGGTTGTGCTTTGTGTTCCTTTTCTATTCTTTCCTGGATTCAAATACTTACCTGTTTCTTTCCTAACTGCTCATTGGAAGTGATGTTCAAAGTTGCAACTGCATGAAGCTGGGCCCAACAATTGTTAAATTCACCTATGAGTACTCTCGTACTCACCCAAACATTGAAACAATGCTATGTGCCTGAGATACCCCTAGTTGCAATAGTTGATTAAACAGCTGTTCCAGATTAAATCCTAGGTGAAAACATTAATTATGGCTTATGGATTTGAGGGAAGTACAGTTAGTGGATACCCCCTGGCAGACAGAGGCTATACTTGTCCAATGCTGTAGTCTCTATCCTCTCAAACTACTATCATTCTGAATTCTGTTGTTGCTCTCCCTGGTCTTTTTAGTCCTCCTTTCCCTTCACCCTCTTCAAATATTTGTCACGTAAGTCAAGCATAATACCATCTGAAACTGTCAAAATTCCTCCATCCCCACTACTTAAGCCATGTCACCTTCCCTCAGGCACTAGAGTTCCCTGAGAGGGGTATCCCCTGAAGCATTTGTGAGAAGATTCCTGGAAAGACCCTGCTGCTACATTTGGAAAAAGAAAGAAATGTCTGTCATCTGGGACAGCAGTAGCCTTGTCTTAGTAGGGTGACACCCTAGAAGCAGGCAGCTGCTGATGCTGCTGTTTTTCTGCAGTGGCAGAATCTTTAGATGCCTTCCTCTGCAGGGAAGATGATGGTATAATCTTCAGCAGCCTGCAATGGGGAGTTAGGTGGCAGCAAAATCTTCACCTGCACTTTCCCCAGGTACACTAGAGGCTGACAATGATCCCATTCTTCTGGGCCTGGATGTAAGTGGCAGAATCAGCCACCAGCAAGAGCCAGGCAACAGAATTTTCACAAGTATACAAGAGGAACATGTAGCTTGATGCCAGCAGAAAAGTTGAGAAACAGTGATGCTGAAGTTAGTCAATGACTTCCATCAACACAATTATTTTGTTGCTCTTTGTAAAAGATGTCCATTAGGATACATGTATGGAAGAGAGAGGAAATTGAGCTACTGCCATCAGCCGATCCTAACACAGGCATTTCAATGGTAGCTTTCCATGCCCCTATGAGAATCTGATCTCTGGAACTCCTATAGGCTCCAGCCCTTCCCTCCTGCCTTCATCTCAGAGAGGCTATGGAGGAGCCAAGTTATAGGAGCTCCCTTTGTCTATGGTTCATCTTGAAGCTCCTATGACTATACCTGTCTTTCCTAAGTCATCTGCCTCCTGCTTTATAAAATGTCTTGATTCCTAGTCTCATGTCAGTTTTGCCTCCCTGCATGTGTTTTAAATTCTATAGGTGCTGCTGTGGATTGTATTAGCATCTGCATTGGGCCTCTGGTGTCTTGCCCATCTACTAAGTTCTGCATATGCTCCACAGAGAGCTAAAACTGAGGGAGACCAGTGGTGAAATCCTGACTACATTGAAGTCAATTGGAGTTGTCCCTGACTTCAGCAGAGTCAGCATTTCACCCTAGGAATTCAGGAATGAAGAAGGAAAGCTGCCTTGCAGAAGCTGGAATGCTTAAAACCATAGAGAGCTCCTACACTGGGTGGCACACTAGCTTTTAATGTACATCAAACATTTCAAAAACGTAAAAGGGGGAAAAAGACACACACGTGTGCGCGCGCACACACACACCTTCATTAGCCACAGGTAAGAGTGTATCAGTAACTTAACTACACTTCTATCCCTATATAACGCTGTCCTCTGGAGCCAAAAAATCATACCACGTTATACGTCAAACCGCGTTATATTGAACTTGCTTTGATCCGCCGAAGTGCGCAGCCCTACCCCCCCCCCCCCCCGACCACTGCTTCACCGCATTATATCCGAATTCGTGTTATATCCGGTCTTGTTATATTGGGGTAGAGGTGTATTCAAATATTCTTTTTTTTAGGTGGGAGTTCTTAACTTTGACCTTATAATCTGCCTTGGAATGAAACTTTTTTTTTTTTTAAATGTCTATTGGTCCACAGCAAGCAACTTAATCTAATCGATGACTGTAGAAACTAGAAAGCCTTGCTCTCAGTCATACAGGAAGAGATCTATCTTATAAATGTCTCATTAGACCAATAGCATACTAAGGCAGTCATTCCCTGCTGTACCCATACATGTTCTATCTGCCAGTAATTATGTAAGTAAAATTCAACACACAAATTTTTTATCTAGGAATACAAGTCCCTTGAGCTCAGCTTGTGAAATTGAATGAGAAGACCAAAAGTTAGTTTGGTCACAAAACATTGTACTTGGTATGTATGTCAGAAACGAAGTTGCAAAACTAGAGCGTATATTTTGATAAGCAGCCCACAATTTACAAAAGGGTGTATCTCGGATAATACACATTACCTTAATTGCAAGCTGCTTTAGGTGTGTCTCTTCCCTTGGATGATTTTGACAGTGTGGATGTTAACTGCTGTACTATTTTGGTTTTTCTTACCCTTCATGACTACTACCTTGTCCATCAGAGATTGAGACCACATCTAGTTGAGTCTGCTTATCAACTGGCCTGGCATGTGAGCGTGAGGGCATTCGCTACTCTCAGAACAGCACGGTGGTGGATTTCTATGACTTCTTTTCTTTTGGAGAATTATACAGATTTTGAGCACATAAATGCTTTGGGGCCTAATTCTATACTGCACTGTACTTTGTGGACCCTTTTACACCAGGGCCAAGTGAGTGTGAAATGCTACTATTCTAATTTGTTCACGCTTTGCACCAATGTAAATGCCTGCAAAAGGTTTAGTTTGGGAAAAAAGGCAATTAAGGGTGGACATGATAGTGGTCTTCAGATACTTGAAAGGCTGCCATAAAAAAGATGGAGAAGTTCTCTTTTGCCACAGGGAGCAGGACAAGAGGCAATGGATTCAAACCACAGCACAGCAGATTTAGATTAAATCTCAGGAGAAACTTCCTAACTGGAAGAACAGTAGGACGATGGAACAGACTGCCTCAGGAGGTCATGGAAGCTTTTTCACTGGAGGTTTTCAAAAGGAGGCTGGATCGCCATCTGTCTTGATGGTTTCGATGCAAATTCTGCATCTTGGCAGTGGGTTAGACTAGAGGATCCTTGCGGTCCCTTCTAACCCTATGATTCTAGGTGCAGGTTTGTCATCAGTAGATCTCAAAGCACTTTCCAAAGGAGGTCAGGTTCATCCTCCTAATTTTATAGATGGGGAAACCGAGGCACCAAGAGTTGATGTGACTTTCCTACGGTCACCTAGCAGAGCAAGGACTAGCACCCGCATTGGTTAAGTTCCATGGCAGTGCTCTACCCACTGGGCCACATGGTTATCAAATAGGTAAACCACACTCAAACTCCTTTCTAGTAAAAGAACCTGCAGACCTCTCTTGTTTTTAATGCCTTTCTGTAGAAATGGTTATACCTATCTGATTGTTTCACCACTCCCATCCACTGGGCCTGGTAAGTCAGTCTCTCTCTCTCATACCTATGTTCAAAATCTGGTATTTGCTGCAGCTAAATAATTAACTCCTTTATTTGCCCAAAAAAGTCTCCCTCGGGAAATGTTTGCTGGACGCATGTTTTTTAAGTTGTTTTTATTTTTTTTCCTCAATTCTTTTTGTCTTAAGGCAGTTTAATAACTATTCTACAATTCTTTCTCTTCCAGACTTGCTTACCTAATTTGGTGGTGCAAGGTAGGATTGTTATAATTTATTACAGGAATCTCTTCAGGTGTGGCACAAACATGGATATCCCTTTCCTGAACTGTTCTCCTACATTTTCCCTTAGCTTATTTAGAATATAAACTTTTTAGGGCGCAGAATTTGTCTTCTACTCTAATTTTACAGGTTTCAGTGGTAGCCATGTTAGTCTGTATCAGCAAAAAAAACCCAAGGAGTCCTTGTGGCACCTTTAGAGACTAACAAGCGGGGGAGGGATAGCTTAGTGGTTTGAGCATTGGCCTGCTAAACCGAGGGTTGTAAGCTCAATGCTTGAGGGGGGCATTTAGGGATTTGAGGGTTTAGTTGGGGATTGGTCCTGCTTTGAGCAGGGGTTGGACTAGATGACCTCCTGAGGTCCCTTCTATGATTCTATGAAGCTTTCGTGGAATACAAAAATACAGGAGCAGGTATAAATACATGAAAGGATGGGAGTGCTTTACCAAGTGTTAGATCAGTCTAACAGGATAAATCAATTAACAGCAGGATACCAAGGGAGGAAAAATAATGTTTGAAGTGGTAAGAGAGAGGCTCATTACAGACATTTGACAAGAAGGTGTGAGTAACAGTAGGGAGAAATTAGTATTGGGGAAATTAAGTTTAGGTTTTGTAATGACCCAACCACTCCCAGCCTTTATTCAGGCCTAATCTGAATTTGCAAACTAGATACCATCAGATTAGGTTTCTGAAGTTGGTGGCCAAGGATAAGAATCCACTGGTCATGCTGCATATCTGCACTAACACCACCACTTCAAATGATTCCTCACAGCTTATAGAGGACTTCGGGGAACTTGGAAGCATGCTGAAGGAGAGGAATGTCCAAGTGATCTTCTCTGAAGTCGTTCCTGTCCCAGGAGCAAAGGAAGACAGAAGACATTGGAAGTGAGCTGTTGGCTAGGTAAATTAGTGGAGGGTTTTAGTTTGTGGAAAATTGGTCTATCTTCTATGTAAGGAGGGGGCTGTACAATTTGGATGGCCTCCATTTCAGCAGAATGGGACCCAATCTCCTCAGAGATAGGCTGGCTACAGAAGTTAGGGGATTTAAACTAATAACAAACGGGGAAGATATAAGCACTCAGAACAAAATTGGGAGAGGGGGTGGGGGAGTAATCAAGGGACGTGAAGAGAAGAAATTCTGTAATTGCTTATACGCCAGTGCTAGGAGCCTGAGTAATAAAAATTGGAATTGCTTCATTTATGAGGAAAAAAATTGGATCTGGTTAGTGTTAATTAAACCTGGTGGGGTGAGTCACACCATTGGAATATTAAAATCAGTGGTTATAACGTATTTAGGAAGGTTTAAGTGGGCAAAGAGGGGGAGAGAGTCAGTGACCGTTTGGAAGCAAATTATCTTGAATGTTTATGGATCGATGGTCTAACCAACAAAGCTCAAGATGGGGGTATTAACTGGTGTCTGCTANCTTCTGTTAGTCTCAAAGGTGCCACAGGACCCTCTGTTGCTTTTTACAGATTGTGTCCAAGAACCTCACTTCTTCAGATGCAAGACTTGCATCTGAAGAAGTGAGGTTCTTACCCACGAAAGCTTATGCTCCCAATACTTCTGTTAGTCTCAAAGGTGCCACAGGACCCTCTGTTGCTTTTTACAGATTGTGTCCAAGAACCTCACTTCTTCAGATGCAAGACTTGCATCTGAAGAAGTGAGGTTCTTACCCACGAAAGCTTATGCTCCCAATACTTCTGTTAGTCTCAAAGGTGCCACTGGACCCTCTGTTGCTTTTTACAGATTGTGTCCATCTCAAACTGTAGTACAATGACAGAGCCACATGAAGGGTTAAAACCCCACACTGTTAGCTTAGTTATCAGCCTACACTAGCTGTAATCTATACTGGTACAACTTTCTTGTTTATTCAAGGTCTAAGACTAGCTGGTATGAAAGCTGCTGCTGGTGGTTCAGAGCTTTCAGCAGAACCACAGCCCCCCTTTCCCTTCTTGTTTTAGAACAGGAAAGCCAAATGAAGGATTTAACGGGACACTGGTACCTTGAAAGTGACATTTCTGTCTGAAAGTGTTGTACTAATATATTAATGGTGTAATTATTGTACCTACTGTTATTACAAGTATCACTTAAGATTCCTCATCTCACTAAGATCAGAGAAAGTACTATTTGTACAAATGCAACTGACCAGAAGAAGAGTGAAAGTGACTAGCTATAATATGAATTATTTTCACTATTCTGTTGGTCAACTGCATTTGTTTTAGAACTAGCATGAGATCACTAATGAACTTTGCTGGGGGAGCTCAGTCAGAACATGCATGCTACTTCCCAATTCCTGCACATAAGAAAAAATGGTAACTTGGCGTGCCTTGGATGTTATTGCTAATCTAAAAGTGACTTCAATAGTAGTAAGACTCACAAATTACCTGCAAAATAAAGTTTTAGGAATGGACGGAGGATGGATTAGACCTTTATTAGATAACATATTCTTCAGAGGTCTCCTGACATTCCATGGAAAGGATACATATGAACTCCAAGTTCTCCCCCACCTTCTGCAACTGTTTCAATTATTTTCTTCATCACTTCTGCATGCCTGAAAGTAGATTGGGACTCTTAGAGATATCGTGCCAAGACAACTCAATCTTCCATAACTCAATAAAA
This sequence comes from Trachemys scripta elegans, assembly GCF_013100865.1. Lineage (NCBI taxonomy): Eukaryota > Metazoa > Chordata > Testudines > Emydidae > Trachemys > Trachemys scripta. The sequence continues at coordinate 150,299,264 of NC_048298.1, read as the reverse complement.
TTAGATTATTTGTGCAGATTAATAGCCTTAAGAAGTATGACTGGATGGCTACGGAAAGTGGCATTTGGATAGGAAATTTTTTAACCTTTAGCTTACTGGCGTCAAACCAACTCCAAACCATGAGGAAGTTATAACCAATTAACTGTGGTTTGGTTAGGCTTCTGAAAGAATAGGGCATACTTAGTCCACATCAGAAAACACCCTGAAGAACGTTATCCTTATTGGTAAGTTTCATACTTCACCCTGGACATTGTTGCACTGTGTCAGAGAGGAAGTACATTGTTGAGACAGCGTGGAATAAATTGGAATTAACTCACCTGGGGGTAGGTTGCTTCCATCACTAAAACGTTGTTTTTAAAAGTTTTGGTGCTGGGCAAGCAGAACAATGCATGAGAGTTTTCACAGACCAGTTTTAAACCACAAGATGCCCTCCATACTGTTAAGTCTCATACTTCATGGTTTAGTATGGCAATCTTCAAGCTAGTTATGGCTGAGATTCTTATTCCAGACAATGCACAACAAGATTTTAAAATCAAAGCATACTAAGAGAATACACTTCAAAGTTACAAGCGATTTTCATTTTCAAAACAAGTTTAAAACTCAGATCTTGCTTTTACATACCTGCCATATCAGAGTTAGAAAGTTCCATTTTTTTGCAATAGTGTGTCAACACCTTAAAATGCAGTAAGATGTTCTTATTTTATTTTAGGGGGGGTTAAGTTACATTTAACCCTTCCACAAATGGCAGTTTAAATTCACCGTCCAATTAATCAAGTCATTTTACTAGCTGTTACCATAAAACTGACCATGGAGCACCGTGGCCAGAGTGAGATTAAGATCAGATTCACTAATTATTTATATGTGTATTTTCATCTAGCATCTTTCATACATGGTGCTTTTCAAACTATGAAGAAAGCACTTCATCCACTACTGAAACGGGCTGCAGAGAGACAAGAGCAATTACAATATGTTTAGGGCCCTTCGTTTTCAGTTATTTTATTTTATTTAATTTTTCCCAGGAATTTATCAGCATTTATTACTACAACAAAAAAAGGTGAAAAAAAAAAATCTATGGAAAAACAATTTTTCTGGGTAAATATTGGGTTTATTTTGGTGGATGGAAGGAAAGGGGAAAAATATTCAGTAGATTAATGCTTTGATGAATGGAATTCAAATGTGGTTTGCTGCAGAACTTAAAACACAATGCCACCTCTGAGTTTAAGGAAACGATATCTCTAATCCCGATAAAACTTTTCATTTGAATAAACAGTTTACTGTTGTAGACTTAGAACTATTAGCCTATAAATATTTACATTTAATAATTGGGCCACGCTGTTTGCAGTGCATATACTCAACTTCATCTTTTCTCCTGTTTTTTGGTTGCTTTTTTTGTAAGTACTTTCAAATACTTCCTTGTGTTCTGAAACGTAATCAGATACGTTTTTATTTTCTTTGCATTTTAGTGTCTCAGATCTTGAAAACGTTATCTGCTAACAGCTTGAAATGTGTACATGGTGGGCGGGAGAGCCATCAGGATGTTCAGATGTGTACACACTTCAGAGCTTGTGGGCGTGCTTGTTTATTGTGTGTATCTTCTAGACTAATACATAGCCTTACTTCAACAGACAGCTTTGCATATACACAAACTAATGTATTATCGTAATACATATATCTCTTGCAATGTATTGTATTTTCCTAATAAAACAAGTTATTTTTTATACATTTGAATGACAAAAGTTAGGATGAAAAATCAGAAAAAAACAAATAATGCTTTTTGTAAAAGTTGGGATATTTTCAATCAGTTTCAATTAAAAATGAAGGGGCTTAAATATGTTTCACAATTGTAAGGGAGGAAAAGTGAACATTTCCACCTAATGACACTGGAGCAAAAAACTACTTTTTAAGAATAGCTATGGGACCTTCAATATGTCCATGCAGACCACAACCCCAATTAAAGATTTTGTCAAAGCTCTATGTAGTTCACTTTGAGTTTATTTGTCCCAGAGAAAGGGCGGGCTTGATCATCCCTGCCTGAATCCAAACTTGTGCTTCCAGATCTGAGGCTCAAAATACTAAGAAATATTTTAGCCACTGGCAATTCTACATTTCACATAACTTAGCTTGCATGGCAGACGGTGTATGTAATTTGATGGTCAGTAACTGTTCTTTGCTTTTGTAAGCTATCACCACTGTTTTTCGTTTATCTCAAATATGAGCCCACATGTACTCACTTATTGGCATTCTAAACACTGGAAATGTTTCTCTTTTAAAGTGTTTGGCACTTTAAGCCACCATGTTTTGACACAATGATCCATTACACATCTGGAGAAACATCAGTAGCTGCACATAGAGATGCTCCTGCCAATGCATCAGAACTTTTCACAACCAGTTACAGTCTCAAAGTAAAGATGGCTGTCTGATATGTTTCCAATATAACATTTGTAGATATGGTAGGGTAGGGAGCAGCAGTGAGAAGGGGTACAGAGTGGGAAGGAGAGAGGACTGAGCAGACAATAATTCTCAAACAGGATTGCAGGGGAGAGAAGGAGGCATCAAGAACGACAAAGGAGGTGCTTTAAATGAAGATCGCTTTAGCTATGCTTTTATTTTAGGTTTTTGTAGTCAAACCTTAATTTGTGAAAAATCCTCAGGTTAAGACGACAAACCAAGGGAAGACCACAAAGAAATTAACAGGATTTTTTTTAAAAATGGTCACCTCAAACTGATTGCTATTTAGGGGAAGCTTACAGAATTTAATGAAAGGGCTCAGATAGCATTATATAAATGCTTAAGTAGATGGCTATTAATCTGCATTCAGTCAACTCTGTTAGCTCAAAGTTTAGCCATCTTGGTCATGTGATTCTGAGAATACAAATAAGTGGTTACCACATTATTAAAACGGATATTGTGAAGTGGAATGAGTCAAAAAGAAGAAGTGGTGTTGGGCAATATCAGAGGACCATATTTCTCACAAGCTATACTACTTGTCTTTACATGCAGTTGCTGGGAAATCATAGCCCATTAATATTTTATTAGTCCCACTGCAATACTACCGTAGAGTGCATTGACAAAAATTTACACAGCAGGTGCTTTTTATATATATTTCAGGAACAGTCAAGCTGTTAGCCTCTCTGAATTCTCCCATGTCAGTTCAGCCACACTAAGGCTGTTTCATTCGAGTTCAAAAAGTAAAGAAGTTCATTCCATCGCCATTGAATACTTCATCTCAAGATGATCAGAGCAATGCTGCAGCTTGGTGGAAGAGTTATTACAATAGCACTGCAATTTTTCATTATACAATCTAGCCATAAAATGCTGCCATTGTGTTCCTTAGAATGCAAGACCTGACAGATTTCAATAATTAGCAGTCCCATAGGAGCCGACCTATTAGTGTCACTCTTTCATCCCTACAGTTTTATAAAAATATGCACAAACACTTGTGAAAGCAGAACTAAGACTGGAAAGGTCTGAAGTGTTTTCTTTGAGCACTTCATTTTTAAAGGGAAGCAAAGATCTTAACTTCAATATCAGCCACAAACCTCCTCCCTTCAAAGTAGAGAAGGAAGAGATAGTAGTCCTGCAGTCTGTAACAGACTAAGCCAGACATTCTAGGCTCAACAGTCCCTCACAATTTTAAAGTGAAACATGTACAAAAAGTAATCCTGGGAAATACTTTTGGATGTGTGATAAAGGATGGTTACCTGGACTCAAAGGAGAGTTTTGAAGAACAGATGGGAAATTGTATCTTTACTAGACATTATCCTGTATCAAACCACACTGTATGGACTTTAAAGAGAATGAAAAGGAACGCGAGGCAGCCATGTGAAAACAGCAATCTGAAGAACTGCAACCTAAAAGGGACTTGAAGGCCTTGTTTAATCTAGAGTTTAGTCCTTTTGTAATTAGTTAAATGTTTGCCAGTTAACTTGAGCTAGCTAGATACTCCACCAATGCTTATTTCACTACAAACATTTGATCCATCCTGTAGCCTAGATTGGACCAAAAACATTTGTGTCCTAGAACAAATTTTATCAAATGATGATCCACACATGTCACAATCATAGTAGTTGGCTTAAATTAACTAGCAATCAATTAACTAGTTACAATAGGACTAAGAACTTTCATCCAGATGTCAAACATTGCTACTCCTGCCAAAGAAGATCTGGTGACAGCCATGCATTAGGCTTCAACAAATGGAACAGTCATCAAAATAAGCTTCCTAACACAAAGGCCTCAGTAAGAAGCTCTCTCACTGAGAATTTGTTCTCCCAATTCCAACGACCCTCTTCCTACCGGTGTAGGAGACCAAATGAACTCCCAGGAAAATCTTTCAGACTTCTGTGCACCTTGAACATATTGTATTAAGTGACTAACTTAAGCATTCAAGTTTGAAAAAGCTGGCCTTGTGGTTTAGTTACACCTTGTGAATTGTGTAATTCATGTTCATTAAAAAAGGTTAGGTCAAAAGAAAAAAGTTTTCCAGAATGGAATGAAACGGGACAGTCTGGTCCAACAAAAGTGATTTGTCTCTTGGGCTTTCACCATGACAAACTTCAAACAGGAAAGGAAGTTTTAATAATGAAGTAGGGAAAATTCAAAGATCCCCCATAATAAAGTGGGTCAGTGTGGAATCTGTTTATGAAAGTGACTTCTGTAGCTGCTCAAACACAGTTAAGTGAATGAGAACTAGTAGCAAAACCAGTATTACCTTTAACTGCAGCTTCCTGGACCTCCAAACTGACAGACACCAAGCCATCTTGGAAAGCACTAAAGTTGGATCACTAGGTGGTCTCCCTCCTCCACTCCCACAACACTCCTTATAATGTAAACTATAGAGTGGAACTCCTAAGCTTTAAGAAGTGCACCATGGACACTTAAGGGCATAGGAGTGAATCCTCCAGTTGACAATATAATATCAGTATTTTTTTGGTTAATTCTTTAAATGACCAAAAAATGAAGTTTCAGGTCAACAAACTATTTGTGAAATCATCTCAAGTTCACATAATAGTTTTGAGCAAACAAATATCAAAATGTTTCGGAAAAGTCAAAGTCACATTTCATTTTGACCTGACTCAAGGATTTTTTATTTTGATTTTGGGCACTGAAAGTAGGTCTAGAACTACAAAATGGGGGGGATGGATAAGAGGAGAGGCAGGAATGGGGATGCCCCCACTCCTTAAAACTCACTGGGATGTGGGATAACCAGGTTCAATTTCCCACCTCTGCCTGATGCAGAGAAGGAATTTGAACTTGGGTCTCCCACATAGTAGGAGAGAGAGTCTTAGCCCCTGGGGCAAGGGATATTCTGGGTAAGGGGCTCTCTCAATTTCTCATCTTGAAGCTGTTCCACTTTTTGTAAGTAAGTAAATAATTATTGGAGCAGAGCCTTGAACTTAGGTCTCCCACATCCTAGATGCATGCCCTAACAAACCCATAGGCTACAGAGTCTCTTTCCCTGACTCAGTCACTCTTCATTGCCCAATTCCTACTTCTACAAACTTGTGGATCAGCATTTATTATTGACAAATTGATTAAATGGCTGCCAATTGATTACTTCTAACAGGAAGTTAGTAAAGACTGCTTTTACCCATCAAGCAATTGCCAAAACACAACTTGTGTGACTATGCTGATTGAACAGAACGTTTGAAGTAATGATTCAACAAGTGGTTAGCGTGCAGCTTTCCATGGTATCTATCCCTTTTTCAGTTCCTCCTTTGAAACAGAATACCATGGCAATACATGCGACAAAAGAAAAACTACTGAGTGAGCAGGCTGCCACAGTGTTGTGAGCCAACAGGTACTTTCCCAGTTGTCAAGCATAGCCCTACGTACACCACATTGCACAATTTATGGGGTGGGCAAGGAAGCGACAGGGATAAGAGAGGAAAGACTGGAACTTCTTTGTGAAGCAAAGATTAAAGCAGCACCCCTAGCTACTGTTTCTACCCGAAATATCTAGGAGCAGCTTAGAATCCAACAGGCCCTTTTAACTTCAAAAGTTAAGTGACTGAGTGGGCAATTCCCACTCAATAGACACCTTTCACCCCCTCCAGCATCCCTCTGTCCCAAACCAAGCAGTTCCACACCATCTAATTCATAGACCTTAAGGTCAGAATGGACCATCATGATCATCTATTCTGACCATGTCCACATTGCAGGCCACAGAACCTCATCCACCCCTAACCTTTGGCTGAGGTTACTGAAATCCTCAAATCAAGGTTTATAGACTTCAAGTTACAGAGAATCCACCATTTACAATTCAGCTTGATTTTCTGATGGTTCTGAAGCCCAATCCAGCTGCCTGTCTCCCCTAGGGGTGTCTGACACACAGGCACATGCCAGATGAGATGGCAGAAAACTGCATACTAAACAAGCAACAAGTGCCCAGATCCCACTCTCTGAGAGAACAGCTATTTAATTAAACCCTGTATATGCCTCCCAGAGTCTGTAGTTGCATTAGCACTATCAAGGGCAGCTAGTCAATTTACTAGAATCAGCAATAGTTAAATGCCCCATGTCCACAGCCAGAACATATTCTAACAAGACCTGTGCTATCTGTACCACACTCTGGCCTGAAGCCAGACTAACAGGACTCAAGGAAGATCAAAATGCCGGTTAATATTGGAGCGGTCTCAGTACAGTCTCAGCTTTCCCTCTCCAACCCACCATCCCCCGAAACAGGAAGAGTAGCAATTGGAGAGACTATCAGCATGAAAAAACTGCTTCTTGAGCACAGGCCTAAGTTCCTTGACAAGAGTGCTGACACTTTGCTCTACTGGGGAAGGGTGTGGAGGGTGAAAGGTGTGTGACAGTATCTACTGATAGTATTCCCCTTGAGAGATTATCCCAACTTCCCCCATCCACCATCTCTAGAACCTTGCTGAGTGAGAGAAATTCAGCTGGAAAAGAAGTTATGTTGTTTGCCAGTAGACTCATGCTGGTAGGTGCAGGATGCCCAAACACCTCTCAGCAAGAAATTCAACCGAGCAGACATGCTAGATTCAATACACCACGGGTGGCCAGCCTGTAGCTCCGGAGCCACATGCGGCTATTCAGAAGCTAATATGTGTCTCCTTGTATTACCGACTTTGGGGCTGGAGCTACAGGCACCAACTTTCCAACGTGCCAGGGGGTGCTGATTGCTCAACCCTTGGCTCTGCCACAGGCCCTGCACCCACTCCACCCCTTCCCGCCCCCTACCGTGAGCCTGTAGTGCTCTCACTTCCCTCCTCCTGGTCCCCCCGAGCCTCCTGCACGCCACAAAACAGCTGATTAGAAGGTGTGGGGAAGGAGGGGGAGGTGCTGATCGGCAGGGCTGTCAGTGGGTGGGAGAACTGATAGAGGGCTGCTGACATATTACTGTGGCTCTTTGGCAATGTACATTGATAAATTCTGGCTCCTTTTCAGGTTCAGGTTGGCCACCCCTGCAATATACTATCCATGCCCCAGATGGAACTGCTGGTTGGGACTTCAAGTGATACAAGAGGACAACTTTTCATTGCATTAAAAAAAAGTCATGTCTTATGCTGTGCCTATGATAGCAATCACCCCCATGATTTCTCCCCAATACTCTGATCGCCTCCTTTCACATTTAAGGCATGTCTACACTTAATGCTACAGCTGTGCCACTGCAGTTATGCTGCTGTAGCGCTTCAGTTTAGACACTACCTATGCTGACAGGAGGGAGTTGAGAGGTGGTAGCTAGGTCAATGGAAGAATTTTTCCTTCAACCTAGAGCATGTCTACACTACAGCCTTAAGTTGATCTAAGTTAGGTCGACTTACAGCCACAGCAGTAACTGCCCTCCTTCTGTCAGTGGTGCGCATCCCCATCAGGAGCGCTTCCACCAACTGATGGGGACAGTGTGGGGGGCAGCTGCCCAGATTTCTCAGGCTTCTTACCTCCCTGAGCAGGGAGCCTCCAGGCAGCTGCCCAGCTGGGAGTGGGGATCTGGGGGCAGCCAGGCTGTCTTGTCAATTTCACAGCTCCAGCATGGAAATTGATAAGACAACCAACAGCTGAAGTAAGTAACACTGTGTTGCCCTAACTACAAAGACATAAATGCCATGCCTCTGGCGGGGGTGGAGTTATCGTATCCATGTAGTACAGCACTTGGGGCAGTCTACACTACAGGGTTAAGTCGACCTAAGTTACGCAACTCCAGCTAGGTGAATAACATAGCTGAGTCGACGTAGCTTAGGTCGACATATTGCAATGTCTACACTGCACTGGGTTGACGGGACTTACCTTATGTTTCTGATTCCGGTGGAGTATCGAGTTGACAGGAGTGCGATCTGTGGTCGATTTAGTGGGTCTTCACTAGACCTGCTAAATTGACCCCCAGTGGATCAATCACCACAGCATTGATCCCTGGTAAGTGTAGACATACCCTTCCATTGGCAGGACAAAACTGTAGCATGTACAGACAAAATTAGGTCAATGTAAGGCAACTTACAGCGACCTCACTGTGTCGTGTAGACCAGTTCCTACTGCTATCTACATGGGGACTTAGTTAAACCAACCTAGTTTTTTATTGTAGACCAGGCCTTACTCTACTGCAGTCACCTGAGTACCAAGATGACCTGTAAAAGTTGCATACAAGGAGAGGTCAATTTAGCAGCCACTTGACAGCAATGGTTAGAGCATCCTACTACAATATCAATAGATAGTGGACCGCTGCCTGAATAATACCTTCCCTATAGAGGTCGAACCAAATGGGTCAGTTAACGTCAGAGGGCAGCCCAACAACACAGGGCCTGTGGACCTAGTAGGAGTAAAGGTAATGTTACATCTTGAGGTGTGTAATCCTCACCCTGATCACTACCATAGTGTGGGACCACATGTGTGAGAAGACAGAATCCCCGTGGGATGGACTCCCTTTGTTAACGTAAGTGTCCACATAGAGGACTTTTTTTCAGTTTGACTTCAGTGCTCATGACCCTCTCAGCAACTCCAACACCAGGCTGGACAAAAACTCAAACTGTACATCTAAGAACAGTAGCAGTGTCTATTTCAAACAGATTCTGGGTCTTGCATATACGGTTGCTGCACTCCAATTTAATCTTGGAATGAGACCGCCTATATTTAGGGTCAGATGCAACCAAGACACATGCAGATTGGTAAGCATCAATAATTTCTCATCTACAACAGGGTGAAGAAGCAACACTGACTTCATGGCTACGCCAGTTTTTACAGTTTCATGATGGCTCCAGCAAGGTGAAAGTGTTTATTTTCTATAGAGAAGTTATTCAAATTTCAGACAAGCAGGACTATTTATTAATCAATATAACGAGCAGAGCAGTATGAATTTCCCTGTGCTACTTCATCAATAGACTATCTTGACTTACATCATTTCTGCTGTTATACTTCTGAGCTTCTCTTGAGGCTGATAGATATGAATACTCAAGACACTGATTAGTGGCTAAGCTGAAACCACAGAAAGTGACCTAGTGTAAGATTTGAACTTGCAACTGCAGAAGCAAAAAAGGCCAGCAAGCTATCCCACTGCGAAATCAAAACACTCCTAGTTTCTCTGGTGTTTGCAGTGCTGTCTAGTGGCAATAGCATTAACAGCACTGTCTGAAAGGACCAACAGGCTGCAGATCCTGTGGCTGCACAGAGGCAGAGATAGTGCTCCTCAACCACACACACACACACACACACACACACACACACAAGCAGTGAGTGACCAAAAGCTGAGCCATGCTCAGTATCAGACTAAAGCTTGTTTGCTACCAGGTCACATCAAGAATTTCAATCTGTTCAGTGCGACGAAAGCCACCTCTAATCAGAGAGACACGAGGCAAGAACCACAGGAAGTGGTAGTGATGAGCCAGCATAACAGCTACAGAAGCAATTTAAGCCGGTACTGCTATACTCAGTGGCAAAGGGGTAAAAAGTCAGTCCTGTCAGTGCCAACCCTCCCCTCCCTATATCCCCTAGTTGCAAAACTGCAGAGGAGACAACCCCACCCCCAGGGGCGGGTTGGGGGACTAGGGCTCCTGCATTGTCCCTCCTCACCTCACCCATGTGGGTCTGGGGACACACTGCAAGGAGGAGCCAGCCAGAGACTGAAGCTGGCAGAGCAGCTGCACAAGCATTGGCTGTTTGCTCCAACTTCTTCCCTCCCCCTCAGGCTTGGTCTAAACCAGTAGTTTTCAAACTGTGGGTCGGACCCAATCCTGGGTCACGGAATGGAAGGCACCGGGTTGTGGCAGCTCTGGTCAGCACCACAGACCAGGCCATTAAAAGTCCTGTCAGTGGTGCTTCCCGGATAAGGCAAGCTAGTCCCTACCTGTTCTGACACCTTGCTGCACCTCAGAAGTGGCCAGAAGCAGGTTCGGCTCCTAGATGGGGAGGCCACGGGGCTCTGCATGCTGCCCTGCCCCGAGCACCGGCTCTGCACTCCCAGCTAATGGGAACTGGGGTGGAGGTGCCTGCAGGCAAGAGCCACGCAGAGCCACTTGTGTACCTCCGCCTAGGAGCCGGACCTGCTGCTGGCTGCTTTCAGGGCATAGCGTGGTCCGCAGTGCCAGGACAGCGTGGCTGGCTCCAGCAGGGCGGCGCAGCTGTAGCGCCGCCAGCCACCAGTGCTCCAGGCACCGTGGTAAGGGGGCAGGGAGTGAGGGGGTTGGATAGAGGGCAGAAGAGTTTGGGGGTGGTGGTCAGAGGGTGGGGAACAGGGAGGTTGAATGGGGGCAGGAGTCTCAGGGGGCAGTCAGGAAGGACAGGGAGGTTGGATGGGGCGGTGGGGGGCAGTCAGGGGCAGGAGTTTTGGGGGCGGTCAGGGGACAGGGAGTGTGGGGAAGAGGGTAGATGGGGGAGGGGTCCCAGGGTGGGGGCCATCAAGGAACAGGGGGAGTTGGATGGGGCAGGGGTCCCAGGGTGGGGGCCGATAGGGGGTGGGGTCCAGGCCACACCCCCTCCTCTAACTGGCCCTTCATACAATTTCCAAAAACCGATGCGGCCCTCAGGCCAAAAAAAGTTTGCCCACCACTTGTCTAAGCATAGCTGTCTGCCACCTTCTGGAGTTGATGTGAAAGTGCAATTGTGTGACTTTTTTTTTTTTTTAATTGGATAAACAAAAACAACCTGTAGTAGCTTTCAAAATACAATAGGTTTTTGGTAAACAATTTACCTTCCCAAAAGATCATGCTAGAGTAGAATAAAAGAATATTTTTTTGCAGCAAAAGATCAAAACGAGAATAGCCTGATTCTAGACTTTCTAGAAGAGGAGACTCATGGAGAATACAGTTTTGAGATGCTACTACAAAACAGAAGCACAAAGGAAAAACCAAACCAATTCTCTTAATGCACATTTAGCACTGGGATGGCTGCTCAAACAATTGCTGACTTTTCTTCCCTCTGCAAAAGGGAACAGCTCATGCAGACAGACAGCTGTGGACAAGTGTCCAGGAAATGGGAATTTATGATTGTTTGATAGATCACAAGAGGATGGACAAAAGGCAACTTTAATTAGACAGAATGATCTTTTCACAAACATATCCATAAGCTGGGCTTAGTAAAGAAATACTGAAAGACTGAAGATACCTGCATGGATGAACTGAACACATAGGTGGTGGAGGAAGATGGGGATGATTTTCAATTGTTACTGTTTTTTTGACATGATCTTGACTAATATCTTCATACATGTAGTCTACCGTTAAAGGCTGCCGTTGCTGAAAAGAAAAGAAATGTGTAGCAGGAACAGTGTCGCACAAACAATCTTTTCCTCCTACTCAGAAAGTAGGATAGCACTAAAGTAGCATTTTGCAGGTATATATGTTATCTCTGCTTAAAGGACCCCAGAGTACTTTATAAACTAAACATAGCACTGAAATCAAAAGTGGCAAGCAACCATAGGGACAACAGGTGAGAAAGGGGATCTTAATGACCGGGCAAACCTCTATTCTTATGAAAAATGCTGCAGGATCCATAGGATCCACACAGAGCAGATATAATACTGCATAGTACTTTGTTTACAGTACTGTGGGAGAACTGGGAGCTGAACCTGTGGTTCCAAGGAACCTAGATATTTCTAGACTGAGTCTTATATCACTAAGTCTTCAAACTTACAAGATTCCATAGTGTAAAATGGAAGAATGCTTCCTTACTCAACTTCCTGCTGCCTGTGTACACTTGGTTCTCACACCTTCTTGCTCTACTGACAACAGATTTACTGGTTTTCATTCTTGTTACCCACGGAAAGCCAACAGCTCAGAGAACTAGAATCTTTTCTTTCAAGGGCACCATCATAACTGGTTATGAAGATCCAATTACAGGGCCATTCAAGGTGTGGTGAGGTTGCTTTTACTTATTTTCACAGGCCCAGTAAATCTTAGCTGAAGTCCTGGCTTAACACTGATCTGCTCACTTCCCTTAAACATATATTTAATCAAGTTGCAACAAATTGTCCGTGCTACCTTAACTGGCGAGTCTTAACACTGGGGAAAAAAAAAAAAAAAAAAAAAATACTGGTAATACCTCATCATATCCAAATAACCACAGCCTTGGAGTCTGGTAGTATTTGTCGTAAGTGATGTAGAGGTCATAAGTTCTGGTCTGCAGGATGGCATCTTCCCCTCCGACATCAGCTTTAGCTTTGCTAGCTTCTGCTATTTTTCTTGTATCAAGAGTTGCCTGAGTGTAAAGATTTAAGATAAAAGAATAAAGTCAATAACAGTAAAACAAGTATTTAAGTAACACTATGCCTTTATTCACCTTTGCCCCATACCTAAAAAGGCATCTGAAGACCATGGTATTCTGATCAATGTGTCAGTTATAATATTCATTTATAACAAAAATTGGTGCTTTTAAAAGTTTTAGTAAATGCATTTAAAAAGAAAAAAGCATATTAGCCATTTGACAGTGTTACCAGTTTGAGCACAAAGTAGAAAGGGTGTTAATGCTGTGGAGGAGGTAGAGAACAGTTCACTCACGTCATCTGTCTCCAATAGCCCACTCTCTTCATATTCTGAAAGGAAAGAAAGAATGTCTACAAGTTCATGCCAAGCTTGTAATTGGTCATCAGAAGCTTAAAAATATGCAACCAAGAGTGCTTCCTTAAAATCTGCAAGCATCTAATATACATGCTTTATCCAAGTAGATTTCCTAATTTTCCCAGTACCATTAAACTACACCTAGACTCTCTAATACTGTAAATCTGACAGATTGTCTACCATGTGGCTCCACTAGACACTCATTATGGAAGCCTCTAGGAAGTCAGCATTTTTCACTGGGTGGGTTTCAGAAACTGAAGTTCGTGCACTAAACAGTCACAGAGTTGCCATGCTAGACTTGTCTATTCCGCTGCCTACTGGCCTAATTTTCCAGTCACTGACACTTGTGCATTCCAGTGGAGTTGTGGTGGCGTAAACCCAATGTGAAAGGAGAATCAGGTCCAACATGGGACTGTTAATAGGCATTACATGGAAACAAGCAGTAGTGCTTTCCTAGAGAGTGCTGCCCTGGTTACATGGCTGAAATAAAGTGCATCCTATCCAACTTAAAGGGAAATACCTTCCATGTCAGCTGCTTCCCCTTCATCTTCCTCATCATCTTCACAAGAGGCTGGATATCCTGATAGTTTTATATTGTCCTTTTAAGTTAAATTGAAAGCAAGTGAGAACAATGCTTTACAGACACTTGGATTCAAGAGATGCAATTCATCTGCCTTGGAAAATCTATTTACAAATGAGTATTTTCCATTTATTCCTATGAGGCCAAACAACATAAATAAGAAAACTGATATTCACATTAGTAAGTACTACATTCTCAGGCATTTAAAGGTTTTTGTACAACATTAAAAATCCACTGAAAGTTATGAGATTCTGTATTCTCTTGCTTCCAGATCAACTCTGCTCAGGCTCAAAGTCAAAGGATGACTTCTGTAACTATCCATGTTGTAAATTCTGCTCTGAAAATACATTTACTCCTATATCACCACCAAGATAGAGACTCTGCCGTCAGAGCATAACTGATAAGCCTGCTGTTTCCCAAGGCATAACAGAATCCAGTTTGCTCAGTGGCACCACACAGACTATACAGCTAGCAGGAAGAAGTTGTCAGCAAAGAGAAGTGTGACTTGAAGACATACAGAGCTGGTACATTGGGCAAGTCAATTTAAAGGAATCAAGTACAATTATATTTAAAACTCAATATCTGGTTTAAAGCCTGTTAGTACCATAGCAAAAGCCAGTTGTCCAATAATTCCACACTTGTTTTAAAGCCATGCAAGATTCTCAGCTTGTTTGAGACTTTGATCCATAGTCTGACAAGTTAGAGATCCAAGATTGGAAGAGAGAGATCCTGGGTGTCAATGGCCAACATTCCTCCCTTTCCATATAAAGCAGGTTCTAACGTTAAAGGTTCTATACAAGCTTGCTAAGTGCATAATGAACTGCTTTGGGATACAGTACCCATGTACAGAAGACACTACATAAAAGCAAATCCTGTTCTAATAATATTACACAGGAACGCAAAGATTTGCCATGTTGGATTGGGCCACTGGCCCATCAAACCAAGTATCCTGCAAAAAGCAGATTTTTTTTGCATCTGATGAAGCCAGTTACACAATGCAGTATGTACAGTGCAGATACTTCACATTCTGAAAGAATAGGTGACAAGCAAGCCAAGTGCTTTTATTTCTGCTTGAAAAGTGTGTATTTGCCCTGGGCCCCATAAAAATAGTAAAAATATTGTTGTACAAGACAATGTTGTTGGCCAGCTACAATAGGTCTGTAAGCACCACGAGGGATCACTGAATTAAACTGATCTGTTGCAGTCCTTACCAATTACCAGCTCCCCCCCACTTCACACACCAGATTTATACTGCTTTTAGATTCAAAGAAGCCTTCCAATTGCAGCTCAGAGGCACAGCTCCATTTTAGTTAGGTTCCTTTTTAAGAGGCATTTCTACAGATGACTTTCACCCAATAATGCTTTTTAAACATATACATGTTATTGTTGAGAATGGAAAGGTTCATGCTATCTTAAGTGCCTCTTCAGCCTTAGAGGAAGCTGAGAGCAGCTGGAAGTTTTCCAGATTTCATCTCGGCCCTATGATGATTTGAGAAGTATGGTGGCAGTTAATAAAAACGCACTAAAACAAGAATGAATTTAGCTACATTAGTGCCTCAGCAACTGGAGATACAAGTTGGGCAGAAATATGACTTGTCCAAATCAAGATGTACCTTCTCTAGACCTCCTTAAGGGACCAGGATTTTAAAACTATATAAAACTTGTTGAATAAGCCCCATTTTACCATATAATAGGACTTTTTGTTTTTAAATCTAACAATTTGTCAGCATTCTAATAGCTCTGCACATGCTCACCTCAAAGTTGAGTGAAATCAGTTTCTAGGTGTATGTGGAATATTAGTGAATGTGTATGTTGAATGGAAATACTCCAGATGAACAGTGCCTCATTCCATGATAATGGGAGGGGATACATGCTTACATTGATATTATAAGGGGGTTACTAATTCAGTTCAGAGCTCACCCCACCTTCACATATTTCCTGGCCTCTACTGTTCTTTCATGTACAGAATTAGCTCACATGGCTGTTTAGGGACACTATCAGACATCTATTGTAGTTTAACCTTCTAGTACAATAAGTCAATATTCACAAGCTAACAAATACCTTGCTCTCCAGTGTGATCTCCTTAACTGCTTCTGTCCCGCCTGCAATACCTGTTGATTGAACATCAACATTGAAAATAGTCCAAATTAGAAGAGCCTGTTTCTTTGTTACCAGGATGGTACAAATGGCTCAGAAAGGAGTATGTGATCCTTCCAATTACATTTTTATAAAATAACTTTAGAAACTGGAAGGACACGTTATTCAGAGCTGGACAAAGATTATCCCGCCCCCAAGCAGACTTATGTAGGCTAGTACAGACTAATCACATAGGGCAGACTTTGAGATAAGAGTTTTGATAGAGGAATCTTAAGCAGCTTTTGCACAAGTAATGAGTTGGGGGCAATAATTTAACTGATGATGGATAGCTCTTACCACTACAAAAAAATCTAGATGGGCTAATAGTCATACTGTACTACTCATGAACACTACCTTACACATAGTAACCTCAAGCACATGAAAGCAAGGTGCACTCCAAGAATAATAATTTGAGTATATGGCAAGAGCTACTGTACATTCAAAGCATCCTGTCCATGTAGCAGCCTTGACTGTGGTTGAACATGCTTCCTTGTTAGCCAAGTGTTATTTCTATAGTGTCATAAGTGCATAAAATAATTCAAACAAATAAATACTGACATGTCCCTGTTCCCAGGAGCTTATATTTAAAAAGTAGCAGCTTGCCACTATCAATTAATAAGCATTAGGAGAAGAGGCTGATACTGTGGCTACACTAGAGAGCTTTGCGCCATGTAAACACGTTAATGTAGCCCCTCTAAGGCGACAGCTCTCTCATCGGCTTAATTACGCCAGCCCTGCGAGCAGTGGTAGTTATGTTGGTGGAGAGATGTTCTCCGGCCAATATATTCTGACTTAATTTAGTGCTGTCCAAATCGGCATTTATGTCACTCAGGGGGTGGACTAATTCACACTCCTGATCGACATTACCTATGTCAACTTAAGCTGTAATATAGCCGGAGCCTCTGTCATTCAGAAAAAAGAACACCCGCTGCATTGCCGCTTCTCTTCAACCCATCCCACTTATCCTTCTATTACTTCTTGTTTACTGCTGTTCTTCTCCACTGTCCCGTAATATTACATCACTCTGTTTCAATACAATCGCAGGTCCAGTTAACCAACTGAAGAGGAAGAATCTCAGATGACTTCCTCAAAGATACAATGCATTATCTTAGGAGAATACCCATTAGTAGACAGCATGTCTTACCACTCAGGAAAGACACAGCCAGCATACTGGCAACACATCAGCAAATGAACACTGTTTGGGAACAATCATTTCAACTGGCTGGTGTAGTCATGCCTACATATTGTTTCTCCTGCCAGAACTGAAGGTACTCTTAGCTCTATAATATCCTAGCACTGTCAGATATTTTTGTTTACAGAACTGGTTCACAATATCAGCGAACCTCCCAAAAATCACTGGAAGATTTCTAGTGACAAAAATAAGAATTAAAACATCAGCAAACACAGAATAAAGAAATTAACTTCTGGGGTATTCCAATCACACTAAGGAGTTGTTTTTCTTAGGGCATGTCTTCACTAACATCTGTGTAGTCATGGCACCAGTGCTGGGAGAAAGCTTTCCCGGCGCTACAAAAAACAACCCACCTCCATGAGGGGAATAGACACCAGCGCTGGGAAAACTGTCTACACTGGCACTTTACAGTGCTGAAACTTGCAGCACTCAGGGGGGTGTTTTTTCACACCCGAGCGAGAAAGTTGCAGTGCTGTAAAGTGCCAGTGTAGACAAGCCCTTAGAAAGCCTCTAGGCTACAGAGCTACTGAGAGATGTTGCATTACGCAAGGGGTGAAAATGGTTTGAGTACTTTTGATACATAGAAAGGAGAGAAACTTACTTTTAAGGGCTATTCTCAAACACCTTCATCCTGGAATTTAAAGGTCAGCTTTCTCAGGCTGTGTTAAAACAATCATCTACTCTCAAAAGAAAAGCTGAAAGGAGTATACTATGGAAGAGATTTTGCTAGGCACTTGGGAGTTAGACTGACTACACAGTAGAATCAGATGAACAGTTATTTTTAGTTTCTCTCTCACGGTGACAAAGGCATCCACTTAGCAGAGAAGCCTGTCTCTATGACTAAAGCTTTCAAATTTATGTAAAGTACTAACTCAATTATCTGTACTTAACTACAGTTTCCTTTTATCATCCCAATTTATCTGAGGGCCCTTAGATACCTTCTAGCAACACTAAACTGTTGGGACTAGAGATCAAAGGCTCATCTAAGGTGGGGCAATATCACAGTTGTGTCACTGCTTAACTGAGATAGAGTCTTAACTGTTGCACATCTCATACTTAAACTCACTGACAAGGGAGGTCAGTATGCCATTATTCTTCAAATAAGGTGAAGAGAATGGTGCTTTTATTTCTCTCAGTATCTCTTTAGTAACAAGTTTGGTCCCCTGCATGTGGGATATTTACCTTACCAAATATAGTAATATGCATCTCTATTGTGCTTCTCAAAGGACTTAAAGCTTTAAGCATCCACACCTCTGAGATATTACCTCATTTCACAGAAACAGACACAGAGAGGTTAAGCAACTTGCTAATGTCTCTCACACACACACACACAGGTATTTAACTGGGACTGTAACTCAGGTCTCTCAAACTAGTGATTAAGACACATCATATATGAGAGTTAATAGACATTTCAAAATTAAAATTAAGAGTCAAGGTCTTTAATATTAGTTAGCAGTGGAAAGTTAAAATCAAGAGTTTCAATACCTGCATTGTGAAATGTGTCTACCCATCCCCCATCACCATCATCTTCTTCTATAATTGCTTCCAGTTCATCTGAATACTCCATCTGTTTACACCGCTTGTAGCATGGCACTGTAAAGATCAGCAAACTCTTACAAGTAATAGGATAATTGCAATCAGATACTAGACAGAGCAGAGACAAACTCACTCTGCAAAGCATTCTGCAGTGAATAAGCTTCCCCCAGCCCCTATTTGCTCTCTGTGGTACAAGTTTTTTTTTTTTTTTTTTTAAAATAGGTTAAAAATACAAATGTAGACAAAATATCTTTACATTATACAATTTCAGAACATTTGGGTTAATCTTTTAGGATTTCCAACCTTAATTATTCACATGAATTTAGTGCAGGAGAAGGCAAGATGATACTTGGACTCTAGTTAAAGAGCTTGTACATTCCAGGCAGTGGTCACACAATCATCTTACATTTTTCTGCCACTTGTCATTGTGCCTCAACCCTGACCTGTAAGGGTCAGAAGGGAGTGTGAGTCTCCAGATTTTCTGAGACTGCCAACCATTTGGTGGTATCTGGGACCTACCTATCCATTTGTTTCAGGCATTTCACTGAACAGCTTTTAGTCAGTGCAGATCTTGGCTGAATTTGAACATGCAACTTTTACTAGTTATCTGCTGGGCAGACTTCCACTTAAAGTTCATTAGTCATGTAAGTTACAGATCAGTTTGTCACCTGGAAAACTGCTGTTAACAGTAATATGGTTATTTAACAAGATTAGTTTACTATCATATGCATATGTACAAGTTGTGCTTTCTAAAATAAGGCTTTGTCTACACTAGCCTTTTTATTGGCAAACTTTTTGTCAGTCAGGGGTGTGGGGGGAAAAAAACCAACTCCCCCCTCCCCCCCCCCCGACCAACGTACGTTGCACCAACAAAAGCGCTGGTGTGGACAGCTCTATGTCAGCGGGAGAGCAACTCCCGCCAACATAGCTACCGCTGCTCATTGGGTGTGGTTTAATTATGCCTCTCCTGTTGGCATAGAGCGACTACACAAGAGATCTTAGGGGCACAGTAAAAGTTTGCGTAATAGTACATATCTGATTTAAAGGCAAAACTGACCTTTTCATTAATATAAATAGAAAGATTATAGCTGCAACACTCAAACCCAGCCCTGGAGAAGAGAATTAGTACACAAGAGCTACACTTATAAGCTGACTGTAGACCTTCTACAAAAAACAGGACATGGGGACAGGATCAAAATGAAAACTAGAGGCCATCTCCCTGGAAACTGGTTAGTAGGGTGCTCTGTGGCATCTTTTCTGCAAGCATTTAACTTAAGTCAGAGGTTACCAGTATACCGTGGTCCCAGACGACTGAGCGCAAGAAACATGGAATCCTGGATTTTCTTCCTCTGAAGAGTGACCAGGAGAGAAAGGGCACCAGAAGACCCCACAGAAATTGCAAGTACATCACTTAGCCATGCTGCCATTGCTATTGCCTGCATAGCAAGTTCATTGCAACTGTAGGCAGCACTGGGGGTGGGGTGGTAAATAATTCAATTATGTCCTCTGCAGACCACAGGGCATTCTACTGGCTCACTGAGGATTTCAAGTCTCCAAAATGGGCAAGTCAAGTCAAAGCATGGAATGCCACCTTATGAGGCCATAATTCCTTGTCGCAGGCCTTCAATTACATAGTTTTTACAAGCCAGAACTGAGGGGGCTACATTGGCATTTTTGCTATAGACAAAATTTGACACAAAAGACAATGTTTCTTTTGTGAAAAGAAAGCTTCCCCCATAGTTTTGGCTCAGGTGCAAGTTTTCCTCTTTTATAGAAAGTGGGGCAGTCAGCACTACCATTATACAATGCTTTAATTTTGTGACCATCAGTTGAGCTGTTTCACAGCAGAATTCTGCAGTTTCACTAATATGGTGATCTGAGTTACATAGTTTGCATGAGATTAAAAGTATGAGTGTTACCAAGTAAAGCATTTTGGAATACTTTTAGTAAGCCAGGAAGAACCAGAAGATCCAGTATTGGGGAGGGTGAAGGAAGAAGAATTTTAAGTTAAAACCTCACCGTTGCTAACCCTTGTGTGTGGAAGGGCGGGGGGAGAGAGGCAGAGGATTAGAGGAAGCAAGCAAGCAAGGAAAGATAAGGAGGGCTATTTAGTAAGTGTTTCTGGACTTAAAGGTTTCAATTTCACAATGCAAGCTGCAATGCTGACCCCAAGCATATATTTATCATCTTCATGCTCGGTGATGACAGATTCTGCGAGGAGAGAGATCTGGATACTCAAGTTCAGACAGACAATCTGCTGCTTGTGTCACCACAAAATTAAAATGCAGAAGATACAAGGGAAGTTTAGTTTCCATTATCAATTTTATGTATAGGGTAAAATTTGGGTGCACAAGCATAGAATCATAGAATATCAAGGTTGGAAGGGACCTCAGTAGGTCATCTAGTCAAACCCCCTGCTCAAAGCGGGACCAACCCCAACTAGATCATCCCAGTCAGGACTTTGTCAAGCCAAATCTTAAAAAGCTTTAAGGATGGAGATTCCATCATCTCCCTAGGTACTCCATTCCAGTGCTTCACCACCCTCCTAGTGAAAAAGTTTTTCCTAATATCCAACCTAAACCTCTCCCGGGTTGCGAGCTGTCAGCCTCCACCCCAAACCCCACTTTGCCTCCAGCATTTACAATGGTGTTAAATATATAAACAAGTGTTTTTAATTTATAAGGGGCGGGGGTAACACTCAGAGGTTTGCTGTATGAACGGGGTCACCAGTACAAAAGTTTGAGACCCACTGGGCTAGAGGGACCGTTGGTGCCCCATATGCAGCTCTGGGGGTCTGGATTCTCCCCCGATCAGGCACTGGCTTGATCCAGCATCCATCTGAGGAAGTCTGGGGAAGGAGGTCTCCGGAGAAAAGCACAGGCTGTAGCTGGTGCTTTCAGCGTCACTCCTGGGTCGGGACTGGCCCCATCTCCCCCGGGAGGACCTGTTCTGGATGGCGCCAGATCCTCCACTGGTGGACGGTGGCCAAGAACCAAGCCAGGGGCAGAAAGGGATGGGGGATGTGGAGGGAGGTTAGGGTGCCTTTGAAGAACTGGCTGCAACTCCCTGCTGCGCCACACTCCTGCTGCTGCCACTGCGTGCCTCAGTGTCCCCCTCTGTTGTCGCAGAGGGGTGCTGAGTCCATGGAACTATGGCTCTTGGGGGCCCACTGATGATCTGGCCCCCAAAATCCAGGGAGATTAAAAATCAGGAGGAGCGGGGGAGGGTCAGAGTTCTCCACTGAGCTGAGGCTGGGTTTATGCTCCTTTCTATTTCCCTCACCAGGATTTAACTTAAATGTTCTAATAGGCCTACAATTATTTTCCCCTCAAGTCATTCACAAGAGCTGTACTGCATTCAGCTCTACTAAGAGTCATTCTTACCATTTTTAGTTACCAAAAACTGTTTGTCTGTTGGCAGATAAGCCTTGACCTTTAATTCTTCTCCTGAAGCCCTTTAAAAAAAAGCATACCACAAAAAAGTGAAAACTTGTTTTGTAGACAAGAACACTTCTATTTTCATTCTGTGTGGCCAGAAGACAAAAATACCACCTTCCTGCTTCTGTTTGAGATTAGTAACTACCACACATGTAATAGCAGAACTTGAGATAGGTTGTTTTTGCAGTATCTCTCTTTGCAATTTGAAACGTACCAAGCTGACCAATGAGGTGATCCCAAGTGTGAGCAGGAAGGGGCTGGGAAGAAGTATATTTAAGAGCTTTCAGCAGAATCGCCTCACAACCTATTGTGACTCTTGCCATGCTGACAAATCTAAATCTACTAATCGTATATTGCCCACATGCATTGGTTTTTTGCTTGAACAATAATAATCTAGACACTAATGTCATGTTCTATCCACTAACCATTTCATGGTTTATTTTTGTGATGCAAGAAAGATCCTGTTAAAATGTACTGAATACATTTTTTGTACATTCTCATTGCATTCCAGAGGTAAAAAAAGCCTTCTCAGAGTGATTATGGCATGTACATTCAGAGATAGACCAGCATTTTCTAATCTATAACTCAGCTGGATATGGACTCAAGATCAAATTTAAGTAGTGTAAGCTATTGTTTTTAATATGTAGGTTACATCAAGGCAATGACTTTACAAGTAGCCCTTTGTAATTAGTAATTTCAGTGACTCTCTGCCACCATGACAGAGAACATGATCTCAAGACTTCAGATTCCCAATAACCAATGGAGCCAAGAAAGGCCCAAGGGAGAATGAGCCTGCTATTACCATTAGAAATTGAAAGTATTCATACCAGAGTAATCTGTTCAGAGAAACCATCCTGACTGCAGCTACAAATGGTAGCTAATACAAAAGCCTCCCCCCCCAAAAGTGACTGTAATTTGGATCATGACAAAGATATCAATGGCATGGGTTCTACTGCCAGAGTTCATGTCTAGATTTAGTTCTCATCTACGTTAAATTGAGATATACCATACATTTTTGCATCTGATGCAAATGTAATATGACAAAAAAACTTGCTGTTCCTCTAGCTCTTTGTGCTTCATTCTCTTTTACTTACCATTGCCAAGTAGGACAGTGGTGAACTAAATGGTCTCCAGCTGCCACAAACTGTTTGGGCACAAAGAAAAAAGTGAAATATGTATGTAGTATAAGGAAACTCTTATAAACTTGAGCAATATTAACATTTCAGTTGTACAGAGATCACATTTTTGTAAGTGTGTTCAATGTAATCTTTATAGCGCTTTATGCTTTAGAGATGCAGTGAAAAGAAAAAGCATCTGTTTCCTCCAACTGGTGTAGACAGACACTGACTGATTTCTTTCATCTCGAGGAACCATGCAGTAAAGAGAGTCATAACTGCAAAGATGGACAGAACTTCCAAGAGTTTTCTCTATACCTTATGGCAAACCCGAAAAGGTTTATGAACATTTACCAGGCTAGATAAAATATACTTGTTGTCATAAATATAAAGGGAAGGGTAACCACCTTTCTGTATACAGTACTATAAAATCCCTCCTGGCCAGAGGCACAAAATCCTTTTACCTATAAAGGGTTAAGAAGCTCAGGTAACCTAGCTGGCACCTGACCAAAAGGACCAATAAGGGGACAAGATACTTTCAAATCTGGGGAGGGGAAAAAGGTTTTGTTTTGTCTGTTCTGTGTGCTTGCTGAAGACAGATCAAGAAGGCAAGCAATCCAACTCCGTTAGAATTGGTAAGTAATAATAAGGGAATGTGTTAGCTTACTTTTATTTTGGCTTGTAATTTTCCTTGTCTAGAGGGAGGTTTTGTCTAGAGGGAGATTTATCCCCAGATTTGTAACTTTAAGAGGATCTCCTCTCTAGGCAAAACCTATGTTCTTGAGTTTTTTGTTATTCTGTAAAGTACTTACCATCCCGATTTTACAGAGGTAATTCTTTTATCTTTTCTTTAATTAAAATTCTTCTTTTAAGAACCTGATTGATTTTTCATCGTTTTAAGATCCAAGGGTTTGTGTCTGTGTTCACCTGTACCAATTTGTGAGGATATTATTCTCAAGCCTCCCCAGGAAAGGGGGTGTTGGGGCTTGGGGGATTATTCTCAAGCCTGCCCAGGAAAAGGGATTGTAAGGGCTTGGGGGGATATTTGGGGAAGGTAGGGCTCCAAGTGGCCCTCCCTAAATGTTTGTTTAAATCACTTGGTAGTGGCAGCATTACTTAATCCAAGGAATAGGGGAGTTTTAAACCTAAGCTGGTAAAAATAATCTTAGGGGGTCTTCATGCGGGTCCCCACGTCTGTACCCTAAAGTTCAGATTGGGGAGGAAACCCTGACACTTGTTCACTCCACCATGAAGACAGTGGTGAAAAAAGCTAGTTTTATTTGCCCATGGGGAAAGTTTACTCTCTCCTATATCAGGATTTGACAAGGCTGCTTTATTAAATAAATGCTTGTTATAGTTAGCAGTATAGGCAAGTAGAATCTGGATTGACATTTAATTTTTGTGAAAGCTTTTCTTTTTTAAAAAATACCCAAATAGAAGTATTTCCTCATTCTCAAATTTTAACTAGAAGTTCTTAAAAACATTTCCCTGCAGTGTTCAAAACCAAACACTGCAACATGAAGAAACTGAAAGTGAAACGGAAATCACTTATTCACTGTTAAAGTAGAGAGAAATGCAAGAAGTGGATACAAGTAGTATAGTGTGGCAGTGCCCAGAGATGTCAATCATGAATGAATATCAAAGTGTGCTAGATGCAGTGAAAACATGAAAATAGGTCCCTTTCCTGAAGAGTTAGATTTTAAAAACTCTCTTTTAATAAACTGTTAATAGTAACTGAGATAAAGAAATTTCTTAATTATGTTTCTAGTATATTTTAAAAAACAACAGCATTTAAGAGCTACATAGAGTGAATATTAATGCAGTCTCATCCAATCATTTATTTGTCCCTTTATTCTGTTCATAATGGGAAGGAACAGCTGAAGTTTTAAAGCCATAGTGAATTTGTTTTGCTTGTTCTTTACAATGTTATTAGTTTTGCAAATGACTTACACATCTGTTGTTCCAGCTGCTTCCCCATTTTAAAATACTATTTCACAGTAACATGCTACTCAGCTGACTGAAACCCATTGCAGAATGGCGTCACAGTCTATAGTACACCTCTACCCTGATATAACACTGTCCTCGGGAGCAAAAAAAAAAAAATCTTACTGCATTATAGGTGAAACCGTTCTATTGAACTTGCTTTGATCCGCCGCAGTGCGCAGCCCCGCCCACCTGAGCACTGCTTTACCGCGTTATATCCGAATTGTGTTATATTGGGTCGCGTTATATCAGGGTAGAGGTCTACTTGCACAGACTTTTTGTAGAATCAAATCACGTTGTATGCCTAAT
The DNA here is from genome assembly GCF_013100865.1 of Trachemys scripta elegans. NCBI lineage: Eukaryota > Metazoa > Chordata > Testudines > Emydidae > Trachemys > Trachemys scripta. The sequence continues at coordinate 150,273,978 of NC_048298.1, read as the reverse complement.
GACCAGGGAACAACCAAAGTTCAGGATAGGGGCATCTGGTCCATTATTTGAAATGTGTCCTACATGTAAACGTTAACAAAACATTTTTTTTAAATAATTGAGTGAAACAAGTATGATGTGTTTTATTCTATGTAAATCTGTTCCAGCAAAGGATCAGTTTATAACTTCTATGCTTTTATAAAAAAGTGAGAATAGCTGTCAGGCAAACTAACTATTGGATTAAGTGCAGATATAAGGGTCTGAATATAATTAAACAATTTTATATTCCTTTTAATCTTTGTAAGCACTTTGGGGGATGAAACACCATAGAAGGCTGTACAAACCTCCACCTCCACTTTTCCTCTCCACCCCCTGCAGAAAATAAACTCAGCTATGGAAACCTACCAAATGACCAAACAAAGAATCAACAAAAAATCAGTTCCTCCATGGAGCTAAAGATTGAGGTTATCTCAGTACATTTGAAGATACTTTATGTGGGTCTCTTAAGACACAATGTTGCCTAAAAAAGAAACACTTTCACAGCGATTAATTTATTTTAGAAGACTCAGAGCTGTTCTGTGCATCTTAATAACATGGGTCACGTTTATGATGACAGAGTCAGAACCAGAGGCCCAACTGATACAACATACACCAAGGCAGAGTTAGAATAAAAAGCCATAGCTCTTTGAAAGCAAATTACCAAGATACATGGAGAGCACATGAGCTCTCAACCTCTTGGGAATCACTACCCTTGAGTCTAGAGCAGTGGTCCCCAACCTTTTCAGTGTGGCAGGCGCCTGACAACTAGCCGCCAAAGAGCGCGGCCGTCGGACAAGCAGCAGCCGAAATGCCGCCGTGAAGTGGCAACGCGAAGAAGCGTCGCTGCTGAAATGCCGCCGAGAAGCAGCGGCATTTCGGCAGCGACGCTTCTTGACGTTGCCGCTTCTCGGCGGCAGGGTCCTCCCTTGTCAGTAGGTGGGCGCCATGGCGCCCGCGGGCACCACGTTGGGGACCACTAGTCTAGAGGACAGGCAGTCTCCTTACACATCCTGCAAGAAGAATGTATGCCATATGTCACACCAATGGTCCATTAAATCTAAGATCCTGCCTCTGGCATGGATTTATATCTGATGTTGCAAACAGCAAAGACTCCAGTGCATATAGCCAGCTGACCCAAAAGGGAAACCCCTTCTAATTAGACACTCCTGTGCAGGTTTTCCCCACAGATGATAGGGCTAAGTGTCAGTGGTTCAGAGTTATCTAGAATTTTTTTTTGGGTGGTCACCGTGAAGTTAGAAGAAAATAAACACAACTACCTCAAAAGATTGTTTAGCACTAAACAAATTGGTTAATTCTATAGTACTCCAGCAGGCTAGCAAAAATGATCTCCTCTGGCACATAGTGTAGCTCAGTAGAAATGTTTCAGATGCCAATATTGGTATAATATTTCTGCCTCATTTATCTTCTTATGTTATTTGTCTGCCTTGCCACCACTATCTTCATTTTTGTCTGATTCTGTCTCCTTCCTTCTCTGCATTTGTCTTTACCTTACCTCTCTCCTTCATCCTCCCTACTTTCATTTTACTCTTTTGTAGTCTCTGCGTAGACAGTTTCAGAGACAACAGTTTTCAAATGCTAGCCCTTCCCATCCTTGTGTGAAGAGGAGGAAAACCAAAACACACCATTGCATTCGATACTGAGAAGAAACAGGCCAGGAATTTGTAATCCTGGTTTCCTTTTACAACAGACTCCTTTGTAAGCTGCTACTACAGGCACTTACTGGAAACGTGGCCAAGCTAAGGGCAGCCTATAGAGGAGTACAGAAAAATGCTTGTGCATGGCAGGTGGCCAACAATATGTTGTGACCCCACCACACACGGAGGCGGAGTTTTCAATCCAATGAACTCTTTCCTGCTCCAACTTCAATGCAAAATGGAGCTGCTGACCCAGGAAAACCAAACCATCTAAACCAGAGGTGGGCAAATTTTTTGGGCCGAGGTCCACATCTGGGTGGGGAAATTGTATGCAGGGCAGTGGTTGGGGTGTGTGAGGGGGCGCGGTGTGCAGGAAGGGGCTCAGGGCAAGGGATTGGGGCAGAGGAGGAATGTGGGGTGTATGAGGGGGCTCAGGAAGGGTGCGGGGTGTATGAGGGGGCTCAGGGCAAGGGTGCAAGAGGGGTGCGGATGGCGAGAGGCGGCTCAGGGCAGGGGGTTGAGGTACAGGAGGGGTGCGGGGTATATGAGAGGGCTCAGGGCAGGGAATTGGGGGGCAGGGTACAGGAGGGGTTCGGGCTCTGGCCCCACTTACTTCAAGCGGCTCTGGGGTGGCAGCAGCGCGCACTGGGACCAGGGCAGGCTCCCTGCCTGCCTGCCCTGTCCCCGCCCCCGGAAGCGCTGCAGCCCCTGGGAGAGGGGAGACAGAGGGCTCCGCGTATGTTGCCCTTGCTGCACCTCCAGGTACCTCCCCCGAAGCTCCCATTGACCGGGGTTCCCCATCCCCAGCCAATCGGAGCTGGGGGGAGGGAGGCGGTGCCTGGAGGCAATGCCCAGAGCCCTCTGCCCCCCTGCCCAGAGGCCGCTGGCGGTGTCGCAGGCCGGATCCAAAGCCCTGAGGGGCCGGATCCAGCCCGCGGGCTGTAGTTTGCCCACCCTGATCTATACAATGTTCAGAGAAAGGTGGGTTCTCCCTCAGCCTATATTAGGATGCCTAGGGCTTGCGCCCCAAACTCCATTCCAAGAGGAATTCTGTTGCTGACAGACTCCAACAGCAGAAATACTTTGCACATAGTAGTAGCTATCACATCCTCAAATTTTCACTAAGTTAGCAGTTGCAAGAGTCAATTTAAGATTGATTATAATGTTATGGCAACTTTTACCACAAGTTATTACTATTTTAATAGCTTCCTTAAGTACATTTTATAAGTTCTGAACACTCACCTCTTCAGGAGTGATGACTCCAGTTTCTTTAAACTTTGACTCCTAGAATAAAGACAATTCAGAAACATTTATATCTCTGTTGACATTTGAATCCCACTCTCCAAGGCTGAAGAAACTCTGCTAGGCTCTGGTCCTGCAACTGTTTCTCTCTAGGTCAGCGATTCTCAAACTGTGGGTTGTGACCCCATTTTAATGGGTTCACCAGAGCTGGCTTAGACTTGCTGGGATCCAGGGCCGAAGTCCGAGGACTTCAGCCCTGGGTGGCGGGGCTCAGGTTATAGGCCACCTGCCTGGAGCTGAAGCCCTTGGGCTTCAGCTTTGGCCCCCCACACCACCCATGGCAGTGGGGCTCAGGCTTTGGCCCTTTTACCCAGTGTGATGGGGCTCAGGCGTCAGTCCCTGCTCCTGGGCTCATGTAGTAATTTCTGTTATCAGAAGGGGGTTGCGGTGCAATGAAGTTTGAGAACCCCTGCTATGGGTAGCTCTGTGCACCAGCTTGACGGCAGTTGTGGGGTCAGTACCCTAGTTTGTAGCCAGCTTGCATCCATTTTCTATAGCACAGAACATTAGCAAGGAAGTAGTTCTTTGCAGAATCCAAGAGGTTATCAGAACTGCCACATAACTAAAGCATATTTTTCTGCAATTATAAACAGTTCAGTTGTCTAATAGGAGAGCTCCTGTGATCAATGCTATACTTGCTTAAGAGGCAGAAAGCCAATCAGAACCAGGCACTCTCAGCCATGATTTGTGTAGCTGCCCTAAGTACTAAACTAAAAAATATTAACGTAATGCATCAGTTTGAGATTACAAAAAGCAAAGAAGTCCAGAAATGACAAATGATTGTTCCCACTGCCAATGTGCCTTGGACCCATTTTGTAGAGATTGTATTATTTGCTTTTTTGGTGTATATATCCATCCCTTTATTGTGCACCACGTGGAAACAGTTTTGAGTTTCTTGAATTTTCTCATGCTGTTTTCATTAACTTGTTCTTGGTTTGGACAAGGTACATTGCTATCTATAAGATTTCAGTTTACTTTTGCATTCAGACAGACATCTAGAAAGTTTGCTAAGTGTAAAAAACAGGTGTAATTCATGCTCATGTAAACCCAGAATACATAGAAAATTTTAGACTCCAGAAGAAATAACATCAGCACTGAAAGACCAGAAGTTTTCCCCCGTAATTTTAAGACTACCCAAGAATGAGAGAACCAGTAATTATCCATATTTGGGATGTGCCACCCATCACCGTAATATTTGTGGTGGATTTCCTTTCTACTGCCCTGAACAGCCCTCAGATTTCATCATCAAGTCTCAGGCCTCTTTTCAACCAGTACTCTGACTCTAGGCTACACTTCCATCCTGTTCAATCCTCCAACATCATTCAGTCTTCAGTTAAGCATACATTCTACTGCCTCCACTGCCAGAATTAATTGCCATAGATGCACAGCATGGGGCACAAAGTCGGAGGACGTCCAAATTGTCTCCTTCTAACAAGGGAGCTGAAAAAAGCAAAGTCTTCATATAAGCAATCTAGTCTCTCTCCTCCCCCGCCCCCACAAAGATGAAGGAAAAAAAATATAATTTAAGTGCATGATTCAGATGAGACAGGCAAAACTCTTGTTGTACCACTGCGAGACAACAGAATATCAACACTGCATGCCAATGAAAATTCTCCTTTTAAGAGTTTGGAATAATACATAAATCTCAAGACTTTATGGCAGTACATTGTGTTACCGTATCAAAGTCTCAGAATGCAATGACCTTAGGACTCATTCCCAAGGTGCATCATATAGCACATACAAGTCTGGGATCCTGAGAGTGGGTGGGGCCAAAAATAGACCAGTCTGGATCCCCTGTCAACTTAGTGAAGTGTAAAAAGCTTAGCTTCTTTAGAAGGCAAGGCTACATTATGCTGCATTCCTAGTGGGTATTTTTAAAATCCCATCCATCTGTAGTAGAAAGAGAGCCTGAAGCAGAGGCCTGGTCCAAGTCCTGAATCAAAGTCAGCAAAAGTTATGCTTTGAGCAAAAGTCAGGCCCTCTCAAAAGGAGATGCTTGCCTGTAAGTTCACTGTTCGGTACATGAACTCGACGCCAGTACTGCTAGCGTTGCTAAAATATACTGATTATGTAAATACATTCCCGCAGGCTAGGACAAGAACACCCCAACCTAGCACACGATAAGATGGCTTGACAGAAGTGATGACTAGTGATGTTTTGTCTAAAACATCAGGAGAAAGGTACAAGGGGTGGTAATAAACATCATGAAACACGTAAGGTAATACTGTATGCAAGTTGTTTATCTCAGATGGTTTGTTTCAGTCTATAAATGCTGGAATGCTTCACCTTAACCCTTTGTCCAGCTGCTGGTTCTCTGTCATGGGCAAACATGTATTAAGTTTACCCGTAGCACATGTACGGAACTAATACTGTGCTTTGTTGGCAATAAACCTGGCCTAGCGCTTTCACCACTGAACAGTCTGTGGTCTTCTTGGGCAGTTCAATCGAAGTCTGCTGTGCGAGCTATCTTGTCAGAGCCTGTGCAGCACTCAGCAAGAACACACACAGAGCCAACAATTCACACCACAATTCACTTAGTTTTCAATTGTTGTTTTGTAGCATTCCAGTCTCTCACAACAAGCTATTCAAAGTGCAAGGATAGCGAACAGCACATGTCTTCCTTTAATACAATGTGTTACAGGGGTTAGATGGGGAAATTTGGAGTTAGAACTCCTGGGTTCTATTTCTAGCACAGCAAGTGACCCGTTCAGTAAACTTAGACAAGTCACTTCAACTCCCTGTGCCTCAGTTTCTGTCTCTATACTCAGTTACAGTGATGGGCAATGTTACAAAAACTTAGCTAAAACATGGACACCCTAATATTTACTTCACAGGGGCAAGAAAATTTGGTTATGAATGAAGAATGCTATAAAGTGGTCTACAAACAAGGATCTCTGATGTGAAGTACAAAATATGTAAGGAAGTTACATTATAGAAGCCTGAAATGATCAAGAGGAATGCGTTTTTGTTTTTTCCCTTAAAAGGGTCCCAGTAGAAACAACTCTTCTGAAAGCATGCAGTAAAGATCTGAAAGCAAAACTGTCTTCACTGTTTTCATTACCTGGACTGAGGAAAATCCAGAGACTAAACTGACAAGAAGAGAAGAGAATGGGGATTTTTTTAAAAAAATCACCAGTTTTAATATAAGGGATTATTAGTAACAGAGGCAAGAATACCTTGCAGTAGGACAACTACATGTAACAAAGAACTAAAGTGACAGAAGTACCTGCATGTGTCACAGCTATATAAAGCACAGAAGTAGATAAAAGTATTTGCACATTACAAGGGTTTGGCAAGTATTAGACTAGGTCTAACAGAGCAACTAGACACCCACAGCAAGCACAGGCCAGCTGCAGTGGTTTAGCTACTGTGTAGATATAGCCTTATTTAAAGGCCTTGCTAACACACAAAAATTGTACTGCTTAAACTACACTGGTATAATAAGAGTGGTACAATCCTCCTGCCACCCCACGGAGTGTGGACTCAGTTATACCCAGATGCTTATACCAGCATAGTTTTTTCTCTATAAAGGAAGGGGAACAAGCTATAGTGGTATAAGGGCACGTCTTCACTACCCGCCGAATCGGCGGGTAGCAATCAATCTATTGGGGATCGACTTATCGTGTCTAGTGAAGACGCGATAAAAATCGATCACTGATCGCTCTGCCGTCAACTCCGGAAATCCACCGCGGCAAGAGGCGGAAGCGGAGTCGACAGCGGAGCGGCAGCGGTCAACTTGCCGCCGTCCTCACAGCCAGGTAAGTCGACCTAAAATATGCAACTGCAGCTACACTATTCACAGAGCTGAAGTTGCGTATCTTAAGTCAACCCCCGCCCCGGGTAGTGTAGACCTAGCCTCAGGCACCTAGGGTGACCAGATAGCAAGTGTGAAAAACAGGACAAATTTTTGGGAGGAGACAAGGAAGCTATAGTTATGTATAAAGACAAAGCCCTTAGTATCAGGGTGGTGCTGATAATATCAGGACATCTGGTCACCCTAAAGGCACCTTTCCACCCACGAAACTGCACCTAGACTAGTACAACCCCTAGTGTAAACATCTCAGTACAAAGTCACGCCCCTAACCAACACAGCAACACCGGCACCAGAACTGTCATCGCCCAGGCCTAGGAGCCGGTACCCGAGGGCAAGTCACCGTTAAAGGCTCCCTGCCCACTTGTAGCCTAGCTTGGGGGACCAGCCGGGCCCCTCCCAGTGTCCGGGGCTGCGCCCGCCGCCGCCTCCCGGCCTGGAGCAGAGCGGGCTCCCTCCCCGCGCTGTGACAGCCCCGCAGGCCCCGGGGCCCCGCTGGCGGGACGTGCACATGAAGGCGACACGGGGACGGCGCAGGCTGGGGGCCGTTTCGCGGCTCTCGCTGGGACACCAGCCTGCCCCAGACACTAGCGGGCTACGCCGCCGCGGGAACCGCCCGGGGGGGGGGGGTCCGACGGGAAGAGGCACCTCCGGGCCCACCCCCTCCGCCGGGGTCAGGCTGCGGCGGCCCCACCGGGCGGTACCTTGAGCACGGGAGTGAGGTACTCGGCCACCTCCAGCGCCTTCCCCTTCACCGTGTTGATGACGTTCTGCATCCTGCCGGCGCGCGCGGGGGTCCCTAACGCCCACAGCCCCGCTCGCGCCACAAGCCTTCAGCAGCGCCCACCGCCAACCAGAGTCACATGACCTGTTCTCCCCCACGCACGTGATACAGAAGTCTAGAGAGGGAAAAGCTCCGCTCACAGCTTTATGCTTGCTCGGCAGATTGCCGGCTAGAGCCCAGAACGCGCATGCGCACGTGAAGGGCCAGTTCCCTGCGCGCACGCGTAGAATGAGGGGCCGGATAAGGAAGAGGAGAAAGGACGTGCGCGGTGGGCTGCACGGGGAAGAGATCACATGACTGTATGGGGCGCTCCCTAACACGTGACTAAGCGGCAAGGGGCGTGCGCGAGCGGTGATGCTGGATGGGGGAGCCGCTGCCGCCTGGTGAGCTGGGGGGGCGGGGTCTGGGAGCTGTCAGGGCGCGTGTCGCTCGCTGCCCCGCGCCGAGGGGCCCGCCATGCGGCGTCGTGGTGGCGGCAGGGCCGGCGCGGAAGCCCGGGGAGCGGCGCTCTCTGAGGCGGGGCTGCCTCGGCCTGGGAGCAAGCGCGGGGCCCGCATCAGCCCCGAGCAACGCCGCTGCCCGGAGCGGGACCCGGCGCGGCTGCCCTGGCCCGGGTCTCACGCGGGAAGCGTCTCTGGCTTCGGGCCGCGGCGATCCGCGTCGGTGGCATGTCGGGGCGGCCCGTGCCCAGCGCGCCCCTCTCTAGCACCAGCCTGGGTATTTACTGCTCCCCGTCAGAGGCGGCCCCGTGCGGGTGGCCGTGCTGCCGGCGGCCTCTCCCGTCTGTACTGCAGCAGGGCGGCCCCCGGGAGCAGCTTTCTAGGATAAACACCGGGCCGGGCAGCTGCACATGCCACGTCTTTGTGCCTACGGTTTCTGGGCACCTGCAGCCTCTTCTGTACTGACACTTGATTCAGCCCATCGGTCTCCAGGCAATTTGCCAGCTTGGCTCTCAGGGCATGTCTGCGCTAGAAAATTAGGTCGATTTTACAGAAGTTAATCTTTAGAAAACGAGTTTATACAGTTGATCGTGTATGTACCCACTAAGCACTGTAGGTCGGCAGAATGCGTCTTCAATACTGTGACTAGCATCGACTCATAGAGTGATGCACTGTGGGTAGCTATCCCACAGTCCCCGCTGCCCATTGGAATGCTGGGTTAAGCTCTCAGTGCCTGATGGGGCAAAAACATTGTCACGGGTGGTTTTGGGTACATGTTGTCAGTCTTCCCTCCCTCTCTCCTTGAAAGCAACGGCAAACAATCGTGGCAAACAATCGTTCCGCACCTTTTTTCCTGGGTTACCCATGCAGATGCCATAACAAGGCAAGCATGGAGCCCACTCAGCTCAGCACTGCTGTTGTGAGTGTTGTAAACACCTCCCGCATTATTCTGCAGTATGTGCAGAACTTGGCTAGGAGCTGCCAGCACGAGGATGATTGTGAGGAGGACATGGACGCAGACGTTCCTGAATGCATAGGATGTGGCAGTTGGGATATCATGACGGCAGTGGGGCTGGTTGATACAGTGGAACGCCGATTCTGGTCCCGGCAAACAAGCACAGACTGGTGGGACCACATATTGTTGCAGGTATGAGATGGTTCCCAGTGGCTGCGAAACTTTTGCATGTGTAAGGCCACTTTCATGGGACTATGTGAGTTGCTTTCCCCTGCCCTGAAGCGCAGGAATACCAAGATGAGACCTGCCCTCACGCTTGAGAAGCGAGTGGCGATAGTCCTGTGGAAGCTTGCAATGCCTGACTGCTACTGGTCAGTTGGGAATCAATTCGGAATGGACAAATCTACCATGGGGGCGGCTGTGATAAAGGTAGCCAAGGTAATCACTAACCTTCTGCTAGCAAGGGTAGTGAGTCTGGGAAATATGCAGGTCATACTGGATAGCTTTGCTGCAGTGGGGTTCCCTAACTCTGGTGGGGCGATAGATGGAACGCATATCCCTATCTTGGCACCGGACTACCTTGCCAACCAATACATAAACCCCGAGGGGTACTTCTCAATGGTGCTGCAAGCACTGGTGGATCACAAGGAACGTTTCACCAACATCAACGTGGGATGGTCGGCAAAGGTGCATGATGCTTGCATCTTTAGGAACTCCGAGCTATTCGAAAAGCTGCAAGAAGGGATTTACTTCCCAGACCAGAAAATTACCGTTGGGGATGTTGAAATGCCAATAGTTATCCTTGGGGACCCAGCCTACCCCTTGCTCCCATGGCTCATGAAGCCGTACACAGGCAGCCTGAACAGTAGTAAGGAGCAGTTCAGCTATAGGCTGGGCAAGTGCAGTTAAGTTCTTTGGACATTTAAAAGCCTGCTGGTGCTGTTTGCTGACTCGGTTAGACCTCAGTGCAACCAGCATTCCCATTGTTATTGCAGCTTGCTGTGTGCTCCATAATATCTGAGAGAGTAAGGGGGAAATGTTTATGGCAGTGTGGGAGGTTGAGGCAAATCACCTGGCAGCCAATTTTGAACAGTTAGACACGAGGGCGATTAGAAGAGCACAGCTAGGAGCACTGCGCATCAAGAGAGGCTTTGAAAAACAGTTTCATGACTGGCCAGGCTACGGTGTGACAGATGCAAAACCACCCCCTTTGTTGAATGTACTTCCCTGTAAGCCAATCTCTCTCCCCCTCCACCCCTCCGACCACAGCTGGCAAAGGAAATAAAGTCCCTATTGTTTTGAATCCGTGCATTCTTTATTTATTTTAAAAAAAGTGAGATCACTGACAAGGTAGCCCAGGTGCGGTGGAGGAGGTGGGAAGGACGAGGCCACATTGCTTATTGCAGCCACACTACAAATCAAAGCTGTTTGAATGACAGCATTCTGTTGCTTGGGCCGTCCTCTGGAGTGGAGTGGCTGGGTGACTGGAGCCTCCCCCTCCGCGTTCTTGGGCGGGTGAGGAGGATATGGAACTTGGCAAGGAGGGAAGGCGGTTATACAATGGATGCAGCGGCGGTCTGTGCTCTTGTTGCCTTTCCTGCAGCTCCACCAGACGTCTGATCATGTCTGTTTGCTCCCCCGTTAGCCTCAGCATCTCCTCCTGCATGTTCTGATCATGCTCACTGAATGCTTTCCTGGCCTCCGCCACTGAATGCTTCCATGCATTCAGCTGTGCCCTATCAGTCGGAGAGGATTGCATGAGCTCAGAAAATACGTAATTGTGAGTGCATTTTTTTCGCCTTCTGATCTGCGATAACCTCAGGGATGGAGATGATAAGGGAACATTTGCACCTGCAGGGGGGGTAAAAAGGGAGAGTAAAATTTAAGAAGATACATTTCTGAGAACAAAATGGAGACTCTTTCATAGTGAATCAAACAATTCACAGCAGACAGCACGTGTACTTAAGGTACAAGGTCACATTTTGCCTTTTATAATGAGCGCCTGCTGGTATGGTGACACATCACACACGGCTGGGCAACAGAATTCAGTTTCCGGGCAGCCATGGTAAGCCAAAGGGTATGCAGGGTTGGCTTCTGCCTTCATAACATGTGAGAATGGTTTCAAACTGCAGCACCCTCCTTTTCCATAGCAAGCAATGCCAATTGGGTTTGCCATTTAAAAGGAGGGGCTGCGGTTTTGGGGTGGATGTGCAGCACACCCCTCCCCCCACTGTGTGGCTATTCTCCAGGATGATCCATTTTAGCCAAGTGCAAACAGCCCAGCATGAATGCGGTCCTTTTACTGTTCACTTACAAAACTTCCCCTATTTCAACCAGGTGACCATGAATGATATCACTCTCCTGAGGCTGTCACAGAAAGATAAAGATCGAATGTTGCATGAATGCGACCAAAACCCAGGGCCATTTGCTGCCATGCTTTGTGCTGCAATGATTCCAGACCACTTGCTACTGGCTTGGCATGGTAAAGTGTCCTACGGTGGAGGAAGAAATAAGGCAGCCCTGCCCAGAAACCTGCAAAGGCTTTCAGAATACATCCAGGAGAGCTTCATGGAGATGTCCCTGGAGGATTCCCCTCCATCTCCAGACATGTTAACAGACTTTTCCAGTAGCTGTACTGGCCATGAATGTATCCCAATTCTTCAGGGCAAATCAAACATTAAACACAATTGCTTTTAACCCCTGTAGTTTAGTTACAAATGTGCACTCACTAGAGGTGCTTTCTCCACCTTCAGGGTCTGGGATCTCGCCTTGGGAGGGTATTGGCTCCAGAGTGATGAAAAGTTTCTGGCTGCCGGGGAGAACGGATTCTCCCCTTGCCTGCTGCGCATTCTCCTCCTCCTCGACAAAATCCTCGTCCATGTTGCATGAGACTCCCCCCTTGCAGGTGTTCATGGACAGTGGTGGGGTACTGGTAGGGCCCCCCCCCCCTAGAATGGCATGCAGCTGATCACAGAAGCGACGTGTGGGGCTCTGATCTGGAGCGTCTGTTTGCCTCCTTTGTCTTGTACTAGGCTTGCCTGAGCTCCTTAACTTTCACGTGGCACTGCTGTGTGTCCCTGGTGTAGCCTCTCTCCACCATGCCCTGTGCGATTTTGACATAGATATATTTGCATTTCTTCTTTTTGATCGGAGTTCTGCCTGCACAGATTCTTCTCCCCATACAGCAATCAGATCCAGTGTCTCCCGTTCGCTCCATGCTGGAGCTCGTTTGTGATTCTGGGGGGACTGCATGGTCACCTGTGCTGCTGAGCTCGCCATGCTGACCAAACAGGAAATGAAATTCTAATTTTCCCAGGGCTTTTCCTGTGTACTTGGCTAGCGCATCGGAGTTCAAAGTGCTATCCAGAGCGGTCACATTGGAGCACTCTGGGATAGCTCCTGGAGGCCAATACCGTCTAATTGCACAACACTGTGTCTGCACTACCCCAAATTCGACCCAAGAAGGTTGATTTTAGCGCTACTCCCCTCGTCGGGGAGGAGTACAGCAGTCGATTTTAAGAGCCCTTTAGGGCAATGGAAGGGGTTGGTTGTGTAGCCGCATTGCTTATAAAATTGACCGAAAGTGGCTAAATTCGACCTAATCTCGTAGTATAGACCAGCCCTTAGTGAAACAAAGTTTGGGGCTTCTCCTGCTCTTTGTCTTAGCAGCACCAATAAGAAATAGGAGCGGGTTTCTGATTGCATTCTTGTTTCCTAATTTCAGTGCTTCAGGTAACTGAATTATAGTAAACATAAGTCTTGATGATGTTAATATATGCTGTTTAGTAAGACTGAGAGGTTTGTGTAGGGGTTTGGACTACTATCGTTGGACTCTATGGAAATGAATGAGATCCTGTTTCAGCACATGAGACATAGCAAATTGCCAACAGTAGAAACAAGATTGTTTTTTAAAATGTGAGACGTCATAAAAGAATAGATAGATACCAAGACTATGCCATTTGTTTAACCCCAGTAGTTATTCAGCATTGTACAAATACATCCTTCTCCCAGCATTGCTTTTTTGGGTCTTACACAACATGCACTGAATGCTCCAGTGGATCTCTTTTGCTGCTGCTCAGAGATTTTTCCAAAGCAGCAATAGAATGAAACTATGGTAGGGCTCCAGAAAGCAATAAAATCGTGTGCTTAGATATCTGTTATCAGTGTCTGAAAATACGTGTACAAGATATTTTTGTTTTGTTGTCCAAAGGGCATTGACAGCCAGACAGCAGAATGGAGACCAAGTGCTGCAGCCCGTCTCTATGGTGCTCCAAGTCAGCCTTGTACACATTCCTGCTAGGAGGAGCATTTGTTACCTTGGGTTCAAGTCGTATTCTCCTGATGAAGTATTCCGCCAATGAAGGTAAGGTTGGATGTTTAATATAAAATGTATTACCTGCAGAAATTAGTTTTCTACTTGGGGTAAGACAATGTAGATGCTGAGATTAAACCACTCTATTGCAAATATATTTAGTAGGTTTGATGTCCCATTCGAGCAGTGTGTTTATCCTTGCCTTTCACCTGCAGGTTTGTTAGGAGCATAAATGTTTTAATACAGAATCTGTTTCTGGGGGAGCAGTGTGGTCTAGCGAAGTGTTTCTCAAATGCGGCCACCAGGGGCTTTTCTTGCGGCCACAGCCTCCTGGGCGGTGATTTGGGATGAGAGGGGGCAGGGCAGGCGCAAAGCAGCAGCCCCTCCCCAGGGGCCACCAGGAGTGGTTGGGACCTGCCTCCCTCCAAAAAGAGACAAGCTGGAGGAATAGGCAGCCAATGAGTTCCCCACCTTCCCAGGGAGAGTGGGATCGGGCTTTAGCCCTCGGGTGGCAGGCTTTAGCCACGGGGCTTCGGGCTCTGTCCCCTGGGCATGTGGTTTTGGGCTCCATTCCCTGGCTGCGTGGTGATGGGCTCTGACCCTAAGCTCATCCTCCACCCCCATCACCTCTGCCCCCCGCTGCCTCTCCCAGTGCCCCATCACCCCTGGCCCCTGCTGCCTCTGTACCTACCTCCCCATCCAAGGCTTAATTTGTCCCAGGGCTTGCTTGCCGGGGCTGAGTAAGTCTGTTGTGAAAAGTGATATTGTATGTTTGTTAATATCACTTTTCACAGCACACTTAGTAGCTAGCAAGTCTAAAAAAAAAAGGCAACCAAAAAAAGCAACAGAAACAATAAGAAAAATGACAAGAACATTCAAAACACCTTATTTGTGTTTCTATTCTGTTTAGGTCCAAAAAGAATAGAAACAACTGTACACCATTTTTATTATTGAGTCTATAAAAAGAAAACACCCCACATAGATAGATTGCAATGATTTGGACATGTACCTTTGCATATTTATTTGTTTTTCCTAAAGTTAATTAAGTATTTTAGGAAAAATTTTCACCAACTCTTGCTGGTGGCCGCACTCTGAGGCCACCAAAAAAATTGTTATGAGAACCCCTGATCTAGTGGATAGAGCACTGGACTCAGGAGACCTGGATTCTATTCCTCATTCTGCCACTGATCTGCTGGGTAACCTTGGGCAAGTCTGTGCTTCTGTTTCCCCATCTGTAAAATGGGGGTATGGCACCTCTTTCATTTAAAGCACTTTCAGATCTACTGATGACAAGAGTGATATAAGACTTAGTTGTTGTTGTTGTTGTTGTGCATTGGAATCTGTCAGCAAAGAGAGTTTTTTCTATGCTGAAAACCTTTTATTTAGCCCTGATGTGCCTGATATTGGAAGGTGCTATGCCCTCAACTCCCACAGAAGTCAGTCTTTCATGATCAGGCCTTTTGTTACTATATAGTATTGTGGCTGCCAATTTTAGTAAAAACTGATAGAATATGTGTGAAACAGATTTGAAATACTTACAATAATTCTGGCTAACAATGAAAGGGCCTAATCCTTGAAGAAGGGTTAGCCAACTTAACAACCTCAAACTTGTAAAATTGTCAGTTTTGTTTTGTGTGAGCAAAAAAAAAAAAAAGCTCAAATTTAATTAAATTGGAAAAGTATGATTTTTCATCTTTCAGTAGCACTCTATAATGGCTGAACTAATTGTACTCAACCTTTACTGAAGAATTCAAACTTATGAGCTTGAAACTAAGCATGGAAAACTTCAGCCTGGAAAGTGAAATGTTCAAGAAGTTGTGTGCCATTGAAAATATGGATTATTTATAATTAAAGTCATGAACATAACCTTAACTTACAAAGTGTGCGTTGTTTATGGAACCTGGCCCAAACTTCTTAATGGATGTGTTTAAGCGATTATCATGGAATTGTTGTGCTCTTTCTGTTGCTCTAAATGTGATTGGAAAAGTTGGATGAGTAAGAATGTTTATTTGCTATAATAATTTTGCTGAATTTCACAGATAACAAATACGATTACCTTCCTGCAACTGTGAATGTGTGCTCAGAGCTAGTTAAACTGGTGCTATGTATGACAGTGGCACTCTGGATAACAACAAAAGGTAAGTTCATATGGCTAAAAATCTGTTAGGAAATGTTCACCTTATACTTTAAATTCCTCTGCTTTTGTATGATGGATTCTTGCCATGCTGTATTAGGAGGAGAACATCACCAGACAGACATTTAAATTGTTTTATTTAACTAAAACAACTTTATGTATTCTGGATTCTTTTCTTCAACAGCAAACATATTTTTACAAAACAAGCATATGAATTTTTGAATTTAGTTAAACATTCAAGTTTTTTAAAATCAGGTTTGTTTTTGTTAAAATTATTTTTAACTAAAATAGATAAATATTTAAAAAAACAACAAAAAAATTAAATAGACTATGTCAGTAAGGTCAACATGAGAAACATAAAATATTGGCTTATGCAGTAAACTCAGTCGTCTTCACCTTAATTTTCCTGTTTGTTCATAATCTGGAAAAGAAAAACAAGCTTTCCTGCTTTTTCAGGTCTCAAACGATTTCTCAATTTGGAATGAATTAGTCCAAAAGAAGAAAATATTCTTTCTACACCAGCAGAAGAAGCTACTGCTGTTAAAAGTGAGATTATCACTTCAACAGTCTCTGAATCCAAGTGGTTAAGTGACTTCCACCAGTTCACTGGTGTGACTTTCTTTAAAACATCATCAGCCAACATATATTTCTTGAACGGTTCTTATTCCCAAACTGGGTCTCTTTTACGGCCTGCTGCCATTATAGGTTTTTCCCTTCTAGTGAGAGAATGGTATGGTAGATCTCAAATCAATGAAGGCTACACTCAGAAAGACCTCAAGACTTTTGGAATATGCTGCTCAAACAATTTCACTTTCGTTTCTACTGCCTGTCCCTCCCTTCTCACATTTATCTCCAGACTTCTCCTTGTCCAGATCTTTTAGAGAGAGGTAAGGGATTGACTCTGCGTACACAAATTTGCAGAGGGACAATAGGTCTGTTATTTCTCACTTCTATGTATTTATTTATTTATTTAAAAACATTTTTGCTGTTAACAAGCATATCTCTGGAGACACAAATCCACAGTTTGAGAACTGCAAAACTAAGCATCTCTGATGCTATCTTCTAGACTGAGCACTGAGTCCAATTGGGTAGATAGAAAGATTAGCCCCTTGAACCACATAAGATTGGGTCCCTAATCCATGAACTATTGGAACTCATTTACAAAACTTTTCTTAAACATTACATGAATGTATTGTGTCATACTATAGAATTAGAATTTATAATCCCTATTCCATGATGAGATATCTTTGAGCTATAATGTTTCTTAATTAAAACTCTTTAGATAAGTTTTTTTCCCCTCAAAAAGCATTTAATAAAAAAAAATACGATTTTTTTTTTTTAAATCATTGATTTTTATCCACCCTGGTCTGTACACCCCAACAGGCAGTCAACTCAAGTGAAAAGCACCATCATACTGTAGTGAAGGGTTTTTGTGTATGGACAGGACTAGAGCTAGGGGCAACACTCAAGTTATAACTTGAGTTAACTCTGAAGTGAAGACAAGCCCTGGGTCTGTGATCTCTTCAGATCTTATAAGCTAAGCCAGGGTCAGGCTTGGTTACCTAATGCTGTAAAAAGTGCTGATGGCGACTCTTATGGTTCTCGGGATACCCAGGACTGAGAGTCATCTTATTACCCTCTGCCTCCAGCATGAGGGAGTCTTGCCTGTGCCTTGCTGGGCATCAGCTCCCTAACACCAGCCTGTCAGCCACTGAAGCACTCTCCTCTGAGCTATGCCAGTCCTGTCTTTACCTTTCAGATTAACAGTAGGTGCATCCTGGTCCCTGAATCCCTTCAAGAGTTCCCCTGTGATATCCAGCCCGACACTAGCTACTGTCAGAAATCCCAGATCCGCTGCCCCCAAAGGCACAGTGTACTGCAGTTTACTAGTTTTACCTTAAATCCTCTCCTCTATATAATGCACAGCACTTATGAGCACTTAAAAGAAGATTAAGAAAGAATAGATGTTCCACTGGAAATGAGAGAGTGGTGGAAACAAATGGTTAAAATACAAAGCAAAATCCTAAAGGATGAACCTGGGTCTATGTTCATTAATAATTACCTTTCCTATCTAAAAAAGTAGGTGTCCCCCCCCCACTCACCCCCCAAAAATGTACAGTCTGTGGCAGATCTGGCTGGCTTCACAGACCAGGATCCAATTTTTCATGAGAACATTCCTGCGCCTCAAGATGTTTCCTCCTCAGTGTAAGTATATAGAGTATCTCTCCATGCTCTGTTTTGTACTGAAACAATCTTTTGTCTCTATTCATAGGCAGGGTAATTCTCTGTCTGTTGTAGTGTTTCTTTTTTACCTCCAAGTGGTTTCGATAGTTTGCAGTTGCCTCCGATGGTTTTCCATTGAAAATCTTGAGAAGGGAGCAAGGCTAGACAATTGAGCCTTCATCACTGTCTAACCAGGACAGGGGGTGACATCTCCTTCCTGTTTGAATGAGCCATCACAGAGATACATTATCCCCTGATGACTTACTTCTGCTCCAAGTCCATAAAGCATACTTTCAGTATAACTACATTGTTCCTTAAATATTGCCCATACATGCATCTTGCAATGGTTATGAATCTTGACAAGTTACAAGCTTTCCATAGATACCTTATATATTACTATTTATGGATCATTATCCTGCAAAACATGTTTGCTGTAGTGAGTTTGTCAGGTCTGAGGTGAGTTGTTTGCCAAGCAGCCTCTGTGTCTCAGCGATTCAGTAGGCTATACTCTTCCTTCTGAGCTGGTGCTGATTCAATGTCCCAGCACAGTGCATGCTGCTTGGGATACCTTTTTTTTTTTTTTTTTTTTCAGATGAGACATCAGTTTCTGATCACTTGTGGTCATTAAAGATTTTATGGTGATCTGCCTGAATTTCATTTTAGGTAACTATATTCTGTCTAGCAAAATTCTCCCTGTAGTTTGTTAGATACAGTATTCTTCAACCTTAGAAAGAAGGGAGTGGTCCTGTGGTTCAAGTGTAGAATTGGAAACAAGAATTTCTTGTTCTGCTCCTTGGCTCCATCACTGTATACTTTGAACAAATCCCTTAACTACTTTGTTCTCCGGTTTTTCCAGTGTAAGTTTTGTAAGGCTTGTTTAATGTTTATAAAGCACTTGGAGAGACTCGTAGGAAAGGCACAAGAGAATAGTATATTTTTGTTGATTGTAGTTCCTTCTTTTCCACCCAACCTCTCTGTAGCTTCTTCATAAAGTGAAAAAGATCAGTGGTTAACCTCACCATTTCATAAAGCAAAATAGTAGAAGACTGATACTTTTGTACAGGAGAGAACGACAACCTTGTGGGACTTCAACCATTTTGTAATAGAGACTGAAAAGGAACTTGAGTGAAATACTGGTTTCCACAAATGTTAATGAAAAAGCCAAGTTCAGGTAGATCATAAATACAGTGCACAGCCCGTGTTTTCAAAAACAAACTAAACTGGATATTTTTTTTTTCCACGCATGACTGTAGCACCCAACAAGGTATTGTATGAAAGGGGTAGATAAAACTGGCCTGTCTTCCAAAATAGGTTGATTTCCTAACTGTAGTAGGTTGACCTTTTCCCTCGTAATCAACTATGTATCAAAATATATATAACAATCAGTTCCTTTTTTTAACCAGAAGCCACTGTGACATGTCTGCTACATGTATTTACTTGAAGGTTCACACATGAAAGAGTTGGGCTATCAGCCTGGACAGTGTAGTTGATATGTCACTACTAACCAGCATCAGCTGAGTAGAATTTCCAGCTTCCCAGTCACAGAAGATAAGGATGACACATGCCAGTGCCTTGTGCGTGTGTGTCCTTTGCCATGTGCTCAGCAAATAAATGCTGTTTTTTAAAGTTCACGTTTAAAGGAGTAAAGTCTTTATGGGCAAGTATCCACGCTGATGATGATCTAGAGGTGGAAAGACATATTAGGTCATCCAATCCATCTCCCTGATGGTGAAGGTTTTCTACCTACTGCATGTTACTATACATACAACATGATGGGGGCTAATTTAGCTACAACCAATCAGGAAAGAGATCTTGGAGTCATCCTGTATAGTTCTCTGAAGACGACCACGCAGTGTGCAGTGGCAGTCAAAAAAGCAAACAGGATGTTAGGAATCATTAAAAAAGGGATAGAGAATAAGATGGAGACTATCTTATTGCCCTTATATAAATCCATGGTATGCCCACATCTTGAATACTACATACAGATGTGGTGGTCTCATGTCAAAAAAGATATACTGGCATTAGAAAAGGTTCAGAGAAGGGCAACTAAAATGATCAGGGGTCTGGAACAGGAGAGATTAAAGAGGCTCAGACTTTTCATCTTGGGAAAGAGGAGACTAAGGGGGAATATGATAGAGGTATATAAAATGAGTGGTGTGGAGAAAGTGAATAAGGAAAAGTTATTTACTTGTTCCCATAATATAAGAACTAGGGGCCACCAAATGAAATTAATGGGCAGCAGGTTTAAAACAAATAAAAGGACATTCCTCTTCACACAGCGCACAGTCAACGTGTGGAACTCCTTGCCTGAGGAGGTTGTGAAGGCTAGGACTATAACAAGGTTTAAAAGAGAACTAGATAAATTCATGGAGGTTAAGTCCATTAATGGCTATTAGCCAGGATGGGTAAGGAATGGTGTCGCTAGCCCCTGTTTGTCAGAGGGTGGAGATGGATGGCAGGAGAGAGATCACTTAATCATTACCTGTTAGGTTCACTCCCTCTGGGACACCTGGCATTGGCCACTGTCGGTAGGCAGGATACTGGGCTGGATGGACCTTTGGTCTGACCCAGTATGGCCATTCTTATGTATGTTCTTATGTTTGATACTGCTGTTTTGCTCCTTCAGTATATTTCCTGGACAGAGCACCTGTCATTCCAAAGTGCTTTACAAACTTTTACTAAGCAATTTAATTCTTTGCTTTGGGAATAAAGTGTAGTCAGATCGAGGAGAAGAAATGACGCACACCTGCATTCAAAGACTATTGATTGAGAATGCTAAGGGTACATTTATCTTCCAAACTTTCTCCCCTCAAATTTAATATAGTTTGAAGGGAAGCTGAAACTAGTCAGCCCATTCCCACCTAAATTTCCCCCTTCACCTTCTTCCCCTTTCCTTATCCTTTTGAGCCTTTAAACACATCTTTCTTCCTATTCCTCTCATCCGCATCCTCACTGCTATTCACATTTAATATTACATTATGTTTTAAGACACACATCCCCTGAACATTTAAGCACATGTAATTATTATTCTTTTTTTATTTGTATTACCGTAGCACATAGGCACCCCCGTCATGGACCAGGATCCCAGCATGCTAGGTTCTATAAAAACCTAGAACAAAAAAGTGATCCCTGCCACAAAGAGCTTACAAACCATGTGTAATCGTGCATCTTCTCCCCTTGCTCACCTTCTGTTTTGCCTGGTCTTATGTCATGTCTTCATTTAGATTGTAAACTCTGAGAACAGGGACTGTCTTTTTGTCTGTAAAATGCTACTGTACTTTGGGTGCTACATATGCAGGTCTCTTACATCTAGGCTATTGTTTCAAATCTAGGCATGCTCAGTAGTCAGCAAAAGTAATTTCTATCTGACTGTCATTCTTTAGGCATCAATAATGAAGGGTGGTCTTATCCTAGTTCCTAGTGAGTATTGTGCAAAAGGACCACCAGCCTTGTTGATGGTCTCTCTGCTGAGGCAGAAGACCAAATGACCGTTGAGATTGAACGCCTCTCCTTAGAGGTTGTTGCTTTAGGTTCTTGGTTAAGGCAGATTGACGAGAGTATGGGGAAGCTAGCCTCTGCTTGTGTTGTATCTCCTGTGGATTAATGGAAGACTAAGGTCTCCAGGGCTGTCATTCTGACACCATTCATCAAATGCTACATTTGCTTTAAAACAAACCAAAAAAAGCAATTGCTGTCCTGTCAAATGGGGATTAAAACACACTTCCATTAACATGGAAAGTCTTTTACACAGATTTTTATCATTCTAATCAAGTTCATTTTACTGACTGATTTTTTTTTTTTTCCTTTTCTTTTAGAGGGACGTTCATATAGTGACTTTGGATGCACCTCATGGAGGGAGTTTTATAGCTACATGAAGTGGTCAGTTCCGGCCTTTCTGTACTTTTTGGATAACCTGATTGTTTTCTATGTATTGTCCTACCTCCAACCAGTAAGTATACACAGACCAAATAAAATAGCATTGAAATGATGCAAGTCTCTCTCTTGTTGGAGGTTTGCTAGTTGGGGTTTCATGGTCCTGCAGTTGATCTGTCTAAGGCTGCCCTGTACACAAGGACTGTTTCTATTAATCCCTTCCATCCACCTGCCCATCAGATCCTGTTTTGTAGCTTCCAGTTGAGAGAGAATCTTTCTGAATTATCTACTTCCTTTCTGATTTAGAGGTAGCGTTGAATGGCTTCAAAGTGATGCAAGACTTGGTCCTTCCTTCTCCTTTCTTGAGCTCAGCATATCTGTTTGATTTGAAGGGGGGATTTTGAGTCCCATCCCCTATACAGCTCCTACCATTAATGTCTTTATATGAATGACTTCATTCAGTCACTTTTGTATTTTGCTTTCTTCTATTTTGCATCGATACCATTACGATCAAACCCCAAAAGTGAGAGGAAGGGGAGATGGAAAGAGTGTTGGATGCTGATTTTTTTTTTTTGCATTTAATTACCTCCCGTACCTGAGCTAGTATCCAGTGTGACTGACATTTGCTGATTTTATTCATAGAACCTGGAATCAATCTACAAATGTTCAGAAAAATTGTGATCTTCATTTTAAGCCTGGGATGATTTTTTTTTTTTTTTTTGGTTCAAGTTTTATTAGTGTTGACTATAAAATAACAGGGAATTCTCAATATATTTATCATGACACTAGAGAAACTATAGTTAAACTCAATCTAAACCTTTATTTTCACTCTCAGGCGGTCTCAAAAAATTGTCCTTTAAGGCTCAAATTTCTGGCATGGACAGCTGTAGTCAACAGGACTGTTGCTTTTGCCTGGTTTGCAAACATCTGGTTTTAGGGGGAAAAAAGGTCTGGGTGATTTAAAATAACATATGCACTGCTTTAGTAACTTTTGAAAGGTGAGCACAGATATAATGCCCTGAATAATTACAGGATCTAATGTTTGAAAGATTACGTCTACATGCAGTCATTTTCTTAAATAAGCAACTTGGCTTTTGGTTGAGGGGATCTTTTATAAAGATCATACAGCAAGCTTGTACACACACTAGTAATTTGTATTTTTTCCCTTAGAGCGAACGCTGTTCAAAACCCTCCATTTCCATTATATAATTTTTTTTCTTTAACTTTCAATCTGGTATATTTCATAGAGGTTTATTAAAATTGTAGTGCTATAATGGTAAAACAAGAATGAATAATAACATTTCCGATATTTAAGTGCATCCTGGGCTGAATAAATTCTGGAAGGCATGATAAGCTGCAATTGAAGAGACAGTAGCTAGTTGCATGAAAGAAGATGCATGTAAGCCTTGTCTCATGTGATTTTAAAAACTAAGTAGGTATGGGTCTTACTAGTACTTGAATGAGTGACTGCCTGAAATACCGAGGGTTCTATGCTTGGAGCAGTGGCTGTTCTTAATTATTTAATGTGACTTGTAAATATGATTTCATGTTCTGTTATCTGATGTGTTGCGTAGTGGTCTCTGGTAGATTTGGCTCCGATTCCTGCCCTGTTGTCTTGTTCCTTGGGACATCTGTAAATAAATACTGGAAAACAATATCCAGTAAATATTGCACCATAGGCTGTTGGAGACAGGACATAATAAAAATTTTGGTTTGTACTTTGATTGATGACCACAAAGCAAAAACAAAAATGTAAATGGAGCGTATGTTTCAATTTTGTATCCGTCCCTGTATCTGCTAGTCCATCTCTTGAAGAACCTCCTCTGTCAGTTCTGGATTCACTTATCTAGTCAAATATTTTTCTTACTTTTAAAAGTAGAACTAAGGAAATTTTATGCTTAATGGTCTAGTAACAGTTTTAAAAATGAGACT
The DNA here is from genome assembly GCF_013100865.1 of Trachemys scripta elegans. NCBI lineage: Eukaryota > Metazoa > Chordata > Testudines > Emydidae > Trachemys > Trachemys scripta. The sequence goes on along the minus strand of NC_048298.1, from coordinate 150,250,539 downwards.
TTAATTTCACAAGTCAAGAAAATCAGAGGAAACTTTAACTGACCTCTTGTGTGTATTCATTGCACTTAGCATCTTTGATTAAATGGGAACACAGTATTGGAAAATGTGACCTGCTACTTGGCAAATAATACACTGGATTATAATAGAAAGGAACTGCCCCTTTTACTGGTTAACGCAAGACAACATTAATGCAAAGTTAGGGTTGTGAATTTAAAGACATAAGTCATGAAGGTCAGAATATATGCACAACATGGAAATTATTTATATAAATATTTGATTAAAATCTATTATGTAACGAAGAGATCTTTCTTCATAAAGGTCTACTGCAGGGAGAGACTCAAGGTAAGTTAAACCCAGATTTCTGTGTTTGTCGCTCTTTGTTAAACAGGCTGAGAGATAAGGAGAGGTATATGACAGAAAAATATTTTTTTAAAATACTTTTTAACCTCTGTTTCTGTTCGGGATTCATTAGCGTTGCACCAGAAAAACATTGTTCTGGGACATAAGATACTACAAGTCTCATATGGCCACTGGCTCCTGTGGTGCCAATGATGTACTATAAATGATGCATTCTCAGATGTCTTCAATGATCCCTTGACCTGGTTGATGAGGGCAGTAATTCAGTTTTGAATTTTGCTTGGCAGTTCATGTTTAAAAACTAGGGTCATGGCATGTCAGACATATTAATGGGAACCCACTACTTCCTAGCTAAGTCAGCCTGGAATGACTTTGAGGACATGGTTAAGATTATAGAAAATCCCCGTGGGAACCTGAATTGAGAATCTTCTGACTCTTAAGACTTTTTAAAGTGTGGTTCTGCTCTGAAAAATGCCATTGTTTATGAAGTATCCAAATCAAATTTGTTCCCATTTCCCAAATAAAACAGTGTTGTTGTTTTAATTAATGCTGCTGCAAGCTTGCCCTGGGTTCTTGCCTTCCATTCATTATCACAAATAAAGAAGATTTTGCAGACCAAATTCTTCCTTCAGTTACACCTGTGCAGACCCGTTGTCTTCAAATTATGCTCTGTTACATCTGTGCAACAGCATTAGGCTAAATCTACACTACACAGCTTTTAGTGACACTAAACATTTGTCTTTTGGGAGAGTGGTTTTTTTTTTTTTTTTTTAACACTTCTGAAAGACAAAAGTTTTGCTGTTCAGATGCCAGTGTAGACAAAGCCTTAGTCTTGTAATTGATAGCTAGTTGATAATTCTGTTGATGAGTGAGCCAGAATAGACTCCAGGAGCTGTATTGGTTATGCACAGCTAGCTAGAGTAAAAAATAGCAGACACTCCACTTTTTTTTTTTTCTTTCAGTAAAATCTGTAGATCTGACTCTGATACTCACAGAAAATAGGATTAGGAAGGAGCCATTTTTACACAGTCACTTTCCAGAGTAGAACTGTGATTTATACATCTGTTTTCATGTGCACTGTTGAGATTGTAATAATGCTCAAACGTCAGAGTACAAACAGCAAAAAAAAATCTGAACGTATGCCACAATTGAAATGACTAAATATTCTATGTATTAAAATTCTAACTCATGGCTGTAAAAGAAATTTATTGGCCCAAAGTTCTTGATCTAGCGCTCACTGAAGTCAGTGGAAGTTTTTCCAACTCTGTTTAGCCCAGGGTGAAATCTGCCCCATTGCAGAAAACCCTAGCAAGATTCTGTGCACCACTTAAGCCATTAATGTGGAACTGGCATTTAGGATCTTGTGTGGTTCCTCCTTGCAAGAGTGAATTTCGCCCCGAGTGAAAGGTCTGTCCCAATATGATCACTTTTTGCTGTGGGGTCTTCTGATAGATGAACACTGTGAGTTGATTTTTTTGTTGGTCAGATTCTGTCTGGATTGTAATTTTTCCCCGTCCTCTTTTTCTAGGCCATGGCTGTATTATTCTCAAATTTTATCATTATAACAACTGCGCTCCTATTCAGGATAGTGCTAAAGTAAGTAGCTATGAAAGCAAATAAAACATTGGGGAAGTTATGTGGATTCTTTCTCTCCACATGAGGGCTATAGTATTTTCAATACTCTGTATTTTCTGTAGTCTTTGGCATACAAGCGCGAATAATGGCTAAGTGGTTTAACTTTACTGTAGGTATGAAATACTTAGCTTAATTGGAACCACAAGTTTAAATTTCAGCTTATTTGTCTCAGTCCTTCATTCTTCTGTAATGGATAAATAGAATCATTATTGTAATGTTGTCTCCATTGTGAGTCATGCAGGGGCTTCTCGTAGGCAGCTGGGGGAGGCACTTGAGCACACTGCCTCTTTTGGTGTCTGAGATGAAGCTCTAGGGAAATCCTCACCCCATTGAAGTTAATGGGAATTTTATCTGCTCAATGGAGCTGAGATTTCACGCTCTCTCTCTGGGTTTGCCTGTGGTGTGGAGATTTCTCCGTGCCACATGTCATTTGTTTTCAAAATGCTGAACACCTGTCCCTGTACTCTAAAGGTTTGGGGTTTTTTGTCTCCACGCAGACGGCAGCTCTCCTGGGTGCAGTGGGCATCTCTACTGATTTTGTTCCTGTCCATCATAGCCCTGACTGCAGGGACCGGAAGCCATCAGCACAGCTTGGCCACACACGGGTTTCATCATGACATGTTTTTCAGCTCATCAAATCGCTGCCTTCAGTACACCAGGCCGGAGGAAGAGTGCTGGGGAGGAGACAACTGTACGGAAACAGGGTTCTTTCCCAGCTTCAAGTGGAATGTCACTGCTACCACTGCAGGAGCATTGAAACCTCTCCGCCTCGGCTTGGGCCATCTGCTGATAATAGTGCAGTGTTTCATCTCTGCTTTGGCCAACATCTATAATGAGAAGATCCTGAAGGAAGGGGACCAGCTCAATGAAAGTATATTTGTGCAGAACAGCAAGCTATATGTCTTCGGGGTGCTGTTCAATGGGCTGATGCTGGGCCTGCGCTCTGAGAACCGTTGGCAGATAGAGTACTGTGGCTTCTTTTATGGCCACAATGTGTTCTCTGTAGCTCTCATTTTTGTCACTGCCTTCCTGGGGCTGTCCGTGGCCTTCATTCTGAAGTTCCGAGACAACATGTTCCACGTCCTGACTGCACAGATCACCACCGTGATCATCACCATTGTGTCCATTGTCATCTTTGACTTCAAGCCTTCTCTGGACTTCTTCTTGGAAGCACCTGTGGTGCTTCTTTCCATATTTATCTACAATGCCAGCAAACATCAAGGCCTGGAATATGCCACTCAGCAGGAGAGGAACAAACTCCTCGGTGAGATCTGGGAGCGATCCAGCGGGGTAAGGCTTTGAAATGCTTGTGTCTCTGGTTGACTCCCTTTCTCACAGACTGTTTACCCAGTTGACCATTCAGAGTTCACTACACGTGTGGCTGGACTCATAATTCAACCAAATTGTCACTTTCATTTAAATGACACAAGATAAATCTCGGTCTTGTAAATAAATCTTTGTTTTAGCTCCATACTTCTATGTGTAGCTTCCTCTTGTTTCCTGATGCCTGGCTGAAGCTTTACCTCTCTGCTCTGACCTCAGGTGATCCTTCAGCCATCTTGGCTTGAACATTTTTTTAGCATTTGTCGCCAAATGCCCCCATCAAACCCAAATATCCCAGCATTATACTGGGGAACTGATTATAAACAAAGAAAATTGACTAGTCTATTTTCACAGCTCAGGTTCAGCTAAATGCAGAAAGTAAACATACAGCATAAATGGAGGAAAATAAAGTAGATATTTAAAAATTTTTCAGCTTTAACAGTCTAAGATGTTTTAAGAAATTCAGGTAAGATTTTTTTTTTTTTTAAAGAAATGCAGGTAAGGATGTTTTTAATGTAAGATTTTCAACAGGTAGTTGCCTCTTCCTCATGAATCAGTTCCTCCAGCCTCCTGCTATAATTTCTGCTCTTCTATGAACGAAGATCCAGATGCTTAAAATCTAGGAAAATCTTTGTGGGGAAGGGGCTTGCTCCCAGACCTCACATTCAGGTGAACGGAGAAATAAGTCTGCAGTATTTATAGTATATTTATGGTCTGTGAGCAGCAGAGGGCACTGTCTGCATTTAGTCCTGGGAAACTTCATTTATCCTAGAAAGAGGAGGGTCGATGTTTCCTTGGAATTCTGCACAGTGCTATTGCAGAGTGATATTTAACAGTAAATAACACATATAGTCACACATTTGTAAAATCAATCACTGCATGTTTCAGCAGATGTAATTAATTAGCTACAGTACAAGTTACTCAGCACCTATGTATTTGCCAACATAGGAAGGGACACATCTATTAATTGAATACAGTGCAATTGGTAAGATTTCAGGAAGGACACCATGGAAAAATGGTAAATATTTAGCTATAAAAAATATCTAGGGACTGTCCTTCAGGAACAGCTATATATGTTGTATCTTACATACCAGGACAAAAGCTTTTAAGTACAGGTTCTTGATTTTGCAGTTGTCACTGGACTGCTGCAGGGTAAGTATTACTAACAAGAAGAAAATTTGCTAATGCTGTTACTATCTTCTTCCCCTCCATTTTTCGGCTCCTGTAGGATGGAGAGGAACTTGAGAGACTGACCAAAGCAAACAGTGACATTGATACAGATGAAGATGCCTTCTAGCATGAGCTTGTGCAACTGAGTGCTGGGTATTCTCCAAGAGAACAGTGTTGGTATCTTTTTAAACTATGGGATAGTCTTTTTTCTAAGTGCAACAGTTAAAACTGTTTGGATGGTTTTGTGATTCCAGAGGATGTGTATTTTGTGTTTTTAAGTTGTGCAAATAAAACACAGTTCCAAGATCAGAATAGGGTGTGTCCAGGTTTGGGGCTGGGATGTCTGATGAGGAAAAAATGAGTAAAGCCCATTGGATTTCAGAAGTTGACAAGGAAAGCTAGAGAATTATCAGTTCGAGCCTTATATATTAAGGGTTTTTTTCTCTTCTCACACTAGTGTAAATCAGCAGTTAATTCCAGTGATAATAAAAGTTGTATATGAGAGAGGTTTGGCCCTAGCTTAATGATTTGGGTCACATGGGTGCTGTATTATGTATAGTAATCCAGAACACTCAGTGTCCTCAATTGCACGTGTTTGTCTATCATACACTAGGGTTGTATAGGGGTAATAATATTTCTCATTGGTGAAGGGCCTGATCCTGTAAACCTCAGATCCATGATCCTGATTCATTTGAGAATAGTCCCATTGAATGGGCCCCTAACATTTGTAAAGTGCTTTAAAGATATGAAGTGTTATATAAGTGCTAGGTATTCTTATTTCCAGGGCTACATGTTCATTGGTATCGTGCACCCCTCTGCAATTTGATTAAGGGATGATTCCACAGCTGCAGAATGAGTTTCCTCATTTCTGCAGTGATTTGCAGGCACTGCTGCTCCTATGTGTCCTGTGGAACATTACACCCAATTATAAATAATTTATAAATAAATAAATAAATATAAATTCTGTTTGTTTGGTAACGTGATAAGTGTTGCACAGTGGCAGAGAAGCTTTCCTGATATTCAGAATACAAGCTTTTAAATAAACAGAGGTTTCATATACTTTCCTTTGGGGAAGTAATTTCATTCTTACTCTACCTGGAATTGCAGTTTGCCCATCACAAGACATCAGGGATTTTCATTCTAGTTCACTATAAAAGTAGTTACCTTATGTCCAAATTCACTGTAAGTGCATTTCACCATATCTGTAAATACAGTGTTTTAAATCTAAAAAGATAAACTTGACCCCAAATTTAGGTTTTTGTAAAAACAAGCTTAAAAAACAACAACCCTAAGAAATATTTCTGTAGTATTAAAAAAAATCAGATTAATGGGTTCTGTTTAGACCAACATTTTTCTGCATTGTTTGCAGCCCAGATGCTACAAAACTGCGCTAGTGTGTGGGGTGGTCTAGATCAGTGGTCTCCAAACTTTTTTGATCACGCACCCCTATCAGTAAAAAAATTTTGACCACACACCCCCTGAAAAAGCCACTCGGACTCCCGCCTGAGCTGACAAAGCAAAAAAAAAAAAAAAGGCTCCTCCTGCTGCGCACCCCCAAGGATCTTCTTGCAGACCCCACTTTGGAGACCACTGGTCTAGATAATACATAGTCATGTCTCAGTGTAGGGGCTGGACTAGATGACCTATCGAGTTCCCTTCCAATCCAAAGTCTGTTCAGTTTTGAAAAATGATCTGTTTTATTCCATGCAGCATGGTCTGGCGGTCTCAGCAACTCCCGAGTCTAATTTCTTCCACTGCTTCAGTTAGCCACCTTGCCTCAGCCATTTCAGTTTCCTGAATGATATTCCCCATTTGTAATATAGATATAATACTGTTACCTACCTCACAAGTGTGTTCTGAGGATTAATTATTGAATGTTTGTGCAGCACTTTGAACAGTAAAAAACTATACAGACACTTCAATGTGTTTAGTAATCTAAGCTATTACTAAGAAGATAAGAACACTTGTGTTTTGGTTTTTAAATAGAAGGCCAGATTCACTCATATGTTTCAGCTGCTTTTTGACACTGGCCATACAAAGCACCTGTAAACCCAGCTTAATCAGAGAGCCCTTTTGAATTTGGCTCATCATTTTTTTTTTTTTTTTAACCTGACAGTGTCCTCTCAAACATACCATTTGGGTTAGGGATGTATTCCCTGTTACAGGTGCAGCTCTTGAATGTGTGGTTTGACCGTGGTCCAGATTCTGACTTTACCCCAGTTTTATACCAGGATAACTATTGGCTTGTGTAGAATTCCTCCTTATGTATGCTGGTATAACTGAGAACAGAATAAGGCCTGTTGATTTCAGCAACTCACCCTTGTATTGCATTCTGTGTGAGACTCTGCGGCTTTCATATGTACTGGTGCCTATGGTATATGACCGCTTTGTAAATAGGTGTTGTTTTACATGTAATTTATTATGCCTAATTGTGACACAAGCCTGAATAAACTAAAGTTCATTATGAAATGATGTGTGGTGTATTCATGGTTTCCTAGAGGGGGCAGCAAACTTAGAGATACAATATTCCTTTTCTCTCCATTGCCACTAGAGCTATTAAATAAAAACAGCAACACAGTGTATTCTCAATGACCCTAGAACATTTGACAGTAGGGTGACCAGACGTCCCGATTTTATCGGGACCGTCCCGATATTTCCTTGTTTGTCCCGCGTCCCGACCGACATGCGGTCGGGACAACCGGACAAACAAGGAAATGCCCCGGAGCCTAGAGCCCGGAAGTACTCGCACGCCCCCCCCCCCCCCCCCCCCCCCCCCCCCCCCCCCCCCCCC
>NC_048298.1:150095923-150243179 GCF_013100865.1 Trachemys scripta elegans | reverse complement strand
CGCCCCCCCGCCACGTCACCCCCCCCGCGTCCCGATATTTGTCTTTGGTGATCTGGTCACCCTATTTGACAGTTGCAGCATATGAGAGAGGGTGCAGTACATAATGACATTTGGTTGTTTCTGTAAGGTAAGCAATTTAAGTATAATCGCTTAGCTATGTAGGGTTTCTCTACACTGGTAGCATTTTATACCTACTGTGCACTGGTGTATATATAATTATGCAAGATGCTGGGTAAAGTGAGTTGAAAGTGGCTGCTGGGTGATGAAATGCTGCTAGAAGAACATCTGGGGATGGGAAATGGGGTCCATATAGTTCAGGTAAACTTGAAAGAAGAGGAAAAAAAATTAGAAGAAATGTAGTCAAACTAGTAGGGAAAAGAAGCTATAATTTTTTTCCCTTCTAGGAAGTATCTTTCATAGGGGAAACAACCACTGGATAATTCCTCACAAAACTATTTCTTAAAGGGTTATTTAATGATCCATGCTCCATTGTTAAGCTATGCCAGAGTGTGCAGCAGCAGCTCTTTGCAGAACATGATATTAAAACACTATGTCAGGGATCAGCAACCTTTGGCACGCGGCCCATCAGGGAAATCCGCTGGCGGGCCAGGACCATTTGTTTACCTGCAGCGTCCGCTGGTTTGACCAATCGCAGCTCCCACTGGCCACGGTTCACCGTTCCAAGCCAATGGGAGCTGTGGGAAGTGTCGGCCAGAACATCCATCGGCCCACGCTGCTTCCCACAGCCCCCATTGGCCTGGAACGGCGAACTGCGGCCAGTGGGAGCCGCAATCGGCCAAACCTGCAGATGCTGCAGGTAAACAAACAGTCCCAGCCCGCCAGCGGATTTCCCTGACGGCCCGCCTGCCAAAGGTTGCTGATCCCTGCACTATGTGATTTAATTTTTAACCAATCGGGATGCTTTCATTATTGACCAATTATGTTATCAACTTGCACTAAGGTATTAACTTATCTACTGTGATAAGTTTTGTTTTTTTTAAATTTTTTTTATATATGTATTAAAAAAAAAAAGTCCCTTGTGTTTAACTATGAATAATACTACAGTAAATGGAAACAATGAAGTCACACTACTGTGACTCTTTTGGGTAATGTTGATGGCTAATTTGGCTCCTGAACCACTGAGGTCTGAGTATCACTGATTTATACTATTCTTGGGTGTTGAAGGAACTTAGTTTTCACAGAGACTAAACTCTGGGCCAAATTTGAGTTGACAGCATCCTATAAATACCACACCCCTTCTCTTTTCTGAAGTTAGACTGACAGCCCACCCACTTCAACTTTGCTTAACACACCCCAAACTCCTGATGAGACAGCCACCGCAATTCACAGCTGGGGCTGAGCCCAGTACACAAACACACACCTGGGACCCCCAACCCCACACTACTTCACAACTCCAAAACAGGTGCCCAGATGCACCTCTCCATTTTCAAGCTAGAAATTCAGAGCAACGCAAACAGGCTTTACAGGGAAACTGCAGCTCCCAGTGCAGGCAGCTGGCTCTGGGTCCCCACGTGTGCCGCTGCAGAGTTTCTCAGTGGGCTGAAGGAAATCCTGCCTTTGAACTTGTGCTCCAAAATTCACGAGGCAATGTGTTCTACGGCTTATTAATGTACACTCTCTGCCACGCTTGATCAGTTAATTGGTCCATCAAGTGTGATATCCAACCTCCAGTTGTGCCAATACCTGTCAAGTTGCACTTGGTGTTTCCCCTCCAACTGCTACAGCAGTCAGCTCCTGAATTGCATGTCTAATTCACCTCAGTGTTAAAATGCTTGATTTTAAACCGCTAAAGCTGGGAGCAATTCAGGGTTAGGGCCCCATTGTGGTGCTTTATTCCAGCCCATACTATATAGAGAGCATTACAACCATGTGGTATTGATAAATGGTTGCAGATTGATAGATGGGATACAGTAACGAAGAGCCTTGAAGATGAAGACAGCGGCACTTGAGAGGCCTGCACATCCAATATCAAGTCAAAGGTGGTTTACTTGGACTCACTGATTCTATTTTCTATCCAGGTTCTTTTACGTGACCATAGCACCCTCCCAGACCTGAGCCATCTTAGGTAAGTCTGTCTATTTAAACTCTTTGTATGCAAACCAAGAAAGTGCTTGGAGGGATCTGAGGGTGTGAGATGGTGTGGGCTAGGCCCTGAGGCCCCCTGCTGGAGGCCTAGTGTTCCTGCCACACCCCGCCCCAGAAAAGGGCAGTAGAGACGTCCTCCAAGCTGCCTAGAGCGGCTGTGTGGGAAGCAGCCAGTCAGGCCCAGCAGGCTAGTATACGAAGAGGTGCAGGGCCAGAGCGAGTTCGGTTCCTTGCTAGAGCGGGAGGGGAGTGGATAGTGCTCCCCAGTGGAGTGGCTGGCTGCTGGGACTCCACCAGGACAAGGCCCTGAGACAGACTGTGTCTGACTTGGCCGAAGGGCTGAGTCAGCGAAGACCCACCACAAACACATACTCAGCCAGGGGGTGCTCGCAAGAGGTGAGTGCCACACTGTTATAGGATGAATGAGAGATTCAGAGCAGCTTTTTGGAAAGCCAGAGAAGGGGTTACAGTTGTTAAAGGTATGAATCATCAAACCACAATTTGGGTGAGGAACCTATTACAAATGGCCAAGATCCCCTAACCACACCCCTAAGCTAATGTCAACGTGCAGGTTTCTGAAGGCTTCAATGGATATCTCTCAGGTTGGTCATCATGTTAGTTTTCTTATTACACTTCTCAGAATAAGGTTTGATTTTCCCCCCCACCCTCCCTTTCGATTTCAGTGGATATGCTTCCCGCCCTCTACAGCTGTGTAGTGCAGCTAATCAGCTACAGTGGTCCACCCCAGCTGTGGATGAGGGGCTCCTTAGCTCTCCCGTGCTTATTGCACTGGGATGTTTTGAGGCTTAATTAGGATTAAATTGGGTCTCTGGCATGTTGATGAGCCATCCTAGGAAAGGAATTGTGTGTCAAGGAGCCACTGTTCCTTCCCTATTCACCCCCTCCTGTGGTGGAGAATAATTTGATGCTAGTGCAAGTTGCTACCCTCCACGCTGTGCTGGCTGAGCTCTTTTGGCCAGTACGTTGAGGGTGTAGTCGGACTCCAGATTGCTGCTCTGGGAGAGAGTAAGTAGGTGTGTAGCACGGTGCACCCCTTGTCTCGGCATCCTTGGACCCATGGTCTGGATTGCCCATGCAGGGGCATCAGGAGGATGGCGACTTACCTCTTTCTCTTACTTCCATATTATATGGGTGTACAGTCCAGGCTACTGTCTAGGAATCTGGGTCTTAATAGTTGTTAAAGCATTTTGAGACACTTGGATGAAAAGCAGTGTGCATGTAAAAGTAGTATTCTAGTTCCTCGCTTTTAAAAATGTTCCTCCTGAGGGGAGCAGTGCCCTTTCTCTAGTGTATTTTAAAGAGTCAGACAAAAACTCACAAATCATGGTTGTGATTTATTTATTAGCCATTACTTTCTAAGTGACACTTAGATGTGAAACTTCACAACCAGACTCTATACTCTTACGGTAGCTCGTTAACAAAGAGAGAATCCTGCCTGCTTTAACCTGTACAGAATGTAACAGGAAAACACATTTAAATGCAGTTTCCAGATTTTCATTGATGGGCGATGGCCTGTTTTGGGAAGGGAAACCATTAATGCACAAAACACCTTAACTGTTAAAATTTCGGTTGCTTTAAGACACATTTCATTGCTTTCCATTACATGCATCTTTGCAGTATACAGTATGTGCCTGAATTTCCTGTCTTTTGCAAACATGATAGCTGTCAACCTTAGAATGATACTTCCAAGAACAACATATGGAACCATTAGCTTTAGATTATATTTCATTTAAAGGAGAATGACAGCTTTTACATAAACTTTTCCAGAGAGTTTTCCCACATGCAAAGTCTGAGCATATAAATCAGCCCAACACCTCTAGAGACTGAAGATCAAACCAGTTCAGACGGTCTCCAAAACCACGCTTTCGGCCTCCCTGCCTGAGATTTCTGTCTGAAGACAAATGAGATGGAGAAAAGCCATTTCTGAACTTTATAAAATGTGCTTAGTGTAGTGGTGGCAGTATAGTCTAATGGCTAGAGGATGGAGTGGCACTCAGGAGACCTGGGTTCAATTCCCAGCTCTGCCACTGACCTGTTGGGTGACCTTGGGCAAGTCGTGTCCCCTCCTTATGCCTCAGTTTTGCCATCTGTAAAGTGGAGGTAATGATACTGACCTTTGTAAAGCACCGTGAAATCTGCTGATGAAAAGTGCTATATAAGAGCTAGGTATTATTGTTCCAAGTTTCCCACGTGACAAAGTTAAGCTGGGCAGCTGCAAGAGAGTCATGGAAGGCAGGTATGTGAGCCTTTTTTCCTATAAACTGCGAAGGGGTTACCTCAGGTCCATTAGGGACACCTGAGTCCAATTAAGGGCTGCCTGTGACCTTGAAAAGCCCCTCCTCTGATTAGAGAGGGGGAGGAGAGAGAAGCTGTTGCCGGGCTAATGGCAGCAGGGAGATAGGCTTCTCCAGGGTGAGAGGCTGCTCTCCTCCCTACCGTGGGAAACCCCCAAGGTGGATTGCCTGTTTAGGGGAAGGACTGACACCCCGGGCTCAACAGCAGGACACCTCCCTCCCCCCCCCACCTCCCCCAGCAAAGAGGGCATGGGAAAGGTATTCCCCTTTTGCTTTGTGTTTGTAAATTGGTTCCTTTTTGTTTGGTGGAGGAACCGTCCTTGGTCCTGTCTTCAGGCCTACTTTGAAAGGACTAATAAGAGAACACGGAGCGGGAGGACAAACACTGTCTAAAGTGGGGCTGATTTAACCCAGGCCCCACCACTGCCAGAGGAGGAAGTGCAGAGTCCGGCGAGATGGAGAGGCCTTCCACATCCTAAAATCTTGGTTGAAAAATCTGTAAGAAAATTGAATGATGCTTCCATGCTTGATGTACCTACACCAGGTCTAACCATATGGAGACATCAGGTATGTAACTGTAGAGATACACCAGCCCATGTGTCTGCAACTCTCCAAGGAGGGGCAGACTTTGGGATATTAGGGCCAAATCCAACTCTTGAGGAAGTCTTTCCATTAACTTCAAGAGAGCTGGATGGGGCCCTTAGTGAGGTTCTCTTGAATTGGAGAGAGAAGTAGATAACTTACTAATGGGAGGGAGACATACCTCGTCTGTGCAGCAATAGGAACATTGGCTCCCACCCAGAAATGGGCACACATTTTCATTTACACTGCAGTGAGTAAATGTGCAGCATTGTCGAGGATGGTGTGAATGCCATCCTTCACAATGTTTCTCTCACAAATGACAGAGTGCTTTAGGAGAGCAATGGCTGAGCAGAACATTGACTTCTGCCACATGGCCTCTGACAAATAAATTGGGCAGAGAGCATTATGTTTGAAGACCATTCCAAGCTGTGTTATTTGGGGTACATCTACATGTTCCGTGGCAGTGAGCATCCTAGCCCTGGTCAACAGCCTCAGACTCGCGCTAGTGCTCTAAAAATAGCTGCATAGGCAGCGCTTTGAAGTTGAGAGGTTTTTGTTTCTTCGGTAAATTTCATCAGTATTGTGAATCCAAACACAACAGCATTGGTGATAGGAGAGAGCCATAGGAAAAATGACCTAAAATCCTAGGACTCCTGCAAACATTCAGAAACTCCAAAACATCGTTCTCTATCTACCATGAAGGATTGCTTCATTAACAGGCATAGAAATATGAACATAATATACCTGCATGATGGATAGCTAAGCATGTCTCTGTTTCCGCTTGTTCTCAGAGTGCTGCTAGAGAATGGCAGCGTTAAGGTTGTTTGTGAGACTAACAACATACTTTCCAATGTTTGGGGCTATTTTTGTTTTTGGTAAAGTGGAACCTTAATTTGGAAGTTTCCAGCTTTCTAATGTTTGTGTGTGGGGGGAGGGGGGTTGTTTGAGAAAGGTACAATATTCTCTTAAGGGTTTTTTTGGCTAACTATGGGATAGATTATTTCAACCTTAGCTCCAGGTTAACCAAGTTTTCTGCCCAGGGGACTTGATAAGGTGAGAGGGGCTGCAAAATTCAGACCTGCTCTGGATATGAAACCTCATCCCTCAACATTTCAAGTTGTTCAGAAAGGGAAGTTAGGTTTGGTCTATTAGAAATAGGAGTCAGCACCAAAATTTAGATCCACGTTAAGAAAAATCCTAAATCTTGCCGGTATTCAGATGCAGACTTTGGTCCAAACAATCTCTATATATTGACAGCCACATACCTATCTCGACTTCAGTGCTAAACCCATAGAGTGACAGGATCAGCATCTGGTGCATACACAATTTTAAATTCTCAGGATCTTGCCTATTTGGTCGAACTTTTCCATTTGTTTTGGCACGTTAAGTACCTTCTCCCCCACCCCAACACTGGACCTTCCTGCTAACTCATGATTTACTGTGCATTCACTTAGTCATTGCAAAAATACAAAGACAGGGAAATGTTTTAAATGACTGAGAAATCTCCTTAAAATGGCATCATCTTTCATCTAAAGGACGTAAGTGTTAGAGAAACATCTGGTGTATCTTACCCTGCTTCTGCCTTAGGCCAAGACGATTAAGCAGCTGACCGTTTTGCACTAAGGCAATCAGTACTTATTTTCTTAAACTGAGCCATAGGACATCATAGACTTTCCTCTAAGACGTGCTTCAGTCTGGCTCATTATTTTTTATCATTCCTTCTTGCCTTTTTAAAAAAAAAATCTTTTCCCCCTCCACTTCAGCTGCTGAATTGCTGCAGGCAATAGCAAACTTGAAAGATAGAAGTTACAAAGTAAACAGTCTTTTCAAGATGGCTCCTTCCAGGGCCACCCTTCACCAGCAAGCCCCAATTACCATTCCCTATCTAGACAGTGAGACCCAGATCCTCAGGTGCCTAAATATCTTTAACTCCCATTGATTTGAACAGGATTAAGCACCTACAGACCTTTGAGGATCTGGATGTGCGTGTCAAACTAGCCCCATGATGACTAGGCCTCATGGTACTGAGGAAAGCCTGCTCCAGAAGGTGGCTGGGAATCCTGGTGCTGAGGGAAGCCTGCTTCAGAAGCCAGTTGGGCTTTCTGGCAACGTTTCACTCTTCCTGTGCTTATCAGGATGACCCAGAACTGGGGTGACCAGATAGCAAGTGTGAAAAATCGGTACAGGGGCTGGGAGGTAATAGGCACCTTTATAAGAAAAAGCCCTGAATATCAGGACTGTCGCTATAAAATTGGGACATCTGGTCACCCTATCCAGAACTAGCATACAAGGCTGGACTTTTTGAGATGGTTTCTAAGGAAAACACCTGGTTTTCAGTGAAGCCCTTGTTTTACCAAAGTTTGTTCTCATCTGGGGAGACAAAGATTTCCAACTACTTGCTTAATGTCACACTGTGGGTTGTACTTTGGCTCCCACTTGTTTCTACCTTGTGGCTCTGACCACTGATAAGAATCCTTTTCCAAATGTGTCCCTAAGGGTGATGGGTGGGATGTGTATCACGATATCAAGTTTCTGTATAATCAGCGAGGATTAAAGGTCACCTAGATGTGCCTTCCATCATGGCAGTGACCACTATGCAGTCACTAAATCAGATACATCTTGCATGAGGCCTTCTCATTGGGATGTTCCTGAATCTTGCTGTAGGGCCTTAAGGGTTAAAGGCCTGATTCAACTCTCATTAAAAGAGTAGATAGACTCCTTCCCATTGATTTGAATGGGAGTTGGTTAGAGCTCTCTAGGAATTAATTTTTCCAAGCCCCTATATTCTAACACAGTTTCCTTGACTAGGGTGGAGTTAGGGTGACCAGGCAGCAAGGGTAAAAAATTGGGACGGGGGGGGGGGGGTCATAGGAGCCTATATAAGAAAAAGTCCCCCAAATCAGGACTGTCCCTATAAAATCGGGACATCTGGTCACCGTAGGTGGAGTTCATATTTTTAGACTGTATGTTACAAAACAATAGGATAGAAGATTGGTACCCAGGAGTTATTCCCTATGGCATAGTGTGACTAGTACAGGTCTCAAAAAAAAAAAAAAAAAAAAAAAAAACACCCAGTGAGCATGCTAGTTACAGAAACCATAGCAGAAGCAGAGCTAGCTGAATAAGCAGGTCCAAATTTTCATAAACATTTTTGTAAAAAATAATTGTCCTTTTGGGAGGGGTGCGGGAGGGTGGAGAAGGAATTTGAAAGATGAAAATTTTTGTAAAAATATCTAACTGGCTCCGGAGATGGAATTTTCACCAAAATGTTATTAGAAATTGCTGGTTGAAAAGCAAGTAAAAATGTTCACCAATATTTTTGAGAAATTTCTTCCTTTTCTGCCAAAATTCAATTTTTTTCAACCACCTAGAATTCGAACCCTGCTAGCTTACAGCTCTGGCTTAAGCAGAGCTGTAGCTAGGATGGATTTAATTGTCTCATGGAGCAAGAACCCCAGCTAAAGAAATAGTGACATGCAGCAAGATTTCTTGTTCAGAGCTTTTTCTGCTGTATTGTATCAAATCCTTTAGCAACCCTTAAGGTTACATTTTGGTAGGTTATGGATGAAACTCAGCTAAGTACAAAGCTGATCTGTTATAAAAGAGATGCAGTCTTTTTAGACAAGGCATTTCAAAAGGGTTTTTAAAAAAATATTATAAAAGCGAACCTGCCCCACACTTCTTTCCTAAAATCTCCTTTCTCAGGAAAGTCCTGTGGTGTGATCCTCTGTGTCTGTTCATCAGCATGACACAAAATTCTCACTTTCCAATAAATATGCTTTGTTTTTCTCCTTGGAAAAAAATATATAAAGTGTTACAATGTCTATTGTACAGTTTGTGTCCTGGCTACAGTATGAGGTCCGTGGCTGAAAGGGCGGGGGAAAGATTTTGTTTTTTGTTTAATGCAAACAAACTGCAACTGGTGATGCCCTCTGATTACAGGGGTTAAAAAATATAAAGGAGTCTTTACTGCTTAAAAGCATCAGTGCTACTGGTTTGAAATATTTCACTTAAAGGCTTGTGGATTTTCAAAACGGCAAATACAATGTTTATTTAGGCCCTTGACTGAATACTGAAAGAAAGAGGCATGGGCATTTAGGTGGCTTGAGAAGAATTTCCATGTCTGGCCACTTGCGGCTTGAACAGCTATTAGGATGCAGGCAAGAGACAGCAGTCAAAGGTTAAGTTGCTCTTTTTAGTACGGGTATCCATGGTGGTAACTTTCATGGTGACGGTAGTCATCTTGGTAACCTTCCTGGTATCCCTGGTGATAGCTATGGTAACCATACCCACCATACTCATCTTCTGGGCATCGCATGCCAAGTGATTGCTGAATTGCCATTTCCTGTCGCCGAAGCTGCATGGAATCGATCAAATCATACACGATCACCATGGACCACATTGGGGAAGGGTACCAGGATTTGACGTTTCCATCTTTCCCAACCAGAAGCATGGAGAAATATTCAGGGCTGATTTGGAAATAATTGCGGATGTCTTTCACCAGGTTAGCAGGGACATCTTCTCGCTCCACATTGGAGCTTCCTAGAAAAGGACAGAATCAGGAACAATGCTGGTGTTTTGGTTGCCCAGCTAAATGATAATTTGGAAAGTATGCCCTGTGGCCTTTTCTTCCTATTTTACTGCCCTCTGTAAAAGATCCTGGTCAATGTAAGGATCTCACAACCCTCCTCAGCAGAGATTGACTTCAGGACCTCCTTGTTTCCAAAAACACAGGTCACTGTCATGTGAGCAGAAGAAGAATTCATTTGTTTCAGTAGGGTTTTATTTGTTCTGCAGGCTGTAGCCAACAGAGGGCGATATAATCACACACTCACGCACATGTCTGATATTCCATGCAATTTGGGGCAGTGGTTATATACCCCAAAAGAGAGCAAAGGTGGTGAGGTTCCTCCCTGTTTTCACCTCTCCTTTGGTGGATGTACTTAATAGGGCTACGTAGCTGAAAAGCTCCCTGCCTCCAACATGTGCTGTGGTAGTGAGATCTCTAGTGCAAGGCTAACCCCGTGTGGGCCTTGTGGTACTGAAGGAAGCAAGGACTTGATGATGAAAGGAACCTTGAATGAAGCCAGAGGCCTACACATGAGAAGTAGCTGTGACTGTGCTTTATTAGCTTCTCCTTAAGCCTTATAGGAGGTAATGGTATGGACACCCCTTTGGCGCAGGAGGGGGCGAGGAGAAGAGTGCATTTGACCCACTCTATTTTGACTTCAGTGGGAGCTACAGACATGCTGCACCCAGCTCCGTACCTATACAGCCCGAGCGCCCCCCTCCCGGGCAGAGGGTCTGGGCTGCGCTCAAGGCCGGCGGGGCTGCGGAAGCAGGAGGTGTGGGGGCTGCTTTGGGGGCCCCCACAGGCCCAGAGCGGCCCGGGGGATTAGTGGGGGGCCTGGTGCCAGCATCAGGAAGCAGAACGACCCATCCCCAGCCTGCTCTGCTCCCCCTGCCCCAGCCGTGTTGCTCGGGGGAAGAGGCTTGGGGGAAGGGGTCCACCCTTCCACCCCCCGCGCACTCACCGGTGGCAGGAAGCGGAGTGACACAGCAGGGAGCCAGCGGAGTGGAGCGGGCTGGGGCGCTCTGCTTCCCACCACTGCCGGTGAATGCAGGGGTAGGCCTGACCCGTGCTGCCAGCGCCAGGTCCCTCCGCTAATCCCTTGGGCTGCGTCCGTCGCTGAGGGAGGGGGCTTGGGAGAAGGGTTGGGGCAGCGCAGGGGCAGAGGGAGTTGTTCTGGGCCCCACACGCCCCTAGGAACCCACAGTGGGGCCAGCTGGGGGATGGGGCTGGCTGCCGGCGCTGCCACATCGAAGCACACAGCTGCATAGGGTACCATGAAATTTGGGGCAATTTGGTGCCCCAAATTTCATGGTGCCCTACGCAGCTGCGTATTCTGCGTATCCTTAAGGATGGCCCTGGCTGCACCTTTCAGGCTCAGGCCCATCATTTTTATCCTGGCAGCGTCTCTTAAACAGGAATGTTAGGAAAGTTAGAAAATGTGCTTTAATTCTAGTCATAGCTGTGCCTCTTACCACCCTTTCAAGCAAAGGTCCCAGCTGCCCCTTAAAAACACACAGTGCTGTGTATGTGCCCTTCATGAGCAGTCATTAAAGACTGGAAAACCATTTCTCACCATTGATGGGATACAGTTCTAAGACACCACCGATCTCTTCCCCGAGTCCTAGCAGCTTGAGGATAGTTATGTGGCGCAGACCTGCAAAGGAACGAGAGAGGCTTTGGGTGACACCAGATCTTTCCACTCAGTCATGGACAGATGTTATTTTAACTGTCCAGATCTATGCTTGTTTGTTGGGGTCCAATCCCACCCTTCTGTGCAGGGACTGTCACTGATTTCAATAGGAGTGCTGCATGTGAGCCATAGACTGAAGCAACCGTTCTGATAGTCTAGTCTGACCTCCTGCGTAACACAGGCCGTAGAATTTCCCTGAAATAATTCTGTGGCATGGTGAGCTTAATCAGGGGTTGGAATTTGGGGCTAAACTAATCCATACAGGCAGTGTGCAACTTACGTTGTGAAAGCAGAGACACAGGAGCATCCAATGTGGTTCTGCTGCGTGGGAAGGCAACCACAGAGGGGACCGGCACACTGGGGAATTGCATAGGCCAACTCTGTGGGCATAACTTCCTTTTCCCACACAATGGGAGGTGGGTTTGGGGGTGAGGGAAGTGGGGTGGGTGAGGTGCACCAAGAGGGACACATGGCAGGTGGATGCTACTGCAGTAGCGGTCATGGAGTCTCCTGGCATGTGCATGGATGGTTTCTTCAGAGGCTGAACGAAGGAGCCCTCTTGTCCCAGGCCCAGCCTTTTAAGTTGTTCCCTAAATTTTCTGCTAATGTTCTTACACTTGCATAAACCAGAGTACAGAATAGCTCCTGCACATCTCTGGTCAGGTATACATAACAATAGCTCCATACTTGTGTTTATTGTTTGACTCAGAGAGTCTTTTATGAGGTCCAAACAACATGTGAGTTGGTGATCTTGTATTAGTTCCGCCACCCAGGAATTGAAATGCCATGGGAAGAGCAGCTCTCATGTTGTTTTGGCCTCCACCATGGCTCTATTCAGTCAAAACTGCTAACAACTAAGATCTGCAGGATTTTGCTCTAAGTCATTAAAAAAAAAAAAAACTGTGAACAAAGTAAATATAAACAAAGACAAATATTAGAACCTCAGCTCACCCTGGCACAAAGCCACTAGGGCATTCGTGTTAAGGCAGGTAAGCTGGGCAGATGCAATTTACTGCTCACTTTTATAAATTGCTCATAATTTCCCCAAATTAGGGAGCATACGCTCTGCCCCTTGGCTTTAAATGCATGGATTGTGAGCAGTGTTCCCTCTAATTTTCCCCATACATGTGCAGAATGAATTTTGTATGTGCACCAATATGGAGGTGCACATACAAAATTCATGTGGTAGGGGTGGGGCCGAGGGGTTTGGAGTGTCGGAGGGGGCTTAGGGCTGGGGCAGAGGATTGATGTTCAGGGTGTCAGGGCTCTGGCTGGGAGTGTGGACTCTGGGGTGGGACCAGGAATGACGGGCTCAGGATTTGGGCAGAGGGTAGGGGTGTGAGGGCTCTGGCGTGGGGTGTGGGCTCTGGGGTGGGGCAGAGGGTTGGGGAGCAGGCTCTGGGGTGAGTCCAGAGATGAGGGGCTCAGGGATGGGGCAGAGGGTTGGGGTGTTTGCGGGGGTGCAAGCTGGGGATGAGGGGCTCAGAGCTGGGGCAGAGGTTTGGGGAGGGGCTCTGGGGTGAGGCTGGGGCAGAGGGCTGGGGTGTGTCAGGGGGTGAGGGCTCTGGCTGTGGGTGCAGGCTCTGGGGTGGGGCCAGGGATGAGGGATTTGGAGTGCAGAAGGGTGCTCCAGGGCTATGGGGGGGAGAGAGGACTCCCTCCCAGCTCTCTCCCCCACCCCGCAGCAGCACCTGGGCTGGGGGGGAGAGGTGCCTCTCCCTGCTGTGGCAGCACTGGGGCTGGGGTGCCCGGGCCACGCAGGTCCAGGACTGAGTTGGGGCTGTGGGAGGGGCACTGCGGCTGGTCCCGGATAGGCGGGTTCCCTGAGCGCCTGTGCGGTGCTAAATGTGCTGCTGCGCAGCCGTGCAGTTTACAGGGAACTTAGGTTGTGAGGGGCAGGGTGAATAATCTCAAGGGAAGAAGCTGTAGGGTCTGGTAACTGATCAGGCAGCCTTAGAAGTGTCATGTTGATCTCCTAATACTGGAAGGATGGTCAGAGACCATCACCAGGTGCAAAGCAAAACTATGTTACTGTATCAGACCATGAGTCCAGTACCCCACCCCCACACCCCCGCCATACCAGATCAACCCAGTGGTCCATCTAATCTCATAGCCCTCTAGGGGAGTGTCCGGCCATGCTGGATCAGACCATTGGTCCATCTTAGTCTGATATCCTGCCTTTGGCAATAGAAGTATCAAAGAAGGGAAAATCACCCCCTTCTAATTACTCCTGACCAGTTGCGCAACCCTGCTCATGGGGATGAAAACTCCTTCCTGACCCATGGAGCAGTTGTTGGGGTGAGATTCACAAAGGTATTTCAGGTACCTATCTTCCATTGAAATCAAGGGGAGTTAGGTCCCTAAATATATTTGTGAATCCCACTCTTCGTGCCTTGATGCATGAGATTTTGTTACCTCCGTTTGCAAAAAATCTCAGGAGATCCAAAGAGTAGTGAGAGCTTTATTTTAAATCAGTGGAAAGAAATGAAGAGAGAACCCCACCAAATGCATGAAAAAGTCAGCATGCAGAGAATAATGTGCTTATTCATAAGATGTACAGTGGCAAACTGTTTGGAGGTAACATAACCTGTAGCCCTCAAGTGGGAAATTACTACGTGGATCAGATTAAATCAGGCGTCCATTTTTTCTTTTTTAGACAGAGGATTGGAATGTTGTCTTTGAGAAAAAATCATGGAGACGCACCAGGGTCCCAGTTAGTGAGGCACCTCTTTCTATACTGGGAAGAGTCCTGGAAGCTACTATTCTAGTGACCCAGAGGCAGGATGCTTGGAAATGCACAACTTGATTTAGGATATTCAACCATGGCATGAGGAAAAAAGGAGGGTCATGCCTTATTAACGTTCTTGAATTCCTTAAGGATATCCCCAACAAAGGGAAGAGAGTTAAGTGAATAGTGGCTGTATGCAGATCTTCAGAAAGTATGTGACAAGGTTCCACATCACACACTAATTTGGTATCAAGGAAAATGGAAGCGGCTGAGGGTGTGTATTACAGTGAGACTGCGATTAAGAGAGTGACTCTGTAAGGCCTGATCTACACTGTGGGGGGATCGATCTAAGTTATGCAACTTCAGTTACATGAAAAACGTAGCTGAAGTCGATGTACTTAGATTGACTTACTGTGGTGTCTTCACTACAGTGAGTCAACTGCTGCCGCTCTCCCGTCGACTCCGCCTGCGCCTCTCACCAAGCTGGAGTGCAGGAGTCGACGGGAGAGCGCTCGGGGATCGATTTATTGCGTCTAGACTAGACACGATAAATCAATCCCTGCTGGATCGATCGCTGCCCGCCGATCCGGCCGGTAGTGAAGACATACCTTAAGTGACATTGTGTGGATCCCTGTTTATTCAGGCACCAGTGACATTCAGTGAAACAGTTGGAGACTTCTGCTACAGTAGGCATTCCACTACATCGCCGTTCAACAGGGAAAAAATCTAGCCCTTGTCACTACAGCTGCACAGAAGACTCCAGACAGTGTGGAGCTATGATGCATGGAGGAGGCTACGCACCAGAAAGCTGGGCAGTGGTGTACTTGCTCCATTTACATGGCTGGTAGGGGTAGGACAGGGAATAGGCAGAGCTGAGGGAGCCCCCACTGCATGGATCCTCTAGCTCTTCCTTTCCAGTAAGGCTATAGACTCCCTGAGGGCTCTTCGTGCTAAGGGGCTGAAGTGGCCTCCATGAAGATGCTTTACATAGTTGGGATGAGGAAGGAAAGAAAAACATAGCTCTCGCCATCCTTCCATGCATCTCCTTGCTGCCCATCCTGGCTCTGTACTGGGCTGATGATTGGTTCCTATAAGCACAACTTGCTTATACCACTAATTTACTGAGTTGTGACAAGAAGATGGACAAGCTCAGGGCTGTTCTATTGCTAAAATGCCCATCAGAGAGAGAGTCTGAAGGGGCTTAACTCTTCCCTAACCTAAATGAGGGATTTCAGAGGAGGGATCAGCATCCTCAACGGTATGCTTGGGTGGCAGCGGTTACTAAGGTTCATGTCAGAGGTTTGTCTTCTTCCATCCCTAGCTGGGTGGATTCGGTTAAGTTTTCAGTTGAACAGACCTCCTCAGACTGTCTGGGTTTAGATCTGAGTGAAGGAATCCATCCCCAAATGGCACTCCGGAAGGATGTGGTATGGGGAGTAAGAGCGTAATACAGTCTGACTTACCAAAATTACAGGCCTGTCCACTGAGGGCAGAAAGCTGCTGGGAATAGGCCCAGTCCTCGTCGTTGGGAGCAGAGATCACCAGCAGCCTCCTCCTCCATCGGAATCTGGAAAGAGATGAGAACACAACAGAGAAGCATTGTTCTGTGCTGCCTCAAGCACCCTGTGCACTGTTTTTAATTGAGGGGTCAGAGTAGATATGGTATTTCACAGCCTTCAAAGTGCTTTATGGAGCAGCCAAGGGGGCCCATTGGACGCTACTGTGACTCACACGATGCACAATGCATCTTGCTCCTAAGGGAGCATCATTTTGAAGGAAAATTCCCACCCATCTCTAGTGGGGAAGCATTTTTAAAAGGTTTGTTAGTGTTAACTTAGATGCTGAATGTGCTCCCCTAACTTGCTTAGGGGGGTTATAGAACTATAGAAAAACAGCTTAACTCAGCTTTCATTATTGCTCCATAGTTCATATTTGGGGGTATGTCTATACTGCAGCTAGAGGTAGGTTTGGTAAGCTAGTGTGCTTAAAAATAGCAGTGGCACTGGCAGCAGCATGGGCTAATTGCCCCGACTACAGTCCTAGCTGAGATCCTAGGTACGTACTTGGGTGGCTAGCCCATCACATTGCCACAGCTACATGGCTATTTTTAGTGCACTAGCTTGATCAAAACTAGCATGTGTATGTCTACCCAAGTTGGAAATTACACCACCAGCTGCAAAACAGATGACGACTTTGAGAGCTTAGAGGAGATGTGCTACAGCACTGATACTCAGACTGCGGCTTTTAACCACAAGTGGCTCTTTAATGTGTCTCCTGCAACTCTTTGCAGGATATAATATTAAAACACTGTGTGATTTAATGATTAACCAGTCTGTTATTAACCAATCAGGATACTTTTACTATGTTATTAAGCTATCAACTTGCACTAAGTTATTAACTTATTTGTTGTGAGAATAATATATAAAAAACTAAATATTTCCCCCATTATTCACACTACTGTGGCTGGTGTGGGTAATGTTCATTGCTAATTTGACTCCTTAATACTGAGGTCTGCATATCACTGTGCTCCAGGAAGCAGGGAAAGAAGGCAAGAGATGAAGAATGAGAAACAGGGGATGGGCAAAGCAGCTTAAAAATAAACCCAAGCTCTCCCCCCACACTCCCTTCTCCAATTTAGATTTGAATCTAGAACCAAATTCAAGCCATATGTTTATGAAGGTTCGCAAATGTTTGGTCAATGTTTTCATTCATTATTTGTATTCAAATTAGAGATGGAGCCTGAGCTGCAAAGTTTGTATCCAGACCTGAGTTGTCTCAAAGTTCAGGTAGTGTTCAGATCTAGGACTTTGGTTCATCCCATTTACAGCTGGGATTCTCCATTAATTTCATAGTGTGGCCCACGTCTTAATAAAGGGCTTATCTCCTCTGCTCCTGTTTGCCATGATCACCTCCCCCCCACATTCATGAATGTACAAACCACCTCCCCCCTCCCATATATGAGTACAATGTCCCTGTGGCAACTAGAGCATTTTTTTCCATGGAAAAGGAGGATGAGAGGAACAATGGTCTAGTGATTTAATGTGCTGACTTAGGAGACATGGGTTCAGGTCCCTGCTCCACCCTGGCTTTCCTGTGTAACCTTGGGGTAAGTTATTTTAGTCTCTCTCTCTCTCTCTCTGCCTCAGTTCTTCATCCTGTATAATGTGGGTAATAGCACTGCTCTACCTCAGAGGGGTGTTGGGACAGTAAATGTGATAAAGACTGTGAGATGCTCAGATAGTGGGGTAATGGGAGCCATATATATAGCTACGAGAGAAAAATATTGAGTGTACTCTTGGCTTCATTTTAGCAGTTGGAACAAGGAGGAGCCAGCACCATGTGACTAGCCAGCTCCCTGTGGACCAGAATCAGGTGTTCCACAGACCAGTGTTTGGGAACCTCTGCAGTAGAGGAATATAGGCTAGATGTACCTTGAGGGTCCAGGTCTGAACACACTCAATATTTGGGGGTGCTGGATTTAGGAGTTCAGTTTCATCTCTAATTCTCATATCTATGTTGTTCCCAGTTCTATCCAGGAGTGGAAGAGGATAAAGCCTGATCTCAATTTTGCATATCCAAACATCTTGACTAAGCATCTGAATTTTGAATGCTCAGCCAACTTGACCCTCCAAATGTCAAGATCTTTACCCATTGCCATCTCTAGTTAATATAATGGCACTGGGAATTGTATTTCAGACTGGGACAGAAAAATCACCATTGAATTTCTTACAATACACGTTAGCTTTCAAGCTGTTCTATGCTGCTAGAAGAGCTCCAACAGGTTGCAGTCAGACAGTTTGTATATGGATTAGAGCTGCTCCTTCTAACTGAACATTTCACTGTGAGGACCACCTGGCATTGTCTTATCCAAGAAGGGTGGTGACGGGGAAAGATTTGTAACCAGTCTCAAAAACCTAAATGAAAGGTTACTTAGTATTTTAAAACAACACTTTTTTCCGTAAAGGTGCCTCCCCATCCAAAACTAATTAGGTTTAAAAGAATTCACAAAACTGCAGGGATATTTTTGTGCCAGGAAATGCTCTTTTAAATGGAGGCAGATGTTGCTATAATACATAATAATAACAACGGTATTTACTTTGAGCAGTATGATACAAGCCTGTAAGACATCCCAAAGCTTCAAAACCTGTCAGTGTCGCCATTCACAGGTAACTCTGAATTAGTTGATTGTCTTTTTGAAATTTTTGAGCTGAGTCCAAAAAGAAAGGTCTACGCGCATGGTAATTTTCTGGGGAGGGTCTAAGTAGGCCAGTGCTTGTGTCACAGCATGGCCTTCTGGGACAAAAGCCAGGACTTTTGTTGGGGCAGGGAGTTGCTGTTGTGACTTTTTTATTTTAATTAAAAAAACAAGTTACATTGTTTTTTAGGCTATTGATGCCAGCTGATGAAGCAATGGCTGAGTTCCTCAGCCATATTGCATTGCAAAGAGATGCAAGCCAGCTCCTGACTAGCTGGTCTGCTGATGAGGTAATGGCCCTGCTTCCCCACCCAGGCCCATTACCTCATCAGCAGACCAGCTAGTCAGGTAGCTGTAGTCTTTCCACTGCCTTTAATGGGCTTTGGATCCGTTTCCCCATGGAGCACGCTGAAGAAATCGAGGGCAGCTCCTAACCAGCTGGTCTGGTGGTTTGGCAATCAATGGCCTGACTTCTTCATTCCAGTAAGACTGAAGAGAGAGATTCCTGGGAGGGAGCCTTAAGCCCTGAAGCGTGCCCTGCTGGCAGGAGGAAGCCTATGTGGGAGTGCGTGGGCGGAGTGAAAGAAAGGGAAAAATCACGTCACCCTTTTAAAAAAAAAAATCCAAAAATCTCCTTTGTGATATTTTCAAAACTTAACATGGGAAAAGCCCCATCCTAGCTATAAGTAGGGGCTTAGGATGGAAATTTTGGATTAGATTCTGCCATGGCACCTACCCATGCAGCCACATGGACTAAGGTGTAAATCAGGCTGGAATTTGGCTCATAAATGATGAGAGCCTCTTGCAGGAGTTGTTTATTTAAGAAAAACATTCACAAAGTTAATTCATAAAAAACAGTGGGGGCAGAATTGGAGCAAGGCCGAAGGGAGAAGTTCTACAGGAGATGGAAGAGTAGCCGCAGTTCTGATGCACAAACAGGTCTGATACACTGAGTCCCCTTTTCCCTTGGTCTTCCATCCAAGTACCGGCCTGACTCAGCCCAACCCTCTGGCTCTGCTGGAATGAATCACTCACTCAGCCTATGCTGTCATCGCCAGTGTAGATGTTTGGGGATGGACTTTACCAAGGAACCTGTACCATGAGCCTTCAGCTGTGCAAGGATGAAGATAATTGACAATACAGTGCTTCCCACAGTTAGTAAGGGACTGGCACCCACATACCCCTTCACCAGGGTCTTATTTCTGATAAACAGCAGGCCTGGCATTTGGAATCTGAGAGCCTCCAGGCAGCTTTGTATCCAGACCTTCAACCTCTTTTCCCTACAACCACCCTCCATTCTCTACATTAGTCTGCAAGGGAGGTCAATGGTCTCAGTCTGGTCAGTGAGCTCAGACAGCATAGTCAGATATCCTGTGTTAAACTGGGACTGGCCCCCGCTCCAAATGGACACTTCCCATGAACATCTGTGGGTTTCAAGGGTTCCCAAAGACAGCTCTGACTACTGGTTTCCTTCCATGCCATTGACGCAAATTAAGAATGATATTTACAGTTTAATTGACTTCCCTGATGAGAGACAGCAGGGGGTGACTCAGTTCTGGCAGTTTCATTCACAGGGAGAGTTTATGGACAAAACAAAATGAGCCCTGCTGAGGGCCAGGCCAGATTCAGTGACTGGCACGATCTATCCACCCTTTAAAGACCCATTGATTCTCACTTCCTAGAAAACAAAAACATCTTTGGAGACAGTTGTGTTTATAGATCCTCTATTTCTGCCTTTCTCTTCCCCTGTTGTTTTTTTATTACTAGGACTATTTTTAGGGAAACACAATTTTGTGGCTTCCTTCTCTGCAAGTATACAGCCTCTTTATTGCCTAGGACAGCTGTTCCCAAAGTGCGGTTCTTCTTGGTGGTGTAGAATGAGTCATTCTGAGAGCCAAGCAGGAGGGGAATGGGGGAGTTTGGAGATGTGGTGGATCTGGTAAAAGCTCTCACTCGCTCTCTCTGAGGAAGTGGCCCTCAGAAAAAAGAACCAATGACTTATGCATTCACCTCTCCCGGCTGCTTATTCCCCCTTGGAGTCACAATCCTCAATGTCCTCTCAGTCATTTTCATAGCAATCAGGCATAAGAGCACAAACTGAGGATTTTGATGGTAGGGGAGGAATATGCAGCAGCAGCAGATGAAATCCTGAACAACAGGAGATCTCATTTTTGTGCAGATCCCCCAGTAATGGAGATGGGCCAGAGCTGCAACATTTAACTTCAGATCTGAATTTCTCCAAAGTCCAGGCACATTTTACACCCAGGGGTTTTGCCTTGTGGGGAGAAGAGTAATACAGAATATACAGACTACATGAGCAAAGCCGTCTCTCTAGGCAGGTTTTTTCAGATGTTTTCCAGGAGGCATTAGCAGCTCTTTTATACTGGCTGGTGACTAACACTGGGCAAAGAAAGGCAGAATTATTTCAGACATGATAAGAAGGACGTTAGGGAAAATGGAGTCCGTGATCTGAACTGCACAGAAGGAGTTGCAACTGAAATAATGAGATTGTCGCGTGTGGCGTCCAGCGACTGAAGTACAGAAACATTGTAATGCTATTCTACAGCTTAACAGGTTCAAAGCATTGCACAAACATGAGCTAATTAATCCTCCCTTGCCCCTGTGAAGCAGATTAACTTTATCTGTGGAAACAGACACAGAAAAGTGAAGTGTCTTGGCTAAGACTGTGCAGTGAGCCTGTGGAAACAGAACCCAGGAGACCCCATTTCCAGGGCTCTACTCTCCACAAGAGTATGCTGCAGCTGCATCAGAGTTAACTGTGGTTAAATCTCATTACTTTGCTGGAAATGATCAATATTGCGAAGTCTATTAAAAAAACCTCTTTCCTTAAAAATAAAGTATGCCAGATATTTTAAATATGATTAATTATCACTAGCAGCTAGAAACAGGTCAGTGCTGAAAGTAATACCTGGATAAGAAGTTTTCCAGGGACTGTTTCTTGTCATCTTTGCAGACAATACCTTCCCTCTTCTGCTTTTCCATATCTTTGATTCGTGACTGGAAGGTGTCAACGAAATCAAATATTGACTTCATTGCAATGGGCACTTCATAATATTGCTATAAAATAAAAGGTAAAGAATAGGTCAAATTACAAGCAAAGCCCTTAAGCACATAACATGCCACTGCCAGAAGAGATAGAGAGGGTGGAAACTGTCCCTGATTTCACAGAGTCTGATTGTGAGGAACTGGACTATTCCTAGGATTCCAGCTTTAAGTGTTTGCCTTGTAGGACAAACTTGTGTGTCAGGACACTGCACACAACTCACTAGAATCAGGTTATCCTGCAGTATCGTGCTGTGTCCTAGAACATCATTCATATACGATGCAGCATCAGCGTGTTGTGTCATGATATCCCATGGCAGCCCCAGGCTGCATTTCAGGACATTGTGTGCTGCATTCAGCTGCTCTGATAGAGGTAGTTTTATGCTTGTGGTGAGTTGCCAGAGCACCATCCCAGCACACACACAGACCTCCCACTGGAGTTCCCCCATCTTGAAAAGATGGACTGTGCCTTCCACCCTTCCCGTTTGCTGTCAATCTCCCATGCTGTCCACCTTCTAGCTGATGAAACCCTTATGACCCTCCAACTAATGGCAAGGCCCTGAATCAGCCTCTCTCGGGCATCTCATAACAGTCCACAGCATATTTCTGCTTTCCAATGCCTTTATGTTCAAAGAGCTCAACTCCCCACCTTGACCCTCATGTCAATATCCGTCAGCACCACGAAGAAGTCATTGTAGGTCATCCCGTATTCTTTCCTCAGCTCATTGATGAGGTGCTGGTCCACTAGGTCATCATCCTCTACCACCTTCATCGGCTTCTCATTATCTTAAAAGCAAATAAACTGCTGATAAACATGGAATCACAGAGCAAACTCATCAGTTTCATCATGTAAGTCACAAAAGGGACCCAAACATCACCCGCTCTCCCTCTTGCTAGTCATAACGGGCCATAGTTTTCAAAAGGGAAGTGATTTTGGCTGCCCAATTTGCGGCACTGTAAAGGGGACTGATTTTCAGTCCCCACCTTCTGAAAATCAAGCCCCTTAAAGGTATCTTGAGCTGGACATCCAAAATTGCTAGTCACTTTTGAAAATCGAGGCCATGTGTAGTTTATCCTGAAGGAACTCAAAGATCTTCACAGATATTTCACAACTACGGAAATGCAGTCACTTCTGGAATGGTATGTAGTGATTATTTAACAGTGCACCGCAACATTCTATGAAAAACAACATATCCAAATAAAACAGCCCGGAGAATTTAAAACTGTAAAATACAGTTAACACACTTGGATTTTGGTTAGGATTCCTGAGTTAACATCCCTATTCTTGCAAAAATTGACATGGGATCTTTAATGACCACAAATTACCAGGACTGC
Source organism: Trachemys scripta elegans (assembly GCF_013100865.1). Taxonomy (NCBI): domain Eukaryota; kingdom Metazoa; phylum Chordata; order Testudines; family Emydidae; genus Trachemys; species Trachemys scripta. The sequence goes on along the minus strand of NC_048298.1, from coordinate 150,220,592 downwards.
TGTTTTGTTTCATCCGAAAGGCAGCAGGTCCAGTCCTTTAGTGCCATGTTGGGGTACTGATTTGCTACTGAGTGCCACCTACTGATCATACACACACACACTTCCCCATGCCAGCACTCAAAAATTGAAAAAGCAAGGTCTGCAGGTCAAGCCTGATTATGTAAATACACTCATCTCTACTGCGATCACAGAAGACATTCAAAAAGGCTTGCTAAAACACAGAGACAGTATTTTCATTTTGAAAAGAAAGCATCTTTGAGTTATCCACATGCAGCCCCTCCCCCCCCCCCAAAGTAAAACTAAACTAACCAAAATCTCAAACAGCGGAAAAGATTTTTAACAAGTGAAAACATTATTTTTGTTTTCCTACATCTGAATAACCAAAGTGACCAAACTGATCCTGCAGACACTTTCACATACGCACCAGAAAAATAAAAAAAATTGCTTCTAAGAAGTGACCATAAGAAACCATAAAAAATTTCAGTCCATTATAAAGGTATAGCCAGGTGACATAAAAAAGATTTGAAATAGCAATGTCATCATCATCTCAATCTCAGCCACAGTGTCAATAGTGCTGTTCTATAGTACTGCAGCAACGATCTAAAACACTCCACTACACAATAGCATTCCTGCAGTGTTTTGTATAGTTTCTGTAAAGGAGGCCACAATTGCACGTGAAGCACCTGTTAAATGGGATTAACTCTGGCTCAGGTGTCATCTTTAAAGTGGCTATTACCACAACACAGCACCGAAAGAAAAAGGTGCATAATCCAAAGTGTTTGTAATATCCAAAAGAGATATTAAAAGGTACATGCAACAGAGGGTGAGATCATACTGTACCCCCACTATCTTCTATTGCAATTCCCTAAGAATGCAGGTGGAAACAGGAACAATAAGATATATTAAATCTCACAGCACAGGAATCATATTAACGTCTAGCAATAGAGAAATAAATACATGAAAAATGACATTAAAGGAAATGTGGGGAACAACAAACTGTGAAAGAGTACAGTCAGAACTATGCTATGCTCTTCTATAGCACCTGCCACCTGAGGATCTCAAAGCACTCTGCAATCATTAATTAAGCCCCCCCCCCCCCCGCAACAGCCCAAGATGTATATATTGCTATCCCCAATTGCAGATGGAGAAACTGAGACACAGGTATTAAGTGACTTGCCTAAATCAGAAAAGAGCAGTGGCAGAGCTGCAATAGGACCCAGGAGTCCCACTCCCCTGCTCTAACCATTAGACAATAGTGAACAGAGACGAGGCAAACTAAGTTGGATAAACTAAATAAATACTGACCAGAATATTTGATCTCTGCAAACAGTTTGGTTCACTTTCATTACTTTTCTTTTTCATGCATTTCTGAACATCTCCATGCTATGGGGGATATGGGTGTGGATTCAAAGCTCGCTGCAGGCCCATTGTCTCTATAACTGGATGCACAAAAACCCTGGATCCAGTTCAGATATGGATCTGAACTTTTTGTAGCTTGGGCCTGTTTCTAATAGAAATAGTCAACAGTCTGAATATTCCAGTGGTCACAATTTCTATTATGGGTATATTTACAAATAGTTTATGAAGGGTTAGTACATGATTAACAGCATGTTATGGACAGGATTCATATGTGCTAAACACGGTCATAAGCACAGCGGTAGAAGATGATGTCGTTGATTACAAGCCTTGGTTATAAGCAACCTATTGAGTCCCTGGACTTTGACAATCACTTAACCATTTATTAAAACAGCTGTAAATCATATGAAATATTTATACATGTATTCTTAAACTGTAAAACTGGCCAGGAGTAAACTTAGGCTGGGAACTAGAAGAAAGTTTCTAGCCATCTGATGAGTGAGTTTCTGGAACAGCCTTCCAAAAGGAACAGCAGGAGCAAGAAACCTAATGTTGTAAAATGGAGCTTGATAAATTTTTGAAGGGGATTATATGATGGGATTACCTGTGATAGCAGGGAACTGGATACAATGACCCAAGAGGTCCCTTCCAGTCCTATGTTCTTATAAAATGTGACTTCTAAAACATATAATAATTATTACTAATACTAATTATTAATAAATGCAAACAACCCTGCAAAGCAAAGACAAACCATCTCAATAGAGTAGGGCAAGAAAGAACACCGAGAAATGTGACTGCAGCCTGCTCGGTGGTAGGTTACTTGACACCAGATAAATGTAAAATAAACATTAACCATGTGTCTATAACCATGGCACTATTTGTTTTGTTAAGATTGCAGATGTCAGTACTGAGGTGACATTTTAGGGCTTCTCTGTTACGGGAGACCAGAGAAGACAAACTATTTGACAACGCTCCTCTTCACAATTGATAGCTTAAGGCAGAGAGTAAGACTAGGAGTTAAAGGCAGGAGCAGGAGACAGAACTAGACATTTTTGCAAACTGGGAAGAGATTACTAGCCAGGGAACCCAGGGGTCCATTTCAAGACCACTCTGTTATTCACCACCTGCCCTCAACCTCCATGGCCAGAGATGGTCTCTAGCAGCAGGACCAGCATCATTCTGCTGTGCAAAGATAGGGCAGGAATTGAGAGGGACCACACGATCTACTGCCACATGGAAGCTGCTCTCTTTCCACCGTTTCTGGAGGGGTCACAGAAGGAATGTGGGAACCCTGGTACCCTCACGGCTTCAGTAGCAGCCCCAGAGCAGTTCTGCCACTGGGGGGAAGAATTATTTCCCTCGCTCCCTCACATACATCTCCACAGTGCCCAGACGGGCTACTTAGGGGCTTGGGGAGAGGATTTAGATGAGGTTACAGCGAGGTTGGGTTGCTTGGCTGAGCAGTACAGTGGCCCAGTGCATTAAGCATTGGCTACGGACCTAAGCAGTGTGGGTTGTAGTCTTAGGTCCAATGCTTAGTTTGCTAACGTGGTCCTAGCATTTGGAGTGAAGGTGGACTGTGCAGCCCATGCACGTGTGGCTAATTTGGCTACTTGGAGTGGGATTTTCAAAAGCACTTAGCACTGGCCTAACTCTGGTCTAGGGAAGTCAGTTGGGAGACTCTTATGGGATACAATAGGAGCAGAGCTAGCCAGTGCTTTTGAAACCACCCTGCCACTGAATGTGCGTATCTTTTCAAATGTGCATTGAATGAGGCCAGCTCTGAAGGAGACTTTATGAGCTCGGTCAGTAGTGCTCACTCGTGTCTGATGACAGATTTAAACCTATGCTTCCCTTTAGATCCATAGATTTTAAGGCCAGAAGAGCCTATTATAACCGTCTAATTCAACCTTCTACACAACACAGGCCAGAGATCCTCACCCATTGATTCCTGCTTCAAGCCCATATCTTGTGGTTGAGCTAGAGCATGTCCTTAGGCTGGAAGTTTCAGGAGAAGAGATTCTTGCATGAGATTATTATATTATTATCATTTAGTATTTGTATTACAGTAGTGCAGGAAGGCCCCATCCAAGATAGGGACACCATTGTGCTGGACACTAGTGCATCTGGTCAGGCCATAAATATTGCAAGCACAGCTCTCCTTGGGAGATATTGCTGCTTCTGGTCCTGACAAGAAGCCAGACAGGACCAAATAAAAAATGAAAAGGGAAAAAGGAAAATAAATTCCTATTTTCTGAACACATCAAAGGTTCAGGGTTTGGCATAAGTTCAGGTGGGCTCTTATTTTAACCAAGTTGTTTTTCTCGTGTCACTAGCGGAGATGAACCCCTGTAAGCCTTCTGTGTTTCATCACCTAGTTTCTTTCTTCTATCTGAGGATTCCACTCTTGTACACTTGCATGGTTTCTGGAACTTTGCTGGGTTTGGGTTAAACCTGGAACAGGCTGAAGGAGTATGGCGTATGTCAAACAAAATGCATTTCTGTTTTATTATCCAGATTGCAACTACATATAATCCTTATCAGGGCACTGATATGTGTATGGGCCTAACTATGCATGGGGTGATCTTGAGTAAACTTAGACTTACTTAGAAAGAGCTTTCCCTGCTCCAGGTGTGCTATAGAGACACAGAAATGCTCTCTAGACTCTGCTCTCAGGGCCCCGCTCTGAGTGGCTGGTGATTCCTGTTGTGTTTGATGATGGAATAAATGGGCCCAGGGAGTCACAACCCTCACAGACACAGGGACCTAGATCCTCCACTGAGGCAGCAGGGTGGTAGCAGGCATTCCGTCACAACTTCCCGAACCTCAGACCAGCTATCTGCCAGCCCTGAAATGCCACGAAAGAGCTGAGCTCATGAGATTTCCAGCCAGTCTCCCTTACCCAAGAAGTTTGGAGAAGCAGCTAAACTCCCAGGGGAAACTGGGTTTGATGTGGCAGAGCTATGAGAAAGAACAATAGTTTCTATACAAGCTCTTCAAAAGCTGCAATCCAGCAAAGTATATAAACCTATATGTAACTTGAAGCATAGAGCAGCCCTGTGATGTAGTGGGATTGCGCCGGAATGGCATACCGGCACTTTTGCTGCATGGAGGATGCCATTTTGTTCTCAAAATGGCATCCTACACACAGCATAACCTCGCATGCACTATGTGTCCGAGGTCATGGCCTATAGAGGATACCATTTTGTAGAGCAAAATGGCATCCTCTGCACAGCGTGACCTTGCATACTCTGTGCGTCTGAGGCCATGCTGGCAGGGGTGTTCCCATGCTTGGGGCATTCTGATATTACCAGTACTTGCCCATTCATAACTACACCCCGGGAGTAGCCCTACTTGACATCAATGGGACTATTCACATATTTAAAGTTACACACAAGCTTAAGTACTTTGCTGGAGTGGGAACTAAGGACCTGCTCCAAAACCCACTGAAGTCAACAGGAAGACTCCCACTGAGTTCAGTAGGCTTTGCATCAGGACCTGAACTTGTACACTCAGATTTTCAAAGCTGACTAAGGGAATTGGAGACCCAGCTCTCATTTGGCGCTTTGAAGATGCCCCCCTTAAAGAAGGCAGCAGAGGGTGTGTGTAGCTGGTTTAGATGCTTAGTGGAACATGCATGGGCTGAACAAAGTATCTAGAAGAACCCTGGGTTCATTCACTGACAGTTGGGGTGGTGCATAGCACCATGAGCTGAACAACTGTACACCAGCCACCCAAAGTAGCCAGGCTGGTTGTACATTGCTTTATGAGTAAAGAAAGCACATTTGCTTGAGCCCTTTCTAAGAGAATGAAAAGGCTCCAGATATCCAAAAGAATATCCACACCACAATAAGTAAACTAAAGCTGTGCTCAGCACCAGATTCAAACTTCCTTCCCCACATTTTTGCACTGTTTGGTTGGGGGCCATCTCTAGGCAAAACATGTTTAACAGAGAGGGGAAAATACTGAAAAGCACACCCTTACAATGACCATGCCTGAGAACACTCATTCTGGGGGCATGCTAAAATCAGACATTTGCTAGAGAGGAGAGAGCTGATTCAGAGAAGGGAAGGAACTCTGACACAATAGCTGTCTAGTAAGGTTTCCTGTCTGTCCTGGTTTTAGCCCATGTGTGTGAGGAAAGCCTTTTGCATGGCATTTTGGAAGGGTGCTTCCAAATCTGTTCCAACCAAACCAAGTGCAAAGGGAGGAGAAAATGTAACATTCAGCAACAGGAAGGGAACCATTTGGAACTTCAGAATGGGAGTTGAGTTGGTCTGAGTTGTGAGTAACTTTTTATTTAATCAAAACCAATTTCCCCCTCTGTTGTGAAATGACTCCTGTGTGTGACACTGGCCAATTTATTGTGGCAGTTCCTAAAGCATAATAGGCTGTAGCCTGCCACTTGCTGCTGATGGTCTGCAAAACAAATCCAGTGATATCACGGAAATGTAACTATTCAGTTACCCAAAGAGATGGACACATGAGACGTCTACAGGCCTGAACCAAATAATCGTCCTGCCCTCCCCCGGTCACACTTTTCTGCTTTCTACTCTTTCACTGGTGTTAGAAACTACCACACATTTCACCTTACAGTGTTGGAAACCTAAACATGGGAAATACCAGAGACAGCTATGTAAATACAAAGTGCGGGCAGTAGGCGGGGGAAGTTGCCACAACAAAGGATCTCTCTTAGATTTTAACCCCAGTTGGGTTTCTCCCTTCCCTCCCCCATGTTCGGCCCACCTTAAAAAAAGAGACAGGAGAGAAATAAATATGTAAAAAAATGAACCTAGTTGAAAGTGGTCAATCTTCATGCTGCTGTTGTTCATGGTGCCGAAAATTGTGATGACTGAGATTTTCCTTGTGGCCATCTTGCAGAAACTCTCCAGGTATTCGTCTCGCTGTTGCACGTACATAGTGGTGTCGGCCGTGGGGGTCGTGATCAGCTAGGGGATGGCAGAGACAAAGAGTTTGATTAGTTTCAGAACAAAGCCATAGCGAGCCCCTATGTCAGAGGAGCAGCTCTCCAAAGAAGAACAGCATCTTAGTGCTTGCCCCCTGAGGTTTCTTTTCCACACAATAGCCAGCAGCTCAGGAACTTACATTTATTTGTTTAGGGATAGATTGTGTCTTTAGGCCCAGCCCCGAGCAAAAGGTGATAGGTCAGCTAGAGGAATAGCCCCAGAGACACCCCTCCAAGACACAGTCACTCTGATGCTCCCCTGTTGTGCTGGTAGGAGCGAAGTACGTTGCTACAGACTTTACAAGGAACAACATACTCCCCTCTTACATCTTTGTCTTTCTGAATCCAGTCAGTTCTCCAGCCCAACCCATCGAGGCGGGAGTAGGCCGACACACCCTCACATCCATTTGTTTATAGAGGCGAGAACACTGGGTACATAGCCTCAGATCATCAAAGGTATTGAGGTGCCTAGCTCCCACTGATTTCAATGGGAGTTATGTGCCTAAATACCTTTGAGGATCTAAGCCAGGGGTTGGCAACCTTTGGCACATGGCCTGTCAGGGTAATCCACTGATGGGCGGCGAGACATTTTGTTTACGTTGACCATCTGCAGGCATGGCCCCCCGCAGCTCCTAGTGGCCGCGGTTCGCCATTCCCAGCCAAAGGGAGCTGTGGGAAGTGGCGTGGGCTCCAGGGACTTGCTGGCTGCTGCTTCGCACAGCTCCTATTGGCCTGGAACCATGGCCACTGGGAGCTGCAGGGGGCTGTGCCTGTGGACAGTCAATGTAAACAAAATGTCTTGCAGCCTGCCAATTAATTACCCTGCAGGTTACTAGAGGTCCCTCTACTAACCTGCATGGTTGCATTAGATCCGTGCACCATCTACCTCATAGTTAGCCAAAAACACTTGGAAATTCCCACTTGTAGGCCTTATTTAATTTGTTGAGCAAGGAGGGAGGGGAAAGATATGTAAAGTGGTGTGGGGCGGGGCAGGAGGAAATGATTACAGTAGAATAAAAAAATCTTTTAGGTTCACACCAATGCCTCCTCAAGTGTTTTCCAAAAGATACAGGTGTGGGAGGTGAGATGGCAGCTGTTTAACTACACAGCAACACCACACAACAGTTTAGGATGGGAAGTGGAGGAGAATCCTGCATCCACTTGAAACAGAATAGTTCTAACTAGAGCTAGACTCTGTCCAAAATCCCCAGATCCCAACGCCGCTGAACACTGGGGGAGTTGAAATCTGGAGCCAAATTTTGTGGTTTAGGCTTATCACAAGACATAATATTGTCTTAACTGTGTAAGGCTTTCTGGGATACTTTGTATGAAACATGCTTTATAAATACAGTTTATCAGTACATTCAGTTACAAGGACGAGCTATAGGCCTATAGGGCCTGAGTCTCATTTATATTGAAGCCCCTTTACATCACCCTGGTGATGAAAAAGTGCTTTAGTGTAAATGAGAATCAGGCCCATAGAGGTTATATGAACACAAGACGATTTGATTACTGATCTATAGCACAAGTCATGTTACTTTAAAGTTGCAGTAAAATGCTTAAAAAGAAGTATTTTAAATATTGTTTGAGAACTCAAATAAGTACCAGAAAACGAGCCAGGTTCTGCTCCCAGTTTCATAGCCAGTGTGTGGATATGAATGCAGAATTTGGCCCAGTGTAACTGTATGGGTATAAGTGAGCAACGAATTTGTCTCACTCTGGCAAATCTTGTCAGATAAAGTGGGAAGCATTTCAGAGGCAAAGCAAACCTCAAATCATAGCTTTAAAATAGCCTGGCATTCTCTGCAAAACAAACTGGCTGTATTTTAAAGAATCCTTATTGAGGTTGCAGGAAAAAAACAACCCAATGTGTAGAAAGAACAGTAAATATGGCAAGCGACCAGCTTGGCTTAACAGTGAAATCCTTGCTGACCTTAAACGCAAAAAAGAAGCTTACAAGAAGTGGAAGATTGGACAAATGACCAGGGAGGAGTATAAAAATATTGCTCAGGCATGCAGGAGTGAAATCAGGAAGGCCAAATCACACTTGGAATTGCAGCTAGCAAGAGATATTAAGAGTAACAAGAAGGGTTTCTTCAGGTATGTTATCAACAAGAAGAAAGTCAAGGAAAGTGTGGGCCCCTTACTGAATGAGGGAGGCCACCTAGTAACAGAGGATGTGGAAAAAGCTAATGTACTCAATGATTTTTTTGCCTCTGTCTTCACGAACAAGGTCAGCTCCCAGACTGCTGCACTGGGCAGCACAGTATGGGGAGAAGGTGATCAGCCTTTTGGGAGAAAGAAGTGGTTCGGGACTATTTAGAAAAACTGGACGAGGACAAGTCCATGGGGCCGGATGCACTGCATCCAAGGGTGCTAAAGGAGTTGGTGGATGTGATTGCAGAGCCATTGGCCATTATCTTTGAAAACTCATGGCGATCGGGGGAGGTCCTGGATGACTGGAAAAAGGCTAATGTAGTGCCCATCTTTAAAAAAGGGAAGAAGGAGGATCCGGGGAGCTACAGGCCAGTCAGCCTCACCTCAGTCCCTGGAAAAATCATGGAGCAGATCCTCAAGGAATCAGTTCTGAAGCACTTAGAGGCGAGGAAAGTGATCAGGAACAGTCAACATGGCTTCATCAAGGGCAAGTCATTCCTGACTAACCTAATTGCCTTCTATGAGGAGATAACTGACTCTGTGGATGAGGGGAAAGCAGTGGATGTGTTATTCCTTGACTTTAGCAAAGCTTTTGATACGGTCTCCCACAGTATTCTTGCCAGCAAGTTAAAGAAGTATGGGCTGGATGAATGGACTATAAGGTGGATAGAAAGCTGGCTAGATTGTCGGGCTCAATGGGTAGTGATCAACGGCTCCATGTCTAATTGGCAGCTGGTTTCAAGTGGAGTGCCCCAGGGGTCGGTCCTGGGACTGGTTTTGTTCAATATCTTCATTAATGATCTGGAGGATGGCATGGACTGCACTCTCAGCAAGTTTGCAGATGACACTAAACTGGGAGGAGTGGTAGATACGCTGGACGGTAGGGATAGGATACAGAGGGACCTAGACAAATTAGAGGATTGGGCCAAAAGAAACCTGATGAGGTTCAACAAGGACAAGAGTCCTGCACTTAGGATGGAAGAATCCCATGCACTGTTACAGACTAGGGACCGAATGGCTAGGAGGCAGTTCTGCAGAAAAGGACCTGGGGTTACAGTGGATGAGAAGCTGGATATGAGTCAACAGTGTGCCCTTGTTGCCAAGAAGGCTAATGGCATTTTGGGCTGTATAAGTAGGGGCATTGCCAGCAGATCGAGGGACCTGATCATTCCCCTCTATTCGACATTGGTGAGGCCTCATCTGGAGTATTGTGTTCAGTTTTGGGCCCCACGCTACAAGAAGGATGTGGAAAAATTGGAAAGAGTCCAATGGAGGGCAACAAAAATGATTAGGGGGCTGGAACACATGACTTAAGAGGAGAGGCTGAGGGAACTGGGATTGTTTAGTCTGCAGAAGAGAAGAAGGAGGGGGGATTTGATAGCTGCTTTCAACTACCAGAAAGGGGGTTCCAAAGAGGATGGATCTAGACTGTTCTCAGTGGTACCAGATGACAGAACAAGGAGTAATGGTCTCAAGTTGCAGTGGGGGAGGAGGGTGGTGAAGCACTGGAATGAGTTACCTAGGGAGGTGGTGGATTCTCCTTCCTTAGAGGTTTTTAAGGTCAGGCTTGACAAAGCCCTGGCTGGGATGATTTAGTTGGGAATTGGTCCTGCTTTGTGCAGGGGGTTGGACTAGATGACTTCCTGAGGTCCCTTCCAACCCTGATATTCTATGATTCTATGAAACAGGGATTTACTTATTGGTTTAATTTTAGGTTGCATTTTAACTGCTACTTGCCTATGTCGCGTGTGTGTGTGTGTGTGTGTGTGTGTGTGTGTGTGTGAATGAAATGCTACATAAAACCCTCAGTCTCCACTTCATCACCACAGAATAACACACAAAAACCAAACTCCCTCAGGCAAAACTTTCTGACCACAGATCTGAACCAGGGTGGGGTTTCAAAATCCAGATCAAGATGTGGATACAGATTTTACAGCAGTTCCCTATATCTATTAAGGGATGAACCAAAGCCCTTGCTCTGAACACCCTACAAACTTTTGGACATTTGAAATTCAGATCAGAATCTGCAATTTGGGCCCAGCTCTCTGTTTAGCCAGTTATAGCACTTAACCCGCCCCTATGAAGTGGCTGGTTGAACCACCATAAGCAGCGATTCTCTCTCTAACTTCACGTTCGGGGGGAGGATTGAGACAGGATCTTTTGGAGCCAGGCCCCGTCATCCGAGTGGCCCAAAGGGAACAGTGTAGCAGAGCAGTGGGAAACTGCACTGGCAGAGCTGATACTAGAGAGACCTGGGCTGATTCTTTTGGGAGGAAGATCAAGGACTCGGGAATGTAAGAGAACTGTACATCTGGGGCAATTGACTGGGAGAATTGGACCCGAGAGGAAGAGATAGCAGAGCTGGATAGAAAAGTCTGCTTGGGGAAAAGGGTGCAAGAGAAAGAGTGCAAAGAAAGGTGGTTTTTATTTTAAGGGGCCTGAAATGTCAGTAGATCCAGATTTCAGTTACCTTTAATCTACCTTGTGCATGTGTCACATAAAACAAAGGCAGAGCCATGTGCTGTATCTTTAATATCACCTCCATTAATGACTACTGCATAATGAATCTAGCTTCCAGGAGGAGGAGACTATTGGTAGTACCGGACTGTGACAAATTCTAATGCAGCTTAGTAGCAGTGTTTGCCTGCAGCCTGTTCCGGCCCGACTACCCGAGACTGGATGACTCATTTCATATCTGAGCTCCAGCTGAGAAGTGATCTGAGATCGGGAGATTCAAATTCCAGACTGAGTGATGAGTCACCATGGTCCTTCAGGGAGGAAAGCAGTGGCTGTCCGGCTTCTGTGATTTCTATTCTGTACTCGTCTCTTTTTTTGGCCTGATGTGACACTAATTTTTGGAAGCCACAACGTTCAGAACTAAAGCCAGGTTTCAAAGACCCTAAACTTCAGGGCAGTTCTGATCTGTGGTCTTCGTTTGGCCAAGTATTAAGACCAGGGTCATTTGCAAAATTCAGATTCCCTAGGGTCAGGTTTTTTCAAACACATGGTCCCCTCCCTGTTTCCAAAATTCAGTGCTGTTCAAATCTGCTGTTTTGGTTTGGATCTCTCTCTCTTTCTAGAGCAGTGAGTCCCAAACTAGGACCACCGCTTGTTCAGGGAAAGCCCCTGGCAGGCCGGGCCGGTTTGTTTACCTGCCGCGTCCGCAGGTTCGGCCGATCGCGGCTCCCACTGGCTGTGGTTCGCCGCTCCAGGCCAATGGGGACTGCAGGAAGTGGTGCGGGCTGAGGGACGTGCTGGCCGCCCTTCCTGTAGCCCCCATTGGCCTGGAGCAGTGAACCGCGGCCAGTGGGAGCCGCGATCGGCCGAACCTGCGGATGCGGCAGGTAAACAAACCGGCTCGGCCTACCAGAGGCTTTCCCTGACCAAGCGGCGACCCTAGTTTGAGATCCACTGCTCTAGCGCATTTATTCCTTTTAGCCCTGCAGAGCTAATACAACGAGGGGAGAGAAAGTTGGATTCTGTGCTGTCTCATGCATCATCAGCGGAACTGTCAACTGAACTCCCATGGCAGATGGCAGAATCTTTGTTACAGGCAATGGTATAAGGGGCAGAAGAGCCTGGCTGGATTTTTGGAGCCCTGGTGCTGTTGGTGATACCGGCCACTGAAAAATCCTTGTAAACTGAGCTAACCTGTGAGACTGAATGAGAACTCCCACAATGCTATTTTTCAAAGAGCTACTTTTCAAAATGAACCTTTAAAGCGAATGCTGCCTACCAAAGAAATCATTTGAACTGGGGCTAAATTGTTCCCTTTCACAGGTGAAATGTTTTTAGAAACATACAATGGAAAAACATACAATATTATTAAACCCTGGGAGAAGCAGCTCCAGGCTGTGCTCAGTTTCTAAGCCTGGAACCTCACTTGAAGAGCCTGTTGTAATTAAACTAGCATAGGGTGGGCTCGCCAGAGAAACCTGAATGCCCAATTCCCATCAGAAATTAATGGCAGCTTTGAAAATTCTACCTTCAGCATGTATATGTGCAAGCATGTGTGCATATATACATGCTCACACATGCCCACAAGCAGTGCCCAACCACTTGGCCTGTTTCCAGAGTTTAGACACTAGCATCGCTATGAAACAGATGTCAGCTGGCAGAGCATGCTGGGAACTGGAATGTAGTGGGTAGTGGTAACACCAGCAAGCATCCCAATTTGGTTGATGGACAAAACCCACATTGCAACCTCATTTCATTAATCATCCGAGATATAGAGCCCATCACCCTACAGAGCCAAAACCAGGATGGCTGTTTGGTAGCTCCAGGCAAAGCGAATGAGAAGGCTCCGGTCCAATTCCTCACAGACTGCTGTCCACCATATCAAGTATCAGAGGGGTAGCCGTGTTAGTCTGGATCTGTAAAAAGCAACAGAGAGTCCTGTGGCACCTTTAAGACTAGCAGTTGTATTGGAGCATAAGCTTTCGTGGGTGCTCCATGTGTCTGACGAAGTGGGTATTCACCCATGAAAGCTTATGCTCCAATACATCTGTTAGTCTTAAAGATGCCACAGGACTCTCAGTCACCATATCAAAGATGCCAACATGATTGTGCCCTTTATTGGCTGTTGCAGCAGAAGGTCAAGGACTGAATGGGCCATGGATGATGAACTCCCCTTTCGCCCGAGAGAGAGTCCCACCAATGCAAGGTTAAGAACAGGCACAGTGCAGAGGGCATTGATGCAAGCTTCCCCACTGGAGGCCTTTGTCTCCAAAGCTGTCAGGCTGGTACCTTTCACCGCCATTGTAAAAAACAATGTTAAAAAAAATAACCCCGCCCCAGATTTCCCATTCACTACAGTCTCACTATGGGGAGAATTATTTTAATGGCTAAGGTGATAATGCTCAGGAACATGCTACTTACAATGAGTCGCCGTTTGCCTTCAAAAAAATCCAGGAGGTTTGTCACCGATTTCCTGGAGGGCTGAACGAAAGGCTTTGTGTTTGGCTTCAGGTGGCCCTCATTCTCAGTCCTGCTCCCCTTCTTGTTTTTCTTGCTGCGGTCTTTGTCCTGCTTGGTCTTCTTCTCAGCTTTGTCCTTCTTGGCCTGCTTCTCGCTCTTCTGCAGCTTATCAGGTCTCTCCTTCTTCTTCTTCTTCTCAGGCTTGTCTGGTCGGTCGTGCTTCTTTGGCTCTTTCCCTTTCTTCGGCGGGACATTCCCTGCTGCGATCTCTTGCTCCAAGTGGGGGACAGCAGGCTTGCTTGGGTCATATTTATCCTCGTATTCATTGCTCAGGATCTTTTCCTGGGTTCTCTTTTTAGGTGGCTTGGCTTTGGCTGGTTTGTGTTGGCCTGGTGTGACACTGGGATCCCGGTGTATATAGTCTTTCCGGTCTGTACGGTTGTCTCTAAATCTACCTGTGTTTGCCCTCGTGTAGTGCTCTGAGGCGGCCAGGAGAGCCTCTGTGTAGCTGTCGTAGCTGGCAACTTTGCCAGGTCTCCGGGTGGCTACTGGGTGTCTCTCCGGGTGACCATGCTGCCTGTCTCTGCGGTTCTCATTCCACACAGGGGAGTAGAAATCATCAGTGGCTGTTCCCCGCGGGGCAGTTGCCTCGGGCGCTGTGGGCAGCCTATCATAGTCGGAAGTGGTGTGTGACTTTGTGGTCCAAGTTCTCTGAGTGGTCGGAAGGGGTGTGGCTGTGGTGATAGGTCTGCTCGGCATCATCACTGTGCGGGTGGTTGCCTGGGTAGTGGTGGTTGTGGGAGGGAGGGTGCTGCCCCTCGTTGTAGGGGGAGGAGGAGCCACTGGGGTCGTGATTAGTTTCCTCACTGTTTTGCTCCTTGTTGGCTGAGCATTGCTTCTCCTTGGCTCCTCCTTCCTTACCGACAGCTGGACTTGTCCACCACTTGATGTAGGTCTGGTGCTGCCACCATTGTTACTTTCCTCCACCACTTGCCCCTCCACCCCGACAGCTTTGCATTTCTGGATGAAACCCTTTTGCCTCATCTTCTCGATTTTCCTGATGGGGCTCTGGTCGATGACTTCGTACATGGCCTCTAGCCTTACAGGGTAAGGGTACCTTTCCTCCACCTGTAGGGTCTTCTTCAGCAGCACCATGCCAAATTTCCCCTTCTCCAGTTTCAGAAAGCTCATGAGCTTAGGGATGAGGCTGGGATCTAGAGGCTGCTCCAGGATTTTCCCTTCGCTGGTTATCCTCCTGACTTTCCCTCCTTCCTCCCCTTCCTCATGGAACAACACAATCTGCTGGATGTGCCTCTCGGCCAGTTCGCAGTAGACATCGCTCTTAAGCAGGCTCATCATGAGCCGGTAGTAGCCTTCAGAGGCATGAGGGGCAGAGATGACCCAGACTCTGTTCTTGCCGGCAAAGCTGGCCAGGACATTGGGAGAACTGGACCCTGAAGGGAAACGTACAATCCGTGACCGAGACACGGCAGACTTCCCCTCGTCCTTGATCATCTCAGGCTGGGGATGTTTGGCCGCAGTGGTGTGTCTCTGCGTCTGCCTTACTCTGGCCCTGACTCTCCTGGCCTGGGCCGGCACTTCATCTCGCAGCAGGTCAGGTTGTACATTTTTTGATGCTGGAGTATCCCTCTTGGCAACAGGACGTTGGAGATTCCCCATTGAAGGCGTCCAACTACTCTGGGATGCCTCCGACCTTCTCAGGAAGGACAGCGATCCATTGCTAGCCCTGTGAGAGAGAGGCAAGTAACTAATTCCATGGTTCCCTCTGTCTGCTAGCCTCACGGTCTTCTCAGAGTCACACACTAGCCATGTTGCCCACAGCATGGCTAAACTCAGAATGAGTGTCCAGTTCATTGTGCAATCCACTTCAAAAGAAATGAGGAGAAAAGTTAAATGTTAATAGTAGAATTTTAGATATAGACATAGACAGATATATCTTGCACTTTCTTAGTGACCAGAGAGCAACACATACACTGTGAAGTTTCAGTTATATAAAGTACTAAATACAACTTAGTCCTGTCATGGTATTTCTATAAAAACTTTGGAGGCTATTTCTAGAAAAGCACAGAGTAGATTAATTTAGGCCAAAAATGAGATAATCAGTCTATAATATGAATCTATATATCTATCTATCCAAATAAGTCAAAAAATACAATAATTATGTTTACATCACACACAGACACACACACACACACACACACACACACAGTGGTTCACAGAGGTGGTAAGCCAAGAGTTTGTTTTTAACTTAAAACTTACCCTCTCAGGAAAGTTTCTGTTCAAGATCCGTGTACCCCAGCCCTTTCTTTAGAGGGAGAGCAATGCCATGGAGTTTTGCTGCAGCTCACTGGTTTTTATGTAACAAAACAGACTCCAGAGAATGTCCGGTTCACTGTGGAGCTTTTACTTTTTTGTTTTTCTTCACCTTCTTGACAAGTGGGATGAAGTGAAAGGAAATTTCCTTTGTGATCTTTGCTGCTCCATTTACCTGCAGGTCTGTCTTGTTTCTGTATCAGTCACACACACAGAGAGACACATTTCATCTAATAAAAGTGAACTCTCAGCTGTTTCTGAATCTCTCTCTCTCTTTTAAAGTTTCATGATCCTTCTAATCACTCCTTTCCTCCTCACTCTAGTTTAGCTCCTTTGTTTCCAGAGAGAAAAAGCCCTGGGATTAATATATTTTCCAGGCTGAAGCAAAACACAGGAATGCGATGTTGAGAAAAGAAGCCCTCTTTAGCCTGCTCTTTATCGCCCCACTTTTTTTCCCAATCTTTTCTTTTTCTTCTTCTTCCTTTTTGCTAGATGTGATTCCAGAAATGTCAGGATAACCTCATCCCTGCTCTAAACCAAACTCAAACAGCAGCCACCACTGGAAATGAGGGAAACTTCACTAAGAATTTAACAGATCAGCAGAACACCGCCTCCTTCCCACTTCAACTCACTGAGGGAGGGCGGAGGAAATTTCTTAGGGGGTTGAAACGTTTCACATCATCATCATAAATCACTTTAGAAAAGGATGACTGCGACCTTAACTCTTTAAGCACCTCAAGCTCTCATACTGGCTTGACCTTCCCCCCTAGCCCTCCCTTCCTTGTCTTCTTTTCTCATTCCACTAAACTGACACTATCAAGTTAAAAATTACATGCTTAAGAAACTCATTTCCTTACCTGTGTTAATAACAGCACATTAGATAGTTAAAAGCTGAGAGAGTTTTTCTTAAAACCTGATTTCCTCCCCCCATTTTTACTGTTTGTTTATTTTCTATATTTCAATCCGGAAAATAAAAAGAGACCAGTCAATTTCACCTTAGTTTCTAGTCAATGCCTCTTTTATATTCTCATACACAATTGCTGTAGTCTTTAATTTGCAAACAACCAAGGGGTCAGTTGATTTTTAAAAACTGGATCAAAAAATTTAAATACATATTTATATTAATTTTGATTCACAGAAGTGTGCATTATGCAAGTCAAAAACAAAAAGATGCAAACTTGCAGAGAGAGATGTGCAAAGACCAGATCTCCAGCTGGTGTAAATTGGTGTAGATCTATTGACTGCAGATCCTCAGCTGGTGTAAACTGGCATAGCTCCATTGCAAACAGACATACTAAGCTGATTTATACCAGCTGAAGATTTGGTCCACAGACTCTTGACTAATACCCAAGAGGTGGTGAAACATCACATCTTGGTAATTGATATACAACACTTAAAAGTACTAGAATGGAAACACTGCTATTGCTCTTTGATTTGGAAAAGATGATGATGATGATCATCATAATTCCTATTTACAAAGCCTAGTTTTATTTACAAATCCTAGATGAAATGTTTGATCAAATTTAAGTGGCCTTTTAAAAAAATGTAACACTCTACACTTTCCCCCTCTGTTTCAAAGTATTTGCATATTCATTCTCTCTCTGTCTCTTCTTTGCTTTGTTTTTGTTTTAAGTTGGCAAGTGCTGTGGAAAACATTGCTGGTGTTTTTATTTTACGCTCATATGGGTGCAATGTTACATTTCTGTGGTTCATGGGTTGCTCTTGATGTAGGGCTGGATCCTGCAATGTGCCATTAATCTCTTAATAGGAGTGGAGAGCATTCACCCGCAACCCCCTCCAGGATCAGGCTTAATAAGAGAAGCTCATTGCAAAGCAATGTGTTGGAGACAAACAACAGTGGCTGGACCAGTGCCCCTGGTGCGTTGTTCCCTGGCTAGCTGGAGTTGGGAGGGCTGTGTCTCTCCACCGAGCTCCCAACTCTGGCACAGTGAGATGTCAAGGGTTTTTGATGAGCTCAGAAGAGCTGCCTGTCTAGACTTCCTCAGCCAAGGAGAAGCCACCATGCGTGGCACAGGGTCACGATGTAGATCTGTTGGGGCAGATCTATTGACTGCAGTAGTTAGGGATTGTCCAACTGTATATTCTATTACACTAATATGCTGAGACATTTGTAGGAATGTGATTTACTCCCACAATATTCTGATAAAAAATTAGCACTATGCAAAATCAATGTAGCCCAGTTCAAAACTTGGTTAACTGATAGATCTCAAAAAGTAATTGTAAATGGGAAGTAATCATCCAGCAGGGGTGTTTCTAATGGGGTCCTTCAGGGACCTGTCCTTGACCCAATCCTTTTCAATATCTTTATCAGTACTGTAAAATTTGCAGATGACACAGATATTGGTGGAGATATAAATAATGATGGGCATAGATCAGCTAAACAGGCTGATTTGGGTCACTTGTTAAGGTGGACTCATTTGAACAGTGTATGTTTCAAAAGAGCCAAATGCAGCATTGTGCATCTAGGAACAAAGAATGTAAGACACATTTATAGGATGAAGGACTGTATCCTGGAAAGCAGTGACTCTGAAAAGGATTTAGCAGTCATGATTGATAACCAAATGAACATGAGCTTCCTATGTGATGCAGTAGTTAAGAGGGTGAATGTGATCTGTGGCTGTATAAGCATGGGAATATCAAGTATGATTAGGAAGGTAATATTACCTCTGTATGCAGCATTAGTGAGGCCATTACTGGAATACTGTGTCCAGTTTTGGCATCCACACTTCAAAAAGGATGTTGGAAAATTGGAAAGGGTTCAGAAAATAGCTACTAGAATGATTAGAGGTCTGGAAAATATGTCTTATAGTGAGAAACTAAAGCAACTCAATCTATTTAGTTTAGCTAAGAGATGCTTAAGACGTGGTCATAGTCTATAAGTACCTCCATGAGGAAGAGATTTCTGAAAGTAGACAATTCTTTAATCTAGCAGAAAAAGGCATTATGAGAGGCAGTGGTTGGAAGATGGAGCTAAACAAATTCAGACTAGAGATAAAGTGCACACTTTTAACAGGGAGGGTAATTAACTCTTGGAACAAATTACCTAGAGAGGTGGTGGATTCTCCATCACTGGAAGTCTAAGTCAAGAATACTCTAACTCAACAGATATTATGGGCCTGATGCAGAAATTTTGGGTGAGGTTGTATGCTTTGTGTTATGGAGAAGGCCAGATTAGATCATAATGGTCCTTTCTGGCCTTGAAATCTATGAATGGATGAACTGTTTGGCTAAACTAAGGAGCTGCCTCAAAACGTCTAAAAAATGGATGGAGATTCAGAAAAATTTAATTAAACACTGTCCAGTAGTTTTCACGTCCACGTGGCCCCGTGTATTATCTGGAAGTGGCCAGGACTGGAGATGCCATCTTATAGCAAAAAATGGCTGCTCTTAAGGTATTTTCAGCTCTGCTGGGAGCAGGAAGTGCTGGACACCTTTTGGGAAAGTCCCTTCTTGCCAAGATTTGCCATCAAAGGCCAGCCATTAGAACAGAACCTTTGAAACGTACTGAAATTTGCCTTTCCCTAGAGACCTCCCTTCTGCTCATGATCTGGTGAGACAGCTGCTCTCATTGAAGAAGCTGTCAGAATTAGGCCCAGGGTGATATTTTTAGGAGTCAGAAGCTGAACATTCTCAGCAGGGATTCCTCCACTGTGGATTTTGGAACAACCTGCTAGGGGTGATCAGGATGAGCCCAAACTGGAATGCTTTCTGGGTGTGATGAGGTGTCCATGGCCCTGCTGGAGGCCCTATGGTCCTATCACATCCTGCCCCAGGAAGGAGCAGTGAAGGTGGGTTTTTCAGGCCTGCCTAGAAAGGCTACACAGAAGCATCCAGGCTGAGCTAAAAGGAGCTGCAAGGCCTTAGCAGGGCAGTTCCTGGATGGGGCCAGAGGTGCAAGAAAGGGGGCTCTCCTCTGGCCAGAGGTGTGAGGAAGGGAGCTTTGCTCTGGCCAGATGAGCTCGACGGGCTGCATTTACTGGACAAGGGAGATAGAGAGGACCTGAGAACTGTAACCCTAAAGTAACGGATGGAGGTAAAGGGAACCCATGAGAAGAGACCTAAAGAAGTAGCAGCAACTAACTGAAGGGAGCAGTATGTGACTGCAGTTTATAGGGTCCCTGAGTTGGGACCAGAGTAGTGGGCAGGCCTGGGTCCCACCACCAGTGACTGGCAAAGTGGCCTAAGCCCCAGGAAGGGGACAAGAGTCCTTTAGAAGCCTGAGCGAAGGGCTGGATTTAAAGGGCCCAGAGACAGGGCTGAAGACTCTAGTGAGGGCAGACAGCTTGTTGAACTCATTGCTGCCCGGGAAGGGGTTTATTCTGACTGTATGACTTGCCCGGCGGGTTGAGCCACTGAAGACCTGCTAAGCAAGGTCAGCAACCTACAGGTGCCAGGAGCAGGAAAAAGAGTGCAGTACCTCACCCAGCCACTATGAGGCACTCAGGAAGTGAGTGCCCCCTGTTACACCGGGCATGAGCAAATCTCACCTGGACCAAACCTTCCTGTGATACAAGAAAAGGATGTAACAAAAGTTGAAGAACAGGTAGGATGAGGTATTCCCTCAGGAAACTTGGGTCAGTCCTGTGGAGGGCTTTGGTGATGAAGACTGAAACTTCAAATTTGACTTGGTATTCCATGGGGAGCTGGTGAAGAGGACAGGGCACTGGGGTGATGGGCACTCAGGGGGCTGTGTTGCTGTGCCAATAAGCTTGACGGTTCAGAACCAGTTGTAGTTTTAAGGTCAATGGTTTCATAGCTAGGTTCAGAAAATGACATTCCGGCCTAGTGGTTACAGACACATGGATCACCATGGTTAAGCCACCATGATCACCCCAACAGGATGGGGCATAACCTTCTTGTCAGCCATAGTATGAAAAGGGTGCTTTTCATGTACCCAGAAGCGGCGCAGAGTCCAGGGTGCATCAAGGCTATGGACCGCCTTAACAATCTGAAGGCGGATGCCCCACCCACAGAGGGTGATGCTGTGGCGCTGGTGAGTTCTCTTAGGCTCTTTCACCTTTTCAGTACTTCCTAGGTTGTATTTCCCTAACCTTTTCTCATTTTTGTCGTTCTCTCTTTCAGAGTTAGAGCCACTTTTCTGTAGCAGGTGTCTAGCCTCATACGCTTCAAGTACATTCATACTGAAATAAAATTATACAATAATAATGAATACAAATATTTCAAGTTTCTGTAGCACATTTGTCCACAAGGATCTTAAAGTGGATTACAAATTATGGGCCTGACCGGCAAACACTTACTGCAGAGAAGCACTTACTATTTGAAGTCGATAGTCACGGCAGTAAGCCTATGCTCAGTAATGTTTGTAGGGTCAGAGCCTAAGAACTGAGAGCTTGATCCACAGTGAATGAGAATCTTTCCATTGATGTCAGTGGGATTTGGATCAGGCCCAGAATGAGTATATCCACCTGTGGAGCAATGTGCAGGGCAGCTAAAAATACTGGTTTCTTAACATTACACCCCCGAGCTCCATTCCTCTAGCAGTAGGGCCATGTAGAGTATTGTTGTCAATGGGTCCCTTCATGTGTGAAAATGCTTCTGTATGGAGTTGGGGGAGTGATGCTGCTTAGTCTCAGATACCTTCCCTGTGATGGAGTCTAGCATTTATAGTGGGTTTTCTGCACTCTCTATTCATGGGAAAATTTGGAGGGATAATCAGGCCGTATAAATGTATTTATATGGGAATCTCTTTCCCCGTGAGTGAAACGCAGCCACTGCTGTTAAACAACAACTCTGCACAAAGATTCAGGGAAATTAATGCTTTATCCACTTGAACTACAGGGGGCAATTTTAGGAAGGCAGCATGCAATTACCCTATCTGTAACACTTACAATATTTGACAAATTCCTAAAATGCAGATCATCCCCACAAAGGGTGAGTTCAGATCGGTTGCAGAATAATAATAATTTTGCTATGCTTTACTTTAAATGCCTGAATTAAAAACCATGGTTTCAAGTTGTTGCCAAGAAAGCTAATGGCATATTGGGCTGCATTAGTAGGAGCATGGCCAGCAGATCGAGGGAAGTGATTATTCCCCTCTATTCAGCACTGGTGAGGTCACAGCTGGAGTATTGTGTCCAGTTTTGGGCCCCCCACTACAGAAAGAATGTGGACAAATTGGAGAGAGTCCAGCGGAGGTCAACTAAAATGATCAGGGGGCTGGGGCACATGACTTACGAGAAGAGGCTGAGGGAACTGGGCTTGTTAAGTCTGCAGAAGAGAAGAGTGAGAGGGTGATTTGATAGCAGCCTTCAACTACCTGAAGGGGGGTTCCAAAGAGGATGGAGCTCGGCTGTTCTCAGTGGTGGCAGATAATAGAACAAGGAGCAATGGTCTCAAGTTGCAGTGGGGGAGGTCTAGGTTGGATGTTAGGAAACACTGTTTCACTAGGAGGGTGGTGAAGCACTGAATGGGGTTACCTACGGAGGTGGTGAAATCTCCATCCTTGGAGGTTTTTAAGGTCAGGCTTGACAAAGCCCTGGCTGGGATGATTTAGTTGGTTTTGGTCCTGCTTTGAGCAGGGGATTGGACTAAATGACCTCCTGAGGTCTCTTCCAACCCTGATCTTCTATGTTTCTAACATGATATGACAAAGAAAATATTGCATGGCTAGTTTGACATTAAAACAAAAAAAGAATCTTTGATAAATACGATGGTCTGTGCTGGGCCTTCAGTTGTTAAGTCAAACTCTCCCCTGAAGTCCATGGGGAACTTAGCATAAAAATTGATGGCATTGATGCCAACATCTTTTTTTTAGAAAAAATAATCCACGTCTTGGCAATGTTGTAGCCAAAAGCTCCAGGCTTTAATTTGGATGCAGTGAGATTTCAGTGTTTGGGTATTTTTTTGGGCCTGTGTTGGTGCTGTCCCTGAACTCAGCACCTCGCCCTGTCAGGTTTACAACACTTCCTCTTGAGAGTGAAGCTGTCACATGGACACATCTCTTGTTCTGGGTCTGGCTAATATCTGGAATGGAGTCATCAGCCAGGGAGATCAAAACATAGTCTGGCCAGCACTGATATAACTTCTACCCCATATTGACTAGTGCAGTTGGAATTATCTATAAAAAAGATAAAGCTGAATGTATGCGAGTACATGTAGACAGTTAATTAATATAAAGATCACCATTTACAGGCACTTATGAATATGTAATATTGTTCCTAAGTTTGCTGGACCAAAAAAGTTGTTGTTGTGCACTGGAAATGGCTTTTTCCTCTTTACACAGCTCTGAACAAATAATATTCATCAATCAGGAAAAAATCTGGCCCTCCCTAGTCTTACCATTTAGGATACTCCAAATATGAATATAGGGCCAAATTATCTCAATTACACCAAGTATAGCCTCATTGAGAAGTCCTATTGTTTGCATCCCTCAAGGTATTACAGCTGAGAAATGTCCCCGAAACCCATAAAATGCGGGTGGGTATCCTTTTTAAAGCAGTGTAATACACTGGCTGAGTGAATGGGATCATGTCTCCCTCAAGTGGCTCACCCCAGTGACAATAATGAGCCAGATTTCTCAAGTATGTCTGCTTGTGCAGTGGGAGGAGTTAGTTGCAGCTGACTGATGGTAGGGTGACCAGATGTCCCAATTTTATAGGGACAGTCCCGATATTCAGGGCTTTTTCTTATATAGGTGCCTATTACCCTCCACCCCTGTCCCGATTTTTCACATTTGCTGTCTGGTCACCCTAACTGATGGCCCCAGTGCAGAGCTGCAAAGGAGCTCCATGCCCTTCCCTTTCCCCAACATGCTCTCTCCCTCCCCTTCCTCTGGCGGAGGGCGAGGGGGCAGTAACTGATGCAGGAGATGACTATGCCATGCCAGTTTTCTCTTAGCAGAGAGTTCTCTTACACAAGGGAAATTCTCTGCTGGTCATCTCCAGTCACTTTGTAGTACAAAATGGACTTAGACTGAAAGTTCCAGGCCAGAGCACAGCAGCTGCACACAGCTGAAGCAATTCCTTTTAGCTCAAATGGCAGGAGCTTGAATTCTTGGTGCTAAGCTCCTGGGATTGGTCACCACTGACGACTGTGGTGTCTCAGTGTATGAAGTCATGGGTTACTACACTAGGAAGTGAAATAAACACAACACAAAAACCTCATTCATGTAACAGGCAAAAGTCTCCTCTCAGCTACTCTGGGCGAGCAATTTCAATGGAATTCCACCAGGGTAAATAAGAGACAAATTTAGCCCACTGAGTCACAAATGGTTGATCCTCACTCAGAATAATCTTGATTACTATTTCTGTGCCTCACCATGTATCCCAGGGTTACAGGAGTGCTGCTGGAGGTTCCTTCTTTTCCCAGAGATGTAAGCCACAGCAGATGAACCCTTGTGCTCATTAAAGATGCTGATACCACAGAGTTTGAGATTCAGCAAACTCTGCAAGCTATTTTGGGTTACCAGGCCTCGTGTCAACAGTTCCAGTTTGTCAACCTTCTTTGGCCTGTAATTTAAATCCATGTTGGTTTGGGATTTTTAAAAGCGTGGTTTGGTTGATCAAAAAAAGGGTATTTCAAGATAGAGGATTGCCTGTGTTATGTATTAGGGACTAAAGAGACTTCCAAAGCAAGGCTGGCATGAGAAGATGCCCCAGATGTAGTGCCTGCTTTTAATTTGTATTTATTTTTCCCCCAGGTTTTTTTCCATTGGTTCTTCTCTCTCTGCTCCGTTTTTCAGTCTCTCCTAAACAGAACTCAAACCCAACATTATCTGAGTCAAACTGCTTGACCTATGCTATTTAAACTTGGTTCAAATTTAGGCACAGCAAATCAGGTTGGCCCCAACCCTTGTTTAAAGCTCCCATGATATTCTTCACAGGAATAGAGGGGATTAGCCCCAGTGTCTTGGCTATATGCTGGTTTGGCTATGACTGAGTAGTGCTGATGTGAGCTGTTAATCAGCTGTCACACACCACCCCTCAGATATGGCTGAAGCTATTTCTGTACGTATCAGCTATGGAAAATACTTTGGGAGCATGTGGAGATAATAATAGTTCCTAGTGCTTTTGACCAGGAGAGCTCAAAGGGTTTACAAAGGCGGGTGGTATCATTATCTCTATTTTACCACTGGGGAAACTGAGGCACAAAGAGGCAAAGTGACTTGCTCAAGGTCACCCATCAGGCCAGTGGCAGAGCTCAGAACAGACCCTGATTTCCTGAGTCCAAGTCCAGTGTGTCTAACCAGCAGGTCTCAGGATCACACATCCTTCTCCCTGCCCCTCAAGACAAGCTATTCATGAGGGACACAATCTAAGAGGGTCGAGGTATTTTAATATGTGAATTTCTATAGTACCCAAACTATTATTTTTTTTAAATTTTGCCTCAACATCTAATGTTTGGGCATTCTAATGTCTGAATTTTTCAAACAACCACATTCTTTGAATGTGCTTCCCTTATTTACCCATCCTCCACTTTAATTACATGTTAGTAATTTTTTTTGACTGGGAATTCATTATAATGTTCATAGAGGGCTTTGATGGTGAAATATGTAAAGTATTACTCGTATACAAAGATATTACACACACATGCTCGCCTCAAGATTCACTACTGGTCCATGGACAACATTCAAACCCTTTTAGCGTCCTGATTTAGCAAAGCACTCAAGTTCCATTGACTTACAGTCAAGCATATATTTACAAGCTTTGCTGAATTGATGCCTAAGCTGAATGAGAACTAAGCAAATCCCTATCTCCTTGTCAATTTAAGGCTTGAAACTTTAGCCAGTGTTATCATCTACAGATCTGAGGAGTGGGAGTAGGAAATAGGATTACATGCAGATAATAAATTGCTCTTTTGGTCAAACTGAGGCCCACAGAGTTTCAGTGAGAGGAAGTCTGTAGCAGGACTGGTAACTGAACTCAAATTGTCTGAGGTCTCAGCCTGTGTCTTAACCACAAGACACGACTTCCTCAAAGATAAAAATCTTACTGAGAATTCATTCTAATAACAATAAGCAACATAAACTTTACAAAGTTTTGTAGACAGATTTTTTTCAAATAAATGTATGTTAAAGATGAATATTACCAATAGTGATTTTGCTCGCTTATCTTCATGGTTGAACAATCATATCATATGGAGAGAGATTGAAATCCTGATCCTATTGATGTCAATAGGGTTAGGATTAGGATTTCACCTTGTGTGTATACATAATATTATATAATTAAGATTAACACTTTAGAGGGATTATATTTTTCCAAACATTAAAGAAAATGGGAAAGAAGAAAAAAAGAGAGAAAGAAGTAAGACAGAGAGACAGAGTTAAGATATTATGTAAGAGATCCCAGGTGAAATAATTGATCCAAGTTTTCATGTCTGGATGGTGTTACTTTTCTCATCACTATTATAGTAAGATTCTGCTTTCATCCACTAAGGGGAGGTGAGCTGGGATTTTTCCAGTAGCTGTGGAACTTTTACCACACAAAATACCAGAGCTGTTAATGCTGCTTTTCTTAGGGAGTCAACAGGAGATGAGTCCAAATCCAGCCTTGGTAGGTACAACTTAGCCAACTACGAAATAGGATATTTAAGGAAAGAGAGTGGACTGCAGACTTCTGTTCAGAGAGAATAAGTTATACTGAAGCATCAGAGAATATGGGAGAGCGTAATCATTGAGCAAAATGACAGAATTTGGGCATGTTAAGTCTTGTGGGTGTCTAATGGTGGTTGTTAAGCTAAGGAAGTCTAGCTTATACCATTGGATGCATCACTTGTCAATTTGGCCCAATATGTGTGCCATCATCGGAACTGGATTAGACTAGTAGTTCATCTTATTTGGTATCCTATCTCTAACAGTGGCCAATATCAGATGGCTCAGGGCATGTCTACACTATGATAAAAAACTCCTGGCACTGAGTCTCAAAGTCTGGGTCAGCTGACTCGGGCTTGCAGGGCTTGGGGTGCACAGCGAAAAATAGCAGTGTAGACATTTGGCTTCTGGCTGGAGCCTGGGTTCCAAGACCCTCCCACCTTGCAGGGTCTCAGAGCTAGGGTTTTGGCCCAAGCCTGAACATCTATATTGCAATTTTATAACTCCGCACCCCAAACTCTGCAAGCTCAAGTCAGGTGACGCAGGCCAGCCATGGCCAGGCCATGGGTCTTTTATTGCAGTGTATATATACCCTCAGAGGACGGTCACAAAGCCCTACAGGAGGCAGTTATGGAATAACCTGCACACAGGGAATGTTCCTTGCAAACACCCCCATTAGTTACACAGTTTGGTTTATACCCTGAAGCATGAGAATAAATACGCCTTCCAAAACTCTTGGAAATCCATCGTAACTTTGCATGATCCAAAACAAATGCCCAAATATCAATCTCCTTGAATTTCTTTTCCAGCGACTCCATTCTCCACCTCCTAACTGGTGGTACATGAGCTACATCTGGCAAAAAAAGGAAATGATATCTTAAATATTTCTTTTAACCATCTTAAGGGTCAGATCCACTGCAATCAAGCTAAAGAAAATATTGAAGGTATGAGATTGCTTCCCATGCTGAGGACACAGTTTATTTTTATTTATTTGTAATATGACATTTTTCTCACTTGTTTTGGAGGAGCAAATATAAAATCAAATATTTTATCATGTATGGTTTTAATTCAAGATCCGTTCTCTGAAAACACAGTTCTTCTAGCTAAAAGTGTAAATCCGTTCATAATAGATTGCAATAGATTGAAGACTTTCTACTTCAGATTAACAATTTCATATCCATTAGTTAATGTATGTTGTTAACCTTGAAAATGATCTACAAATCTCTCTATTCTATTATTATTTGTATTCCAATAGCATGGAGAGGCTACATCTATTGTGCTAAGCACTGTTCATGCATCTAGCAAGAGACAAGTCGTTGTTGCAAAGAACTAACAGTCTAAACAGACAAGACAGACAAAGGGTGGGAGAAATGAAATACCCTCGTTCCCTTTTTACAGATGCAGGACTGAGACACAGCAGAATTAAACAACTTGCCCAATATCACACAGGATGTCTGTGGCAGAGCTAGGTCTATAGCATAGTCTAGTGCCTTAACCACAAAACCAGCCTTCCTCTTTCTCTGAAAGAGTATATACATTTTTCAGTCACACTTTATGTGAAGATTCCATTTATAAATAGTTCATAAAGGGTAAATAAATGGTTACTCAATTTTCATACATGTTATAGAGGCCAATAGTTTCCTAGGTTACTTACAACCAAGCCTATAACTATCTATAATGTCTTTTACGCATGTGCTATTAATTGTTTATCAACCATTTATAAATGGAGCCTTAAAGTGTGACCAGTTTTTCTTCGTTATTTTTAATAGCTTCCAAAACAAGTTCTAAAGATGAAACACCCTTTATACAGATAGGGAAACTAAGTCACATAAAGGACAAATGGCTTTATCTCAGGCCATGCAGCAAGTCTAGAACAGAGTTGGGAACATCATTTAGGAGTCCTGACACTCAGTTTCTTTGTCCCCCTCAACAATATCAAAACCTTATCCAGAAAACACAAACACAACATAGATTACATGTTAACAAGGGGAACAAACTTACATTCTGATCCTGAACTGGGATCTCTAGTGCAGATACCTGTGGCCATATAGAGTCTCACTGATATCAATGGGACGCTGCACAGGTTCAGGGATGCACATTAATGGATCTTAATTGTGGTCTCTGTATCATGAATCTGGTTCTTTCTTGTCAGTTCTTGATAACGTGTCCTATTATATCCTCAGGCCTCTTCCTAGTTCAGTGTCTATTGATCTGGTCTTTGCTAGCCCTAAATCCAGCCACTGGAAGTACATCACCATTTCTGATATAACCTCATGTTACTTATTAAGGATCTGGGTGTTTTTAAATGGAGGTTGATTTTTTACTTAATATAATAAGAATAAGAATTGTATTGTGGTGGTATCGAGGAGCTCATTGTGCTTGGTGTACAAACACAAATCAAAAAGCTTGCATGGAAGTATAAGACAAGGGACAACAGGTGGATACAGACAGACAGGGGAATGCAAGGAAACAATGAGACAATATGGCCAATGTGATAAGCAGCGGTCTCAGCACACCAGTGGCCTGATGTTGACAAGCTTTTTGGGGCATCACTGGAAAGGAGAGTTTTAAGAAGCAATTTGAAGGAGGATACTGAGGTATCTTTGTGGATGTTTTACAGGGAGTACCGCCCAAGTGTGTGGGGTAGCATGGGAGAAAGCACAAAGGTTTGGTCAGAAGTCAACAACAAAAAGGAATAAAATGAGGGAGAGAGAGAGAGAGAGAGAGCAAACCCTCCATTGCTTATTTTTCTTTAAGGGTAGTTCTCAAAGTTTGATGTTAAAGAAGTATTACTTAATTGGTACAGTAGTGGCCAAAAATGTCTAACGTTTGTATGACTAATATCTGCATACCATCATGTACAGCAGAGAGTGGGCTATAAAATGATAAGAACTGATGGGAATGGAAAAAATAACAGCAGGTTGGAAGACAACCTGAGCTATTTATAGAGATGGACTTCACTTATTTTGAGAAGAGCAACACAAATGATTAAGGAGCTTGGGGAATGATTTATGAAGAGAGATTAAAGGAACTAAATACATTTAGCTTGGGCAAAAGACAACTAAGAGGGAAATGTAGACTCAAAGCCAAAGAGGTAGAGGAATTTTTATAGGAATTTTAAGGGGTAATGGGATCAGATTGAACAAAGATAAATTTAGGCTGACTATTCTGAGATCTTTCCTAGTAATGAGATGTATTAAACCTGCGCAGAAGCATCCCAAGGGAAATGATGGAATTCCTTTTGTCTGAATCATTTAAAAATGGACTGGGCAGAGCACTAGAGGATATCGTATTGGTGGGGGAATGCGGACTAGATGACCTAACAGGCCTTTTCCATCTGTAACATCCATGATTCTCTTATTTCATTCCTTGAAGTATCAAATACAGACATTCCCTACAGAGCTTAGAAGGAAGAAATGAAAATAGAGAGACCCACGCTGTTGAAAGTGTGTTTCTACTCTAAGTAAAATATGATCCCTTTTCTACTCAAGAGATCTGCTCCCTGTAAGAATCAGAGTTAGAGCTGCTGATTGTCATGACTAAAATACATTATTCTTTCCTCCTGGTTGCCCCACAGAGTTAGCACAACCCCAAGAGATAGAGCTGGATTCTACTTTCACTCATGCATCATGAACTGATTTGTTAACTAAACTACTAATGCAATCTTGAAATGTCCTCCCTCCCCAAAAACCATTTTATCTGCCAACCTCATTGTTTCCCATGAGGCATCACAGCATCAGACAGACTCAGAAGACAATTGGTAGTTATAAGGTAGAGCCAAATCTGGCCTACAGGGTCTGTAGTAGTTCTGTTGTTGGTACTGTGTGAGATGGAAGGACACCAACTTGACTCTCAGATCCCAGGGTGATGTTGCAGGGCTGGCAGTTAGAAAAACAGCTTTTTACTTTTAAAATGAGCACATTTTGATCTGGAGTCATTGAGACATGATAAACATGGGATCTGTTTTTACAAAATCACTGTGAGTGTAACTGCACTAACATAGACCCCAACTGAGACCAACAGGACTAATCAGGTGCTATAAGTTAGGCACATGCCAGAATACCTTGCCAAATCACGGCCATAATCTGAAATATAAAACCTAAGTGTGGATACAACCTCGAGTCATTGCCCCAATTCTCATTTAGATGAAGGTACCCACCTTAATGCAATTTCACACTGCCAGACCGGTAAGTCTAACATCGGTACCGGGCAAATTAGTCGAAACAATAGTTAAGAATAAAATTGTCAGACACATAGAAAAATATAAACTGTTGAGCAATAGTCAACATGGTTTCTGTAAAGGGAAATCGTGTCTTACTTACTAATCTATTAGAGCTCTTTGAAGGGGTCAACAAACATGTGGACAAGGGGGATCCAGTGGACATAGTGTACTTAGATTTCCAGAAAGCCTTTGACAAGGTCCCTCACCAAAGGCTCTTATGTAAATTAAGTTGTCATGGGATAAAAGGGAAGGTCCTTTCATGGATTGAGAACTGGTTAAAAGACTGGGAACAAAGGGTAGGAATTAATGGTAAATTCTCAGAATAGAGAGGGGTAACTAGTGGTGTTCCCCAAGGGTCAGTGCTCGGACCAATCCTATTCAACTTATTTATAAATGATCTGGAGAAAGGGGTAAACCGTGAGGTGGCAAAGTTTGCAGATGATACTAAACTGCTCAAGATAGTTAAGACCAAAGCAGACTGTGATGAACTTCAAAAAGATCTCACAAAACTAAGTGATTGGGCAACAAAATGGCAAATGAAATTTAATGTGGATAAATGTAAAGTAATGCACACTGGAAAAAAATAACCCCAACTATACATACAATATGATGGGGGCTAATTTAGCTACAACAAGTTAGGAAAAAGATCTTGGAGTCATCGTGGAGTCCGCGCAGTGTGCAGAGGCGGTCAAAAAAGCAAACAGGATGTTAGGGATCATTAAAAAGGGGATAGAGTATAAGACTGAGAATATATTATTGCCCTTATATAAATCGATGGCACGCCCACATCTCAAATACTGCGTACAGATGTGGTCTCCTCATCTAAAAAATGATATACTGGCACTCAAAAAGGTTCAGAAAAGGGCAACTAAAATGATTAGGGGTTTGGAACGGGTCCCATATGAGGAGAGATTAAAGAGGCTAGGACTCTTCAGCTTGGAAAAGAGGAGACTAAGGGGGGATATGATAGAGGTATATAAAATCATGAGTGATGTGGAGAAAGTGGATAAGGAAAAGTTATTTACTTATTCCCATAATACAAGAACTAGGGGTCACCAAATGAAATTAATAGGCAGCAGGTTTAAAACAAATACAAGGAAGTTCTTCTTCACGCAGTGCACAGTCAACTTGTGGAACTCCTTACCTCAGGAGGTTGTGAAGGCTAGGACTATAACAGCATTTAAAAGGGAACTGGATAAATTCATGGTGGTTAAGTCCATTAATGGCTATTAGCCAGGATGGGTAAGGAATGGTGTCCCTAGCCTCTGTTTGTCAGAGGATGGAGATGGATGGCAGGAGAGAGATCATTGCCTGTTGGTCCACTCCCTCTGGGGCACCTGGCATTGACCACTGTCGGTAGACAGGATACTGGGCTAGGTGGACCTTTGGTCTGTCCCGGTATGGCCATTCTTATGTTCTTATGAGTGGCCTTGGACTAAAAGAATATCAGGCCTTTTGTGTATAGAATCCTCCAGTTCCAGAATTCATCTATTCTCCGAGCACACATTCCAGCCAAATATTTATAATGTCAAATACAAATAGGAGGATTCTCAGCTACTCTGTTTAGCTTGTGAATAATCCTTTCTAGTTCATTTATCCTTTGGCTGAGTTTCTACCATGTCTTCTTCCATCAAATTCAACAGAAAATGCTCTCAAGTCCATTTATACTTAAGTTAAATAATCTTTTTTTAAAAAGGTAGAAAGCTTGAACTCTAACCAGTTTGAGTGAACGTGAGTGGTTGCGTCTGAAGAAGTGAGCTTTTTTACCCACGAAAGTTTATGCCCAAATAAATCTGTTAGTCTTGAAGGTGCCACCGGGCTCCTTGTTGTTTTTGTGGATACAGACTAACACGGCTATCCCCTGATTCTTGACATGGGTGGACAAAAGCTTGACATAGTATAATATATAACAACTGTAACTTGTTACCAAAGGTTACATTTTCATTAAACCGAAACATAACTGTTTTGCAACGCCATCTAGTGACACATGTGGATGCCTATCAAAATCCAACTTTCAAAGCCTTCCCAATAACTATTACATCACATTAAATCGAACTGCAAACAGATATGCAACAAAAATTCTCCTCTCACATGCACAGATTCAGCTGCATTGACAGTTACACCAATGAACATGAGAGGAGAATTTGGTCCATAATTTACTTTATACTATCTATGCCGTTTGTTCAATTTTTTTGTTCTTCACTTAGATTCTACAGTGAAATTAGGCTGGTCAATTTCCTTATCCATTTCCTCGCAGTTTCAATATCTGACTTCCATGATTAACCCCTCTCCCTGTTTGAGATTTCAATATTATAGGGGAATGTTCACATTATTTTAAAAAGTATTTCATTGACAGTAAAATAACATGAAAATATTTCTATTTGGATCCCCAACAAAGGTTAGGGTATCAATTATATCAATATTCTCCCTTTACGGTAAAATTAAAATAAGCTTCCACTGAAAAAATTATAACATTTTTAAAATAATAATAAAAAACCTTCCCTACCCAAAGCCATGTTAAAATAAGGGCCTACTTAAACAGTTGCTCAGAGATACTGCTGCCATTTGACAAGCCTCATGCAAAACAAACATCTGAGTTACATAAACCACTGGGGAATAAAAGGGATCGGGGGTGAGGTAGACCGACAGAAAAGCCAATTGTTCCTCCTTCTATTTCTAGCTGCCCTGCCAGACACAAATCAGATACACCAGGCCTTTTGGTTTTTTAATATTTGGGAGTTTTGAACTATTGTTCTTTAAACTTTTCATTTTCTAGCACTGACACTTTTTTTTTCTGGAGTTGTACATTTTTTTAAAACAAAGCTAACGAAAACCGCATGTCTGAAAAAAATGTAGTATTTCTGAGCAGCGACAGCTACAAAGCCCTTCGTATCCTGCGGCAAGATTGTAACTTAACTCCCATCCCTTGCATATTCTACTCTATTTCCCCACTTCTCTATTGTCTTTTGTATCCTGGACACAAGATTTATTTTGCATGGATATAGTGGTCATCCCATCCCCCACTGCCCCTTCCAAAAGACTCGGGGTATTTTACAGAGCAAACATTTGTTGTTGTGGTTCTTTTAAGACAGCATCAAGCATAAATGCTGAAAACATTCCCTTAATCTGAAACAGACCTGGCTTTTCCAAATTCCAGTCACAAATTGGTTCTTCAGCTGTGGGACATAATTATTAAGGGATATGTTCTCCCATCAGCTCCACCCAAGGGGTTGACTCCAACAAAAGCTGCATGTGCTCATCTGAGGGAAGGATGTGCCCTACAACCTCTCACTCCAAATGACTGGAGCCCCCACAACAAGTTAGCGCATTCAGACCAGATGGATTCTCCATCACCAGCATTCTTTATATTGAGACAGAACGGCTTTCTAAAAGATGGTGCTCTGGCTCAAACAGAAGTGATGGGCTTGATGCAGAGATTACTGGGTGAGGTTCTGTGGCCTATATTGTGCAAGAGGTCAGATGATCAGAATGGTGTCTTCTGGCCTAAACATCTATTAATCTAATCTATGAAAATATCAGTACAGTAAATGACTCTAATACCAGGATCCCACAAACCCTTAGGCCTTGCTAACTGAAGTATTCCACTGAAATCAATGGAATTACTTAGGACTGTAGGATGGGACCTTCAGTTATTTACCTGTCTCTGAACAGGATGTGTGGATGCATGTGTAGCTTTGCACACGCGAGCGTTGGACCTGATTTTGCCGTTAACGACTGAACTGCTGTGCCCATGCAGAGCCTGTCAGTGGGGCTACGTGCCAATGCAGGGGTCTGCCCACACACTGTAAATTGCAGGATTGGACCTTCAAAGGACTCAGCCCCTGTTTAGTGCATTTAATGCAGTGTTCGGATTTTTGGAAATTCCCAGTGGCCATGACTAGAGCTGATCGAACAACAGGGGTTTTTTTCATGGAAAATTTTTGTAAAAAATGTATTTGGTTTTTGGTCAACATTTTTCTAAATTAGACATTTTTTGACCTGCTCTATTCAGGGCAGAATATGGCCTATATTATTAGCAGTTTGGGACCATAAACCTTGTTTTTCTATTTTACCTACAAGAAACCATAAATTCATCCATCACTAGCACATCCCAGCAATGATAATACTTAGCCACATCATGACATTTTCCATCAGAGATCTCAAGCACAATTTATACTTCACGACAAGCCCCATTACCTGCAGTTTACCAATAGAGAGAGGGGAGCACAGAGACATTCAGTGGCTTGATCTGTGTCTCTTTCTATTACCTTTGTGGGACTAGAACCCAGGATTTCCAGTCCCATTCCTGTGCTCTGGCCACCAGACACTATTCCACACCGGCAGCCTTAAAAGTGGATTTCACTTTGAATGATTCTTCTGGCAACCAAAATAAAATGCATTTTCAAAGAGCTATGCAGAAGGCAACAAAAAGCTTCAATAGGAATTCTGCAAATGTACAGTGGGATTTGCATGCATTCTTGACCACTATCTGTTGAAATACAGCCCTAAGGATATAACATAATTTCCTTCTTTTCTAATTTTAATGTGAATGGTTTACGAATGCACAAAGTCTCCAGTTAATAAAAACAGTCAACCTTAGGAAATTACATATTTTGTTCCATTTTATATACAATTATTTCTAAAAATATATTATTTCTGCCACTGTTACTGGGTCTCCCACCATCTAGTTTGTGTTTTTCTGAGCAACCATTGCTAGGCCTCCCATTCATGCAGGCCTCTCTTCCCAACAGAATAAATACGACATTAGCTGCTAGATTTCTTATAGAAGAGACAGCAAAGGTCAGTCCCAAAATAACCTGCTCCCATTTAGCTGAGAGCACTACACAGAGGAACAATGACTATGGAAAGCTGATGTCAGGGACGGTTTGCAGAGTTCAGCAAAACTGGCAGGAAGCCACATGTGAAACGGAAAAACAAAGAGAGTGAAGCACTAAGAACACACTGAGAAGGCGATGGGGAGAGCAGAGGGCAAGCTTCAAAGCTAGTAAGAGCCACTTCTATGCTTGTACCAGCAGGGTAGGTTCAGGCAATGCTGTCAAGCCTGCCTTGCACCTTGCAGGGTTATTTACACTTCTGCAAGGTGGGTCCAAGACACTACCACTCGGATCTGGTAACATGTTACACCAACCACACACAGTACAAGGCAGTAGAGAATCTGACCTATATAACTTCCAAATGGTGTATCACAAGCATTATCTTTCATTACCTTTCAATTACCCAATTGTCTGTTTGCATGTGCTCTCCTGACAGATTGTTATAACTAGCAGTGGTCTCTCATTTCACACTTGGGATATGTCTACACTTCAAGCGAAGGTCTGATTGCAGAGCAGGCTGGCATACTTGCACCAGCTTTATCAAGCTAGCATGAGTAACAATAGTAGTGAAGATGTGACAGCACAGATTTTAGAACAGGCTAGCAAGCCGAGTATGTAACCAGGCTCCTTGGGGGCAGGTCAGGGATTGTCTTTTTGTTCTGTGTTGGTACAGCACATAGCACAATGGGGCCTAGATATCACAGCAATGCAAATAAATAATAATTAATAACTACAGTACTACCTTGAGCCTGACTCATCTAACTTTACCTGCCAAAGTGCTTGTCCCACAACTGATACCAAATATGTTTTTACTTAGGAGAATGTAGTTGCCACTTCAACAGTTTTCCCTGGATACTGTTCAAATTTTACAGCTTGATTTAAATCACCTGGATCAACTCATATCTATACTTTATCTGGCTATTCAATTACAATCGTGGATTTGACTCAGCCTGAATGTACATTGTTCTACCTTGTCATTAACTCATCTTTTCCATATTATCATAGTCTTTGTTTATCTGTTAAGGCCAATGGAATATTTTTGGTGGATGGATGATGAGAATTCCTGATGTATCTGTCAGTGTGGTATTCTCTGTCCAGACATTCTGGGCACTTGAAGACATCTGAGAATGCTCCCAGTTTACATTCTGCTCTCTGCTAGACGTTGTGGCATTTACAGGAAATGAAGCTCATGATTAGACAAGTTGTTCATCCTAGTTAGAAAGTTAATAAGCGATGCCCATGTAATCACTGGCAATGTAGCAGCATTCCTTGGTAAACATGCTTTTTAATTCATTGCTCTTCCATCCTAAAAATATGTCAATACCAAGAAAGCTGCCAAAACGGAACCAGTGCTGATCGAGGTGGCTTTTCGGTTCAGAATACGAATGTCCTTATCATTGATCCTGTCTTGCACTTAATATTTCCCAGTCTGAAGCACTGCTTAAAAATTAATACAATTTTTGAATTGGGTTTTCTTGCCAATCCAATGCACTTGGAGGAAGTAATTGCTCCATCTTTGATCCTATCAATTCTTTCACAGGAACAAGAACCCCTATACTTTCTCAGATCCAAGTGAAGGCACAGTAAGGAGCATGAAAAAGCATTTCACACAAAGCCACGGGATGCAGCTTCAGGGAACACTTTTGTCAAACTGAGGCCTTGTTCACATGCATTTTATGCACCAGTTTAACTAAATGAGTTGGGAAACTGATTTAGTTAAATCCATGCATCTCCCTTATGGGGAGCATTTTAAATTGGTTATTTTAAGATAAATTGATATAAGGCATTTTTAATCCAAAAATTTCTACAAAAAGGGTTTAATTTAGGGACATAGAAATTGCTATAATGGATCAGAGCTGAGATCCATCTAATCCAGTATCCTGTCTTTGACAGTGGCCAGCACCAGATGCTTCAGAAGAAGGTGTAAGATACCTGCATTAGTCTGATGTGGGATAATCTGTCCCCCACATGCTCCTGATCTCTGATAGCTAGAGATTGGGTCAGGGACAGTCTCTTACTGTGTCTGTCAGTCAAAGAATTTACAATTTAAACAGGCAAGAATGGGAGGAAGGAAATATTATTCCCATTTTGCAGATGAAAAAACTGAGGAGCAATGTGAGTAAGTGACTTGCCCAAGATCACACAGGAGTCTGGCAGAACTGAGAACTGAAGTTAGATCTCCTGAGTCTCAGTCCAGTGTTTTAACCACAAGGGCATCTTTCATTTCTGGCATTCCAGTAGTTCTTGGACTAGTGTTTGAGGATTTGGACTAGGAGTCAGGACTCCTGGATTCTCTTCTCAGCTCTATCTGGCCACCCTACTTATCTGTACACCCTTTAGTTCAGATCATGAGTGATATTGCATAGGAGACATCTGAAAGCCTCTTAGCTTTCGCTCCTTCAGGATGATGGCTGTTGAAGAAGTGGAAGCATCTAGTAAAGCCTGATGGCTGATAGAAGATCAAGCCTTTCTGTTGGTTTGATACCTAGCCTAGGTGAAAAGTTTAGGAATCTCAGATGTTGGATCACTTTGCAGATTGCTTTACATGACCCAGACAAGTTGTTTTTTCAACATCATGGCTTTATGGCCTCATTTTAGCTTCCAGCCAGCATCCCCTCCACTGAATCCTATTTACAGTAGCGCTGTAACACATTACTTAACTCAAGTGTCTGAAGTGAGGCACTCACTCACTCCATTCTTGTATTTCTTGGTCCCCGCCAGCTGGTGAGACTTTCATCGATCATCTTTCTCTGCTGTTCGAGTCCCTCTATTCTGAGGCTCAAAGGCACGGATATAGTGAGGTCAATCAAACTCCAGGTGGGGTTAAGTGATCTGCAAGTGACATAAGTGGAAAACACTTGCTAACACATTCTGCAACAGAGATCTTGGGACTGATCCAAAGTCCACTGAAGTCAGTGGAAAAACTCCCATTGACTTCAATGGGCATTGCATCAGGGCCCAAATCCTGGAGTCCTTGAACCCAAAGTGAGCTTTTCAGTATTGTAATTAATCATCATTTGCACTTTTATTAGTGTTTTTCTTCTGTACATCTCAAAGTATTTTGCAGAGTAGTAGTAGTCCCATTTTACAGATGGCAGAAATTCAGGAAGAGAGAGGTTGAGTGACTTGTCCGTGGGCACAGAGCAGATGGAAGATCCTCAGCAGATGTAAATTGACATAGCTCCAATGATTTCAATGGCGCAATCTCAATTTCACTATGGCAGAACTGGAACAGTTCCTGGCTCCACTGAAGTCAGTGGCAAAACTGTCACTGACTTACTAAGGCCAGGATCTCATCCTATGTGTCTGGCTCTCAGTTCTGTGCTCCAAAGACTAGGTCCCACTGCTTCTCCCGAGTAAAGACTGCAGGATTTAGCCAAAATCAGGTAGTTGTATGTATGCTGTAAAAGACACACTTCTTCAGAGTTGTGTGAAATGTACGTGTTGGTGTATTTCTTTTATTCAGATTTATATGATTTATTTATTTGATTAAAAGTAATTTGGATTTAAACATTCTCCTGTATCTCACTGGAAATCCAAAGACACCAACACTGTAGTAGTGCATGAAAACCAGAAAGCACAACTGTCTGATCTAGTTTAGTGGTCAAAGATGAGTGACCAACACCATAAACAAACAAATTTGATGAATGAACATAAGAACATAAGAACAGCCATACTGGGTCAGACCAAAGGTCCATCTAGCCCAGTATCTTGTTTTCCAACAGTGGCCAGTGCCAGGTGCCCCAGAGGGAATGAACAGAACAGGTAATCATCAAGTGATCCATCTCCTGTCGCTCATTCCCAGCTTCTGGCAACCAGAGGCTAGGGACATCATCCCTGCCCATCCTGGCTAAGAGCCATTGATGGACCTAGACTCCATGAACTTATCTAGTTCTTTTTTGAACGCTGTTATAGTCTTGGCCTTCACAACATCCTCTGGCAAGGAGTTCCACAGGTGGACTGTGCATTGTGTGAAAAAATACTCCCTTTTATTTGTTTTAAACTGGCTGCCTACTAAGGAAGCAGCATTATCCACATGGGGAACTGAGGCACAGAGA
Organism: Trachemys scripta elegans; assembly: GCF_013100865.1. NCBI lineage: Eukaryota > Metazoa > Chordata > Testudines > Emydidae > Trachemys > Trachemys scripta. The sequence continues at coordinate 150,181,177 of NC_048298.1, read as the reverse complement.
GACTAAACAACTTGCCTAAGGTCACACAGGAAGTTTGTGGCAGAGCCAGGGACTGAACATGGGTCTCCTGAGTCCCTGCTTTTACCACAAAGCCACTTTTCTTTCCTTTTGAAACCTTCCCTGGGACACTGTTGTTCTAATACCCTTTTTTTAAAAGTAAACTTCCCTATCTCTGTTTCAAATAACTACTTAAATTATTAACATTGAACGAATGTTAAAAATCTAATTAAGGAAATTGTCTGAAAATGAGCCTTATCGCAATAGCCTCCCTTTATTTGGAACACGTGGTTATCTCACACCAGTCACACATAGTCTGGAGTGTTGTCAGATGCTACCGGTGTGGTGCTCTGCTTTCTCCTATGTTGATATCACTCGGCTGCATGCGTCTGTTTCCTCTGTGTGCTGCCCCAGCTTTGCACAAATAGCTGACACAGCAGACCCGAAGAGAACCCCCAATAACCACAGAGTCTAGTAAGATGCAAAGTCACATCGACTAGGTTTATTGCAACCTTGGACACAATTGCAGTTCCCTGTTGGTTTCTTAGCCTAACTCAGGGCATACTACGAGAAAGTGCCTCTTGGCAAGGACCCAGCTCAGTGGTGGGACTTTCCACTGCCCCCGTGGCCGGACAAAGACATCCACTCAGGGATGCATTCTTATAACAGATACAAACAAGTTACACGTCACTCCTGACGTATTGAGGTGCAACCGCTCTACGCAGCAAGGTGCCGCCTCTCACCTTGTACATGTTGGTTTGAACAAAACAACACTATCCATCATATTCCCCTTTTAGCCCTGTCATTGGGATGGGTCAGCCTGTTCCTTGTTGTGTGTGGAATGTACAAGTATGCGAATGTTCTGATATCTGGTGTCCAGTACCTTTTAGATATGTCTCTTTTTGCAGCATCAGCCCTTTCCTTGCCAGCTTCTGTGAGCAGGGCCTGCCTCTGGCTCACAGCTTAACTTTGCTTTATGTTAGCAAAATCTTGACCATTACTTTAGTTCAGGCCTTAGGCCTCATACCAGGCCTCTGATACCAAGGTTTATATCTCAGGACCTCCTCTTACTACATGGAGAATTGTGGGACACAGGTTGCAATAGATTCCATCTTAGTGGACAGTAGCATGGCCTAGTGGTTTAAAGCAGAAGTCTGGGTGTCAGGAGATGTCTGTTCTTTTTCTTTCTATGCCATTGGTTCATTGTGTGACAGTGGACAAGTCACCTAAGTTCTCTGTGACTCATGTGAAATGGGATAACACATACTTGCCATACAGGGCCCAGGGCGGTAGGGGTGTGTAAAGTACCTTTATAGCCCCAGATGCAAAGAGCTGTGGAAGTGAAAAGCGTTATTATTACTACTACCCTTCTTTGGGTTATTCTCCCACTTGTAATTTCCAACTCCGTAGTCTTGTTTTTCTAAGATGAAACATTCAGGCCCAGAGGGTGGGGAAGCTCCAGGAGGAGAATGGGGAGACATTTACATGACTTTTTTTAAGATGAGCAAAGGGTGGATGAAGAGAAAGTCCAAGGTGAACATGATGGCCCCCACATGGAAAAGGATGGTGGTTATCTGCTGTTATGGTGCATATGAGTAGAGGAATAGCAGCAGGTATCTTGTAGCTATCTGTTATATTTCTGTATTGCAGTACTTCATTGTGGGTGAAGCTCACTTCTTCCTCCTGGAGATGCAGGCTTTTGCCCCCTTGGTCTCCATTTAAGCACTACGAGCCAAATGTAGGAATGAGTCTAAGATGGTGTAATTTATACCTTCTTTTGTATCCTTGGCATGTAAATTACACCAACTTCAATTAGCACTCACTTATTGACAGGTAACTTATATTCCCTTATACATCATTTCAGGAGCTGATCCTCTGAGTCTGAACTGGAATAATTTACCGGGTGAGTGTCTGGAAGGAGGTGCAAATGGGACCAGCATAGACTCACTTAAACTCACCTCAGAACTCGGCCCTGTTTCTAGTCATGAGAGTAGTCAATTCAATGGCTGCAAGGGCATGGTCAGTCAGTGACAGGTGAACTTCAAAAGTTCTGGAGGTTCATTTGGCTGTATCCCAAAGTTCGAGTGCTTTTTTATTTTTTAACCTCATTGGTCTAAATTTGAGCTGGAAATCTCATGTGAACAGGCTCCTTCACAAAGTTTCCAGCTAACTGCTGATGTGCATGTGGTTGGAATTACCACGTGAAGAGCATTTTGTTACTGCTGCTTTGGGCCCAAACCATCCAGGACAAAACCCATTGAAGAAGGCCTCAGGCTTTTCATAAGCATAAGACTTCTGGCCACCATACCACCTGCTGGGCCCTATCCAACATACCCTTGTAAACTAATGAGGAAGAGCCATAAGCCATTGTCATTAAACTTCCGTTCTTAGCGGTTCATGCACAAAGCCGGGTTTCTTCCTCCTGTTCCTACAGGATATGACCTACTTCCTGACCACAAGCGATTGTGAAAGTAAGTGAATAAAAACATACACTGTAGTTAGAGACGGGCCTGACTCACCATCCCAGGATCTGGATCTGAACTTTCCCAACCGTTGGGAGTGTTCACATCCAGGATTTTGGTTTGGGCTCACATCTAAATTTGCCACGTGTTCTGTGGGGATTGGATAGCTCAGCTTCTGAATCCCATTCCCAAGCCCTCCTTTCAATGCTGCCCCAGCTCAGCTTTCAACCAGATGCCAGCTGGTGACCTGTGTGAAATGAACTGATCTCAGGCCACTTGCTAATGTCCAGTTGGTGCTTAAGTACTATAATGTAGGGTCCTGTGATGAAGTGTCCACCCCATGCAAGCCCTGAGCAGGTTAATGTGGGCCAGAAGGGGCCAATTAACCTTAGATGCTGCCCCTGGAGGGGAAACCAGGAACTGCTATGCAATAATTGCAGATGAAGCCCAGCTGGGAGAAGAACTGGGCTAGGAGTATAAAGCCAGGGCGTGAGAGTAGGAAGGGGCTGCAGGGAGGAGTTCTGCACTTAGTCTCTAGTGGGCAGGGGAGTTGGCCAGACTCAGAGTCAAGGAGGAGATCCGGTGGGGAGTAAGCCCTGGTTCCTGCCCTGGACCAGGGAATTTGAGAAGGCTGAAATAGCTACATGGGGGTGGTGGAGGCTCTGGTGGTAAGCCCAGAGATAGGCAAGGTGCTAGAGGTAGATAGGAAGGAGCCCAGGGGGGCTTAGACTGAGCAGACCTAGCTTGCTAGTCACAGGATCCCTGGGCTGGAACCCACAGTAGCAGAAGGGCCTGGGTTCCCCTGCCAGCCTGGCAAAGTGGCACAGGACTTGGAGCGGTAACAGAGGACTTCCTGAGATGGCATATGGACAGCTTGTCCAGGGAGACTTAGTTACCTCACAAGGGGAGACTATGTTGGGTTTGTCTACACTGCAATTAAAAACCCATGACTTGCCCATGCCAGCTGCTTAGGGCTCGGTTGCTTAATTTCAGTGTAGACTTCCAGCGCAGGGCTGCAGACCATTTTGCAGGGTCCTAGGGCCCGGGCTCCAGGCCAAGCTCAGAAGTCTACACTGTGATTAAATAGCCCCACCGGCTGGGCCCTGTGAGCCCGTCAGCTGGCACAGGCCATTCATGGGTGTCTAATTGCACTGTGCATATACCCACAGTGACCTGGCCGGAGGGCTGAGTCATGAAGAGGGAGCACCCCAAGTCACGGAGATAGAGAGGGCCAGAGTGTGAGCTACTGATGGAAGGCGGGACCAGAGGGGGTGAAAGCTAATTCCCAGACCCAGCCACAAGGAGAAGCCCCGGCAGTGAGTGGGACTCCTTCACAGCACCTAAAAAGAAAGATAGATCTAGATTGCAGGTATAGATGGGTGGAGGACGGGGGTCCACCTCGCAAACAGCACCATCAAAAGTGTTACCAATTGGCCAGAGGGGACAAGGACTAAGTGGGCCAAGGAGAAATGGGGATGAGTGGGAAATTAACAAATGAGATAATAATTATAGTAATACTTTTCACTTCCATAGCACCTTGTACCTGAGGATTTCAAAGCATTTCACTCTGTCCTAAAACCCTCTGCCCTGTATGGTGTGTAAGTGTTATCCCCCCTCACTCAGAGAGTTAGTCCCTCTAGGCCCAGGCAGAGGCACGTTAGTGGAAGATGGTGGGTGTGGGTAGGAACTGTAATTTGCTGCTGCTCGTTGAAATCATCAATCACTTTTGATCTGCCCTAAATCACCACACATGTTTTAGACATCATTCAAAAGCTGTTTAACACATGAACCTATTTTTCTTGAAGATAAAGTAGACAACGTTGCAACATCATTCATTTAATTCACCTCAGCTACCCAGTGCCGTATTTCTTCCCCAGGGTCTCAGTTCTATGTGTGAACCCAAGGGGTTTAGGACCACTTGCAACTCGGCGCCTTGCATAAAAGGCTTTGAGCAGCCTCTTCTTTTCTAGAAATTCTACTGCAATCCCTCTCTCATGTAAGATTTCAGACTGGGGAAAAGAATATGCAGCGGATGTCCACGTTTTCCATCTGCAAATGCTTAAAACAAAAAGTTGCCAAAAGGGCAGGTCTCTATCTTATGGTATTTTTTGAAAGTCCTGATTGCTTTTTTGGTGTGCGTGCATACAGTGCAGACAGAATCAGAATGATGGCTGAACCACAAAAAGGAAGCCTACCATGCCATTTCCTGTTTTCTTTCCTACAAACTGTATCTTCAGATGCTACCATGGAGTGAAATAAAAGCAGAGATAGACGCTGAAGCCTGGTCAAAGACTTCAGAAGAGATTTTAAACAAGGATCTGATGAGGCAGAGAGATACACAGCGGTCGCTGCACATGGCAGGAGCTGCGGAGGAGAAGGATCTTGCATCACAACTGTGAGACAGTATGAAGGGACAGCCAGGAGGCTGCCAGTTGGTGCTAGATAAGAAGAGGGAGCTGAAACTGGGGATGCTATTCACCGTTGCCTTTCACCGCTGGTAGCCACACCAGTACAAACTAAGTGCAAAGTGGGTGTGGAATGGTGCAGTTCTGGGACCAGATCCTCAGCGGGTGTAAATCAGCACATCTTTGTTGAAGTTGATGGAGCTAAGCTGCTTTACACGAGCTAAGGCTTTCTCCCCGATCTAGTAGTGTTTTACACCCACTCTTTGCTGGTGTCAATGGCTACAGAGGGGGCAGGGCAATGGTGAATCAGGCGCTGGGTCCCTGAGATACCCTGGAGAGAGAAAACTTAGGGACATCAAGGGAGAGTTGAAGACAAGTTGGGCCATTCAAACAATAGTCTGAAATGAGCAGGGTGGCTGGCGAGGTGTCTGGGGGTTGGGAGCAGTGTGGTCAATGTAACGAATTAGAAGAATGAGCCATCTGTTTGTGCATATGGCTGGCTGTCCATTTTCCTGTTCCTGAACAGCACAGTTTGGATCACAGCCTATTTTCAACAATTACCCTTCCTTACTTCCCACAGTAGAGGGTCAAGTGAAGTCAAATAATAAACAAGCTGTAGACTCATTCTTTCCTCTATCACTTATCCTGGAGAAAAACACTTTGCTTTTTTTCTCACACTACTCACCTTCCTCTGTCCAAGGCTCCCAGTACTCACGCTTGAAGGTATACACTGACTGAGAGCTGGGTCAGGGAGAAACTAACGTCCATGGTATAATATGCACAGTTAGATGCATTATTAAGGTTGCAGGAGGGAGGATAACCTTATCTCTCTCAGGCATCTGGCATAGGTCACTGTCTGAGGCAGAATAACAACTAAAGGCCAATCTAAAGCCCGTGGAAACCAATGGGAAAAGTCACATTGACGTCAATGGGCTTTGGATCAGTGCACCATTGCAAGATGTTGAAGCCCTCCCATCTCCACTGCTGGCAAACAAACACAAGCCAAACAGGACACAGAATAGCTCTGTTTGGAAGATGGCCCAATGATCATTCCTGGTGGACACTGGAAAGGAAGTGCATTGCAAAGTCACGGGCCTAGGCCCATAAAAGAGCAGGCGGTGTCTCTAGCAGAGCCGGTGCTAGGCATAAGCAGATTAAGCAATTGCTTAGGGCCCTGAGCTACTCAATGGGGCCCCCTATTAATTATTAGTATGTGGTGTGTGAGGGGGGTGGGGGCCGGGATATTCCTGTGTAGGGCCCTCAGTGGGCTAACATGGCACTGGAACTCTCCAGTGTTTTGAGGCCAGTAGATCAGGGTGTTCAGGTGGAGAAGAATGAATGTTGTGAGGTTGGGCTGCATTAAAGTCAGATCCTTGCAATCCAGCCCTTGAGGTCAGTGGTAAGGGAGAGAAGGGCTCAACTGTGAGGCAGAGGCAAGGCAATAGACAATGATACAGTGCACCACTAATGGCCTGCTGGGGTGTGCTTGAACTGGCCTGACTTGGGAGTGGTTTACGGTGGGGAGGGCAGCTAGGCTAGGAAGAAGAGTGTGTTTTTATTGATCGCAGAGGATGTTCCCTGAAATTTGTTGGCCCACAGTCTGTTTAGTCTTACTCCACTCCTGTGTGGGGAACAATGGAAAATATGACAAATGGGATGGACAGGTTGGGACACCCTCTGTCTTTACTGTGGATGTGAGATCCCATGCTATAGCTGCTGCTTGTGTAGGCCCCAATGTGAAGTCAAATGAGTGGGGACCCCGGCTAATTTTCACAACCTACATAACGTGCTTGGGGTTGGATGGAGGGATTGGAAGTGGGCAGGTTGGAGGCATTTGCCATTCGGAAGGTGATGGTGAGGGAGGGCTTGGGGAGCTGGAGAGGTCAGATGAGCCAGAACTGTTTATCCAATCCCCCATTTCGGGATCTGAATAAAATGGGACCTAAATCCAAACACCCCTGGCTTTGCAACCTGAAATCCAATTGACTTGACTTATGTCTAGTCAGTCTGGGGGAGATTAAGAAGGTTTTCTTCATAGGAAGAGGCATCAAGGTACTTATCACTCTGGGAGCAAGAGAGGATTTCACCACCTGGTAGGGGTGGTTGGATCTGGGTGATTGTCACTGGAATGTGGGGATGAATGGGCTCCCCATGTTCCTCTGTCAGAGGAACCTGGAGTGATGCACACAGAAAGCCAGCAGGCAGGGGAGGTGTGTGCTGGGGCAACAGGCTCACAGAGGAGAAATGCAGAAGCACAAGTGAACAATAAGGCAATGGGAAATCTTTGTTGTAACCCTATTTCCCCCTCCCCAAGTTGACTTTCAAGTTGGAAAGAGCTAGATAGGAAGAGGCAGACAGCAAATGCTATCTGCTTTCCTCCGCCTGGAAAACGTCCAAAGTCACAAGCCTGCTGGAGTTGCATGTTACTGCTTAGGGAAGTTGCCTGATCTTTGTTTTCTTTAAAGGTTTAGGTTTCATCTGAAGCTCAAAGGCTGCTGGCGGTTTCCAGCTGTGTCGGTTTAGGCCTGGGTATCACAGGCCTCCTCCCTTCCTCAGACCCTGGCTAATGACTTCTGTGACCCAGGCATTCAAAAAAAGAGAATCTCAACCTGGGCCATCTACCAATAGTACAGCACACCAGAGGCAGGCTAGTTGGAGAGACTGCTCAGCACTTTTATTCACTGCACAAGTACCCGGTCTGTGTCTCCTTAGGCTTCTGCATGCATTATCAAAAGAACCAAAGTGACGGAGGGTATGTCTACACGGGAGCTGGGGTGTGATTCCCAGTCAAAGAGACATATTTGCGCTAGTTCAGATTGACCTAGTGCACGGGTGTGAATGGTGGAAGGGGCTAGCAGCCCAAATACACGCCTGTTGTCTCTGATGGATACAAACTCGGGGTGGCTAGCCCTTCCTGCTGCTCGTGCCACCACAGTGACACTATTTTTAGCATGCTAGCTTGATCAGAGCTAGGGCTAGTATGTCGCCTTAAGTTCAGAACCACAACCCCAGCTCGAAGTGTAGCCATGCCCTTTGGCACCTAAGTCCTATTGGGCTATAATAAGGCTCAGTCATTAGTAAAGCTACTCCCATACAATCATGACCTCATCTCATCAGCATAAGGTGTCCCATATTAGTAACATGATACTTAACCTTTCCCCACTGCCCCCTTCACTTGAAAGTTTCCAGCAATGTTACATTGACTACTTTCTAGTTGCTACGAGAGAGCTGTGCCAGAGATGGGTAAGTGAAAGGGGTGGAGAGGAGCAAGGGCAGCAGGAACAGCCAATCAACACCTCTGCTTCCTCCATCCACCTCCCACTCTCACCCAGCCCATAGGAATTATAGAAACTAGAGATGGAAAAGATACATTCGGTTCCATCCAATCCATCTCCCTGCTAATGCAGGATTGTCTCCTACAGGACAACTTTTAGCCTTTAGTTTGATATGTTCTAAGCTCTTTTGGTCAGGGACTGTCTTTTTGTTCTGTGTTTGTACAGCGCTTAGCACACTGGGGTCTTAGTCCATGATTGGGGCTACTAAATGCTATAGTAATTCAAATAATAGTATACAACAATAATAGTATGTTCCATACAATGGAGATTCCGTCCCTTCCCTTTTAAGACTATACTACACCCTAATACATCTTCCTACCAGATGTTTACCTGCTATTCAGCTTCAATTTATCCTTTTTTTAGTTTTACCCCATTATTCCCAATCACACTTCTATGTATCAAACCCCATTAGTTCCTTTCTCCATAGCATTAATAATCTTAATATATTCATAAGCTCTTATCTTGTACCGCTATCCTCCACATCTCTTACATATCCCTTAGCCACGCTACACTAAATTAGCTCCATTATTTCCTCCTGTGTCATTGCCTTCCGCCGATCAAGATCAAAAGACTGTGTGATCATAGATGCAAGTGATTCTACTCATCTCTACAGTTGAGACCCAATTATAGGGACTTTTTTAAACATCATACATACTGCTGGTCTTTTGCACAAGGAAACCTGGCTCATCTTGTTGTTCTGTGTTTGTACAGCACCTAGCACAATTAGATCCTGGTCCGTGACTGGGGCTCCGAGGTGCTCCTGTAATACAATAATATGTAATAATATTTACCCTTTTCCTGCATCAATAGCCTTCTTCATGTGTCAATTTGTTTTGAACTGTTGATGAAATCTTAAAGCGAATGAGCTTGTGTGATTATTGCAGACATGATGTGTATCCCAAAGTGAATGAATTACAGAAAGTACAGTGAGTTGCAGTTGAAGAGGTGGTGGTTGGTTACATAATACTGCATGAGGAGCACATCTCATCTTTCATAAGTATTCAACAGAGAGCAGCAAGTCAGCAAGAAATACTTTGCTTTGGAAAAATACACTCTGCTGCATACTCATTTTTTTCTTTGAACTTATGTAACTAGTCTGACTTGAAAGGAATTGACTAAAGCCACATTATGCAACCACCACTTCATATGTAACCTACAGCAGATGCCTGGTTAACAGAGTAGTATACCATTTAAGGCTATTTTAGGTCAGCTCCAATATCAGCTGAAACAGATTAGAGGCATAGGAAGAAGTGTTGTTAGAGCAGGAGGCTGAATCAGGAGTTTGGGGTTCTACTGTGTGACCTTTGGAAAAGTCACAACCTCTCTTGTGCCTGACTCTCCTTACCTTAATCCTAGGGATAGTCATGGCTTTGGAAAGGGCTGAGTCCCACCCCATCCTTAGAAGTGCACACTGACTCTGAGTCCGAGTCCAAACTCACCCCCTTCGGAAGGTTGTTGGGCTTTACGGGTATCTCAGAAACAGTAACACAACGTAAATCTCTGCCCGAATTTCTCACCTGGAACCTAGCTGGCCCTAGGATTTCCTTCCAAGACCGCCTCGATTTTAGGTCCCTAGTTATTTACATCTCCTGCTAGAGCTAACTGGACCGACCTGCTGACATGGATGAGCAATAGTTACCCTAAATACAGGCTTTTAACACCAGAGCCTAGGGTGACACGGTGGAGGAAGCCTGCATTTCTATACAGGCCCCCGTTACAATATGTACCATGTAGGGATGTTGTGTATGTGGCTTCATTAGTTAAGACCAAAGTTTGGATCAATTCTTGGAGGCCCAGCTTGAAACACCTTAATGCTGACAGCTGGGCAACCCAAAACGGAGGCATCCAGAATTAATGGCCGCTTTTGAAGATTGGGCTGTCAAGTTTTAAAGGACTTGGAGACTCTTGGTTGCAATTTGCTACAGAAGTGCAAAATATGGGCCAGGTCTTCCGTTGTTGTAAATCAGTGTAGCTTCATTAGCCCAGGCTCTCGGTCTGCTAAAGCCACTTTGAACTGCTGGAGAGAGCTGGTGAAGAAAGCCCCTTGGCAGAAAATTATTGCCTGGTTTGCTAGCTGCTGGGAGGGGGTGGTCGTGGTGGTGTGCTCTGAGGTAGGGCCTGGCCAGGAGGGGCTGTGATGGACTTGGCCTTGAACCGGTGGTAGTAGTTAGCATAGGCCCCCATCTGCTCTAACTTCTGCCCGAGCTGGGCAGCTGAGGATCAGGGAGCTGCAAGTGGCACCCTCCAGGCACCACTCCCCACTATGTCTGAGCATAGCTTGGTGGTAATAGGGAATTAAAATAATCGATGTCAATAGAGTGCTGCCAGTTCACACCCGTTGAGAATTTGGCCCTATATCTGCATGTAGTGATAGCTGCTCTACTTGGGTCGAACTGTCTCTCTGGGAAAGCATAGAAGCATAGCCTATCAAGGTTGGAAGGGACCTCAGGAGGTCATCTAGTCCAACCCCCTGCTCAAAGCAGGACCAATCCCCAGACAGATTTTTACCCTAGTTCCCTAAATGGCTCCCTCAAGGATTGAACTCACAACCCTGGGTTTAACAGGCCAATGCTCCAACCACTGAGCTATCCCTCCCCCTCTAAGGGGGGGGGGGCAGCAGTTTCGCCATATGATCTTTAAGGGACTGATGGCCAAGGCTTTCAGAAGTGAGTAATGATTTTGGGTGCCTCATTTTTTGGGTGCCCAACTTGAGATGCCTTAACAGAGCTGGATTTGAAGAAAGTGCTGGGCACCCACTCTCTGAAAGTCAGGCCCCTTTCAGGCATTTCTAGTTGGGCGCCCGAATTCTGAGGCACCCACAATTATGAGTCACTTTTGAATATCTTGGCTATTGTTTCCAGGACTGATTTTTCATGGCCCTTTAGACGTGTATACTGCACTGCACCTTTATGAATATGTTTCCCTTCCTTTTGTATCTGCCTTCTGACTTGTGGGAAAAGGGAATGGACAGTTCCAAGCATCTAAATAAATAGCAGTTGCCACGTGAGCTTCTGTTTTTCAGGCTGGGATTTAAATTAGCCCATAGTGTTTTGATGACACTTCCCTTTCTGTGTTTAGGCCATGCTGGCTCAGGCCATCTTGCATCTGTCCAAAGTTATTGCAAAGCAGACAAGACAGCCTTTGATCTCGCAAAAACTGCAGCAGTGTGTGTCTGCCTGTGTGTCTGACTCTCTCCTGTTATTGCTGAGCCTGAAACATGATAACTCATATAGGATTTTGGAGTTTAGATTAAAGTACTGTCCCATAAGGAAAACCCAAGGTTGGATTTAAAGGGCTAGACACTGGAGCAGCTGTAACATTTAGATACTGCTTTTGGAACAACACTGTAATAATACATCACTTTATTCTGCTGGGTTATGCTCTCCTCTTGTTAATGGTAGAAATCACAATATCAGAATTGGTAAAAGAGCTTAAGTGTTGCTTGATATGGAGCATTTTGAAAGTGAAAATGCTGCTGAAAAAGTTGAACCTCACTTCCCAGGCTTCTCCATCTCTTTCACATTCATTGAGCAATTGGTGCACAAAGAAAGAAATATCACTCTACACTCGATAGAAAGATGGGGGCTGGGTGTGTCTCTTTCAAGTTTTCACAAGATGAATTTAACAGCACCAATTATAGTAATAATCAGGGCATGCGTGTTCAATAGCCATGGTACCAGCCATTTAATCCACTCCTTACCACTGAATTGGGCTCCAGAATCTCAGCATTCATGTAAAATACTAGAAACTTGTAGCCCTCGTGGTTGCAAAAATAACCTTAAAAACCATGAACCAAGTGGAACCAATGCCACACTGTCTTCCTGAATCTGCAAAGAGCCTGAAACAATAGCTGTATGACATGTGACCTGCCTCTTTTTTTTCCAGTGGAACGTTAACTGTAAAAATGCATGACAGCTGAGATGGTTGAAATTTATCCAACAAAAAGTTTTTTCATCAAAAATAGTTGTTTTATTAAAACAATTTTTGGGGGGGAAATTGTCACAGTTGTTGAAAATTTTTATTTCAATAAAATACTAAGTTCTTCCTCAAAACTTTTAAAATAACAATATTGTTAAAAATCAAAACAGCCTGTGTTACTAAAAATTGGGGTTTGTGTTTATGAGCAATTTCAATAACAATTTTGATAATGTTTTGGATACAATTTTTAGATAGCCGCAGAATATGTGAAAAACATTAGAAAAAGATGAAACACATTGAAATGCAAATAACTTCAGCATTTCAAAACTTTCCACAAATAAGGACAAATGCAAAGTACTTCGTTTAGGAAGGAACAAGCAGTTGCACACATGCGAAATGACTGCCAAAGGAGGAGTACTAAGGAAAGGCATCTGGGGTCATAGTGGACCACAAACTAAATATGAGTCAACAGTTTAACACTGTTGCAAAAAAAGCAAACATCATTCTGGGATGTATTAGCAGGAGTGTTGTAAGCAAGACACGAGAAGTAATTCTTCCACTCTACTCTGCGCTGATTAGGCCTCAACTGGAGTATTATGTCCAGTTCTGGGTGCCACGTTTCAGGAAAGATGTGGACAAATTGGAGAAAGTCCAGAGAAGAGCAACAAAAATGATTAAAGGTCTAGAAAACATGAAGTATGAGGGAAGATTGAAAAAATTGGTTTCTTTAGTCTGGGATAGGGAAGACTGAGAGGGGACATGATAACAGTTTTCAAGTACATGAAAGGTTGTTACAAGGAGGAGAGAGAAGACTTGTTCTTCTTAACCTCTGAGGATAGGACAAGAAGCAATGGGCTTAACTTGCAGCAAGGGAGGTTTAGGTTGGACATTAGGAAAAACTTCCTAAATGTCAGGGTGGTTAAGCACTGGAATAAATTGCGTAGGGAGGTTGTGAAATCTCCATCATTGGAGATTTTTAAGATCAGGTTAGACAAACACCTGTCAGGGATGGTCTAGATAATACTTGGTCCTGCCATGAGTGCAGAGGACTGGACTAGATGACCTCTTGAGGTCCCTTCCAGTTCTATGATTCTAAATATTGGTTTTCATTTTTTGACCAGCTTCAGTGATAACTGTTTAAATAGCTGCATTATTAACTATTTCACAGAGCATTTTGGCAAAAACATCCAGTTGGCATGCTTATCTTGCAGTCCCAGATCACCTTTGATGTATCCCCAGATGCCAAAAGCCTTAATTACCCCTACTAAGCTACCAAAAACTCCAGCTTCCCTTCCATGCAATGACTTTTAAGATGCAGTTATTTGAAATCAATACTATTATTTGCAGCCTATTGAAAACTGAAAATGTGGAGACAGTGTAAAATAAATGCAATTTCACATAAAAAATAAACATGTCAGGGCTTGAGTGTGTACAAGTGCTGTACTGAGAGTATTATTGCTTTCCTTATTTAATTCATTACTAACACTTATTTTTGAATGCATATAAACTGCTGCAGGAACTCTATCGTGCCACAGTAGAATGCTGCAGAACCTCTGAATTTTGCCATAGAATTTGGGACCACTTTGCCAGGAACTACATGAGGCCTCGCTAATAAAGATAGGAACTGTGGATTTGGTCAGCTGGCATCTGGTGTATATATACACACGTATGGAAGGTCTAAAACAGAGCAAGAGTTGGAAGCAATGTTTCTACCAGTTTATTTTAGTAGAAATATGTAGGGAATAATGAGCAAACTAAATGCCCTAAACCAGGGCCAGCTCCAGGCACCAGCGCAGCAAGCAGGTGCTTGGGGCGGCCAATGGAAAGGGGTGGTACGTCTGACTCTTCGGAGACAATTCGGCTGCGGGTTCCTCATAGACTCATAGACTTTAAGGTCAGAAGGGACCATTATGATCATCTGGTCTGACCCCCTGCATGCTGCAGGCCACAAAACTGTCCCTACCCTTCCCTTGACTCTGCTGATGAAGTCCCCAAATCCTGTGTCTTGCTGACTTCAATCGGCAGAGAACCCTCCTGCTAGCGATCCCTGCCCCATGCTGCGGAGGAAGGCAAAAAACCTCCAGGGCCTCAGCCAATCTACCCTGGAGGAAAATTCCTTCCCAACCCCAAATATGGCGATCAGTAAGACCCCGAGCACGTAGGTAAGAGTCTCCAGCCTGACCCTTGTTAGCCATTATACTATTTACCTGCCATTGCTCGGTATTCCTCAGCTAATATGTTTTACCATTAAACCATTCCCTCCATAAACTTATCTAATTTAATCTTAGTCCCTCTTGAAGGGAAGGACCTGCTGCCGAATTGCCGCCGAAGAATGAAGCGGCGCCAGTAGAAGTGCCGATCGCGGCTTCTTCTTTTTTTTTCCCCACCGCTTGGGGCGGCAAAAACGCTGGAGCTGGCCCTGCCCTAAACAAAGAGCCGAAAGGCTAAAACAGAACAGCAGCCAGGAATGCATGTAATACCCTATCTAATTGCAGTTTACAGATGAGTGCTTAGGTTTACGCTGAAACGCCCTGTTTGTTACAAGTCCTAATGTGATGTCTGAAACCATACTTTAGAGATGAATCCAAACCCCGAACGCTGGCACCCAGAGCCCTGATTGTTGGGAAAGTTCAGCTCCAGATATAAACTTTGCAGCTGGTGCCCTCTCTGTTATGGTATGAACCAAAATTGCAGGCTCCCCACCCCACGCTTTTGAAGAAGCTTGAATCCAGATTCGGATTTGAGCTGTGAAACCCGTGTTGCTTTGCTTCCATTTTCCTTTTCCATTGTGGGCCCACAACTGTGGAGTGCTCAGCCTCAATCACAGAGCGCCTTACGCTAAGGGACATAACTGCTCTTTGGATAAGGGGAAGTTAGCAGTAACGGATTGTGCTGCATTCATAAGGCTCTGCACCCCTACAGTGCTTTATAGCTACAGAACCTTGAACAACTAGTGAGGGGGAAATCCTCTCCACTGAGCAAAGTCGTAATAAAAGGGGTGATAAAGATGGTGGAGGCAGATAGAATCCTCTCCTGAGATCATGGAATGTCAGCAAATTTGCTATTACAGGCAAATCTGTTACTATGGGCACAGCTGAGCCCCCTTTATGCAGCAGATTTGATTGGCCATTCCCTTCTGTCCAGGAAAGCATCTGATTGTCTCAACCCAACACCTGTTTTTTGTAAAGCATGTTCTATCCTCTGACTCCGGCGATATGTCTACACAACAGTCATCAGAAGTGTGACTGCAGCATGCATAGGGATACCCAAACTAGCTTTGATCTAGCTACTTCAAATAACAATAGTAGTGAAGCCGTAGCAGCGTGGGCAGTGGCACAGGCTGGTACAATTCTGCCCAGGAAGTTGGGTAATTCCTTGAACGGCTAGCACATATTTCTGCCCATGTTGCTGTGGTTTCACTACTCTTGGTATTTGAGCTAGCTAGATCAAAGCTAGCTCAGGTATAGCTACACATGCTGCAGTCACACCTCTGACTGCTGGGCAGACGTACCCTCCAGATGCCAAGCTTGGGAGTTTTGACAGGAACCAGCTAATTATATCCACCCATTTAAAAGCTCAGGTTGCCAGTGTCATGTGAATTCTTTTCTCTTTTCTTCTCCCATTCAAATTTACTAATGATACAGGCTGCTTCTGACCTCCCTTTAGAAGGCCCTGTCAGGAATCAGAGCCTGCTGCAGACCTAGACTCCTGGCAGTTTTATCAGTACAGCTGGCCTGCAGCAGCTTGCCTGCCTGGCTGGCCACACCACCTATTTGCCTGGAGGGGTCAGCAGCAGGTTGGCTCTTACGCCAGCAGCAGTAACTTGCTCAATGTTTATGCCTATTGTTGTGACTGATCCTGCCTTGCACCCCTCCTTGCTCCAGTTCCTGACTCTGGCTTGACCCTTAGCTCTGGTATCTGGTTCCTTACCCCCAGCTTGACCCTTGGCTCCAGCTTCAGACTATCGATGCCTGCTCTGACCCTAGTTCTTGGTTCCTGGTACCCACACCGACCACTAGGCCTGATGTCCCCTCTGACCACTAGGCTAGACAGCCCTCATCCCAGTCACCTGACGGCCCATGGCTAGCTCTGTCCAGCTGCATGTCCTGCTCTGGGGTTTCCATGCTCTGTTTTTCAGTCACCTGGAGGGGCATGAATCATCTGGAGGTGGGTTTTTGAGCCCACGGAGAATGGTCAGGCTTCACTACCCCGATCTGAAATAACTATTTAGAAGAATGATTTCGTTTTCATCTTGTTGCTATTGGCAAGAGGAAAAGTGCAAAGTAAGAGAAGAATTTGTTCCTGGCTGACTTCAAAACAGAATGGCTCCCTGTTTGCTTTTCTAAATGTTCACTAGGTGGGGATGATTTCTGGGGGTTTGTGATCCCAGGTGCATAGTTTGCTTTCTGTCTAGCCACAGCAGTTTACCTTATTTACAAAAGAGTCTTTCAGCACCTGACCCCGTGCCCAGGGCAAGCTCTGCAGCCTGTAATTGTCTAATTAGCTTGTGTTAGTTTATACATCTGTACCAGTACATAAACAGGTTATTTCAATGTGTGTCCAATCAAATGTTTAACAGGCTTTCCTGTGCTGTTGTTGTTTAAATGATGTGGCCACGTGTGTAGGTAGAGAGAGAAGGAAAAATGATCCCAAGCCAGAATGCTAGATCTGAATTTTGGGGGTATTCAAAATCCACAGCTAAATCCCAGTTTGTTTTTTGTAACTGCCCTATATCTTCATAAGAGACTGAACCCAAACCCTGCCTCTAAACACCCTTAAACTTCAGAGTGTTCAAGATTTGAAGCCTGAGCTGATTTGTCAGTGTATAATACAATGGCCTTCTGTCTTTTTACTCTGTGCCTTTTGTTTTGTTTTAATGATGGGCCAAAACAGCAAACTTCCTCCCTCTCTTTCCACAAAGCTTTGGGGCTCAGATAAAACCCTCAGGGGATATGCCAGGGTACCTTGCGTGCCGTAATGAAGGAGATACTGGAGTAGATCAGGTGCTTTTATTTCCCCTTCCAACAAGGGGACTTTTAGTAAATTGAAAGGCAGCATGTTTAAATATTGATAAATGGAAATACCATTTTATACAACCCATAGTTAACCCGGGGAACTCACTGCCACAAGAGATCAATGTTAGTGTTTTATTTTTAATGTTATATGTTGGGAAATGTTGGAACATCGAGTGAGGAGATGGAAGGTTGGGATTTTAACAGGCTTTTCTTGTCTTAGTTCTACAGAGCCAATGCAGCTACAGGAGAATGAGCTGCAATCTGTTTTGTGTTGTGCACCATCACACTGTCAACTAAATTCTCCCTGAAGAATGTTTTTTTACTGGTGCTGATATAAGAGGCAGAGAAAACCTAGCTGAACTTTCAGATCCTTCAAAGGGAATTGGCAGCTAGAAAACTTGGCTGTTGACTTGTACTTCAGGCACATTTTGAGAGGAGTAAATAAGAGGGAATGAATATGGAACCCCGCGACATCACTTTCACAGAACCACGGTTCAGACTAGAGCCACCTTTCAAAGCCCCAGTTGCACTTGGCTCAAAGGAGGAGATAGTGACACTAAAAACTAGTCAGGTAGAGCCAGTGTTAATATTTTCAGTGCCTTCAAAAGAGAGGAGTATGTAACCTAATCCTGCCTCTGTTGTTATGAAGTTACTAAATAACATCCACACAAAATCAACGTTATGTTTAAAAATGGGGGCGAGATACAATTTTTCCCCTATTTATTTTTTCAGGGAGTGATTGCGGAAATGCTTGGTGAAGGTTGACTTCCCTTCCTCATCCCTATTTGAGGCATCCACAAAGAGCTCAGAAAACTCAGTTTCACTCCTAATGATCAATAGCTGACAGTGCTAACCCAAGCATGGAATTCCATCTGGTAATCTCCATAGTTCCCATCAACCAGGACTCAACTAGTGGAGACTGAAGCCTTGAACCATGTGTGAATATGGACTACAAGTATATAACAGGGCCAAATTCTGCAGTCCTTACCCAGGCAAATCTCCCCGTGCTGTGACTGAGAAAGGACTGCAGGATATGAGCCATAGGAATTACCCTCCCCGAAAAGACCTTCTAGTCTGGTATCCTGGCTAGTGTGATGACAGTAACCAATACCAGATTCTTCAGAAGAAGGCATAAGAACTCCATAATGCATCTAATTGTGCACTCCTATCTAGCTAAGGGCTAGTCTTCCCAAACATTTAGTGCATGGCAAGCTGGACTGTGAAACTAGCTCGCCACTGTCCACGCGGCTCCTGCTGGTGCACACTAACAGCTCCCTAGTGCGCTTTGACCAACCCCCCTTTGAAAGGGGAATAGATCAAAGCCCATGGTACTTATATGGCCCCCATCACCACAATATCTGAGAGCCTCACAGTCTGTAATGTATTTATCCTCACAACACCCCTGTGAAGTAGGGCAGTGCTATTATGGGGACCTGTCTTCGCTGCAGAGTTAACTCAAGTTATAACACGAGTGTTGCCCCTAACGCAAGTCCCCTCCATACACAAAAACCCTTCACTCGACTGTGGCGGTGCTTTTAACTCAAGTTGGCTGGCCCATTAGGAAGTGTAGGCTACAGCTCATGTTAGCACACCTCATCAGCTGCTGACACAACCATTCTGTGCTGCTAATCCAATCACCCTGTGCAATTCCAGTGTTAGTTTGCAGTGTGGCTGCTCTCACTAGAGCCAAGATAACCTGAGAGGAGCTAACTCACATGCAGGTAACTTGAGTTAACTCTGGCAGTGTGGATTCAGCCACTGTGTGACTTGCCCAAGGTCACACAGGAAGTCCATGGCAGAGTACAGAATTAATCTGGGTTTCCCAAATCCCAGGCTAGCATCCTAACCACTGGCCCATCCTTCCTCTCCATCTCCATTATGCTGTGGAGGGGAATTTCTTTCTAACCACAAGTATCAGAGGGGTAGCCATGTTAGTCTGAATCTGTAAAAAGCAACAGAGGGTCCTGTGGCACCTTTGAGACTAACAGAAGTACTGGGAGCATAAGCTTTCGTGGGTAAGAACCTCACTTCTTCAGATGCAAGTGTTGTGCACCATCATAAGCTTTCGTGGGTAAGAATCTCACTTCTTCAGATGCAAGTCTGCATCTGAAGAAGTGAGGTTCTTACCCACGAAAGCTTATGCTCCCAGTACTTCTGTTAGTCTCAAAGGTGCCACAGGACCCTCTGTTGCTTTCTAACCACAGCAAGTAATGAGCTGGTGCTGCGACATGTGAGGGCATATTTGCAGAATGCACCTCTTGGCAATGTCAGTGAATGCAGCTTGCCGGGTGAGGAATGAGTGCAGGATGAGAGGAGGGTGAACTGGAAAGCTTCAGTGAGGGGGATTCTTTTACAGACTATAACAAAAAGGAAATAGGAAGCAGAGATTCTGTGCTCCCAATCAATGGAAGTCATGGGAACTGCTTTTCTTCGCACAAAAGTCTTGTCTTGTGCTAGCCTGCTTGTGATTTGAACAGCCAACGTTCAAGTCCATATGGTCCTAGATGAACAATTTGTACTTGGGGGGGGGGGTCCTATTTAAAAATTGAAGGGCAGAGGAGGAGAAGGGATCAGTGTGTTAATCAGAAGAGTCTAATGCAACAGAGATCAAGAGTGAGCTGTTTATCTGTGACAGGACTGTGATGCCTTAGCTGACATTTCTGCAGGCAGGAACTGCCTGATTACAGTTTTGACCAATTCTCACTCAACTAAACAGGAAGTGTGTGCAGTTTGTAAATAAACAAATTACACTAGAAGATACCTTGATTCTACATCACCAGTTTCTCCCCAACTAGGAACATGACCAGCTGCAAAGGCCCCAAAAGCTGCTACTGCTCAGCAAAGAGGCCTATAATACAAATACATAATCTTCTCCGGAATCCTTCTGAGCATTTGGACTCCGTGCTGTCATGTGGCAATGAGTTCCCCAGGTTAATCATGAGTATGTAAAAAACCTCTATTTCATTTTATCAGTTTTTAAATGTTTGCCTTTCATTGTCATTGGATTCTTCTTTTTTCTTGTTTTACGAGAGAGCATCCCGTTTACCCTCCCTGCGCCATTCATTATTTTCTATATTTCTGTCATGTTCATTGTATTCATCTACTCTCTAACTGAACAGCAGTCTGAATCTTTTTAATGTCCCCTCATGTGGAAGTCTTTCCATGCCTCTGATCATTTTTGCTGCCTGTCTCTACACCCTATCTGTTTGGTTCTCCCATTGACTCATTGCATGAACCTGGGCAAATCACACGCAGCCAGATTGTGATGCCCTTACTCATCTTAAATAGTACTTTGCTGCACAAATCGAAATCTCATTGAAGTTAGTGAGACAACGTGTGGAATAAATAGTCAGTGAATCACGATCTGGCCCTGAACTTCTCCATCACCTTCCCCATTGGCATGATGAGGATTACTCTGTACCCTCCTTTGTGAAGCATGCTGAGATCTATGAATCAAAAACTCTCTCTGAGTGCTGAGAACCAGTCTGATTATTTATAGGCATATTTGTGGGATGTGGGGATCACGCCGTTATGAAAGAGCTTGTAAAACAGGAGGGGAAAATATTTCCTAGAAGCTGAAGATTTTTGAAAATTACCCGAGGGAGTGATAAAAGGAAGGGACTGCCTGGGAGCAATTTTTGAGAGTGATATTTTGCATGTCATTGGCTATATGTGGTGAAATAAATCTTCCATGCATTGGCCTCAAATAAGTATTTACAGGAAATGTATGTCCTGCTCCCTGGGGCTTGTCTCTGCTTTCAACCATAGGATAGCTTTGGTTGATGAAATGTGGAGGACCAGCATCCTGGGGGAGTGGTACAAGGAAGAAATAAAACTTCTCTGTTGGTTTACAGACATCATCAGTTTTTCCCCTGGATGTATTGAGGAAGAGCTTTCTGAATGAACTGACTTTTATAGAGAATGAGCCAACTGTCTCCAGGTGTAACTCCGCTGACTTCACTTCCACCAAGAATGAATTTGACCCAAAGCCTCTTATTTTGCAAAACCTGGAGAATTTGTAAGGGATAATCAAATCTGGATGACTTTCACATGGCACACGGGTCTTAATCTGAGGTAGGTCTTTAAAGGGATTATCTACACGACAATAAATTAAAAAGAAGAATGTCACTAAAATATATTTTATAGAAGTGAATAATAGAAATTAGTAACTCCCACAAGAAGCTGCTATCTTGAATGTCTAAAGGCATAATGTAAAATGCAGAGAATAGAGCTCCCACTTGAATGTATGAGATATCAAAGACCTTCAAAATTGTTGTAAATCAAACTGTTTTTCCTTGCAGAGTTTCTTAAATTCAAAATGGTTAGTCTACATTAGGTTCTGGTGAAGGTTAATGCCCATAGCTAAAATCACATGAGTTTTGTATCAGGGGGCTTGCCCTGGGTGCTGGAAAGCCTGGGCTTAAGCCAATCCTGATTAATCGATGAGCCCCACCTGAGAGTAATCTGGTGATTCCTGAGTACACTTCAGGTGTGTCTGTAGAGAGCGAGAAGGCTCTTGTCTCAGTGGAGGGGAGATCAAAACAGGAAAGGAAGCAAAGTTCTCTGGGCAGGGAGGTCTGGGAAAGACCCTGACTAACTAGCAAAGTGAGCAGGAGACTTAGAGGGGAACTTGAGAAGAGAGGTGGGAAGTGGCTCAGGGGAAACTACAGCGAAGACAAAGGCGCAGACCTAGCTGTTTGGTACAGGGCCTAGGCTGGAACCTAGAGTCAAGGATAGGACTGGGTTCCCTTATTGGCCCCTGAGGAGGGGCCTACAAACCCCTAGAAAGGCTTGTTGAGGCCAGCAAGGGGGCTGCAGGCTGAACTGAGGATAGGGAAAGGAAGAGCCCCAGACAGGGTAGAAGGCCGCCTTTCTGCTAAAGAAACTTTTAGTTTGGGCTAATGGTATCCTCAAGGGGGTGGACTAAAGCTGATGACCCAGACAGAGGGCTGAGTCATCAAGCAGAGAAATCACTGTAGCACTGAAGTGATCGTCGGCAGGTGACGCTAGCCTAGTGAGAGAACTACAATGCCCTGAGGGGTTCGTGGCAGTGAGTGGATTTATAAGTTTCAGAAACAGGTTGTCTACAATTGGAACTTTACATCTGACCTCTCCCAGTGGTGGGGTTTAGTTATCCTGATCTGAGCCACCCCTGGGTTTGACTTACCAAAACAAAAATGAGACTGATGAGGTTTTGCTGAGCCAAACCCAACCTGCTCCCCATTATAAGAGATCAGACAAAACTGAAATCTTTCAACTGAATCCCCAAATTTCAATGGTTTGGATAAATTGGAATCAGGGTCTAAGCTACTCCTAGTGTTTAAATCTACAGGGAGACTATAGAAAGGCAGACTATAAACATCCTGGTTAGAATTTGGCCATGACACTGGGGTAATCCCCTATATCTAATGGAAAAAAGAGCCAGAAGGCTGGCTGTAGGTTTTGAGGAACCTTAGACAATGACATCATCATAACAAACAATCTCATTGGCCAGTCACAGCAAGGCACTGTTGCTATCTGCTTCTGCATGTAGTAGCTTCATACATTTTAGTAGTGGCTACACATATCACACTTTTTTGTAACATTTTACCCCACATCAATCCCTTAATTTTGGAGCCAAAGATACGTTGCCTTTATGTTTGTTGACTCACTCACTCCCGGTGGCCTCAGGCTTATCCAAAATGGCAGTTTGGTCCTGTCATTGTTTATGGAAAAATAAAATCCTGTTGCTGTCTGTTCCAGATAATTTACTTGGCCTTGAGCAATTTTCCATTCTGTGAAGCTTCTCTCTAGAGTTCAGCTGATTTCCCCTTGTTCATTTGCCTTCAAATGTTCCTCTGCCAGTCCCTGAGCCTTCCCAGTGTTGATACTCTCATCCTTACAGATTCTTCAGAACGCCTGTTCTGATTCATTTAGTTATCTGTTGCTCCATTTTTAATTTCACCAACCTTTTCTGATGTGCTTTTGTATTACTCCTGGCTCTCTGAAGCTGTCCTCCACCCTACACTTATGCATACGCACAAGTGCAATACAATTGTCTTCTCAGACATTGTGTTGCTTCAGCCAACACGGTGACTTCTAGTTTTTCTATAGTTAAAACCAAGATCTCCTGAAAAAGTCCAATTCTGTTCTGGTTTCAGGAGAGATCATGTTGCGGGGAAGCTGCCCTTCCCATTACAGTGATCTGTGCCAATCCAGCAAATGAAATAGGAATTCACCTCGGCTATAGATCAGCATGTCACTCCCTTCAGGTGATTCCTGGTTCCTTTCTCCTCACTGTTACTCTTTATAGATCAAAGAAGGAGATCCCTGCTTGTGCATAGGTTTGACGCAATGTTACAGTGTGAGAAGAAATCTGCTGAAAAGCATACAGGAGCAAATTCCGCAATTACAAACACAGGTAACCTGAGAACAAAGAGTGAGCTGGTTTTCAAAGGTAATGTTTTCCTATTTGCCCACAGGGATCAGCCAAAATTCAGGGTCTAGTGGGATGTTTCTTTTAAGAGGAGATTCCTACCCTGTTCAGGGAAACAGGACTTTGTGTATATTCTTTGTAAATAAACAGGATTGCAGCAATGAAATACCTGACCCCAGAATCAAATAGCAGGAGATAGTTTCTTTGCTCACTGTTCTAAGCCCCTTTCTAGCCAGCACTTAGCCCAAAAGATCTCTCTTTAGGCTTTTCTCAGGGGGCACGCTCCCCCTGCTTTTTCTGGCTGTGTCCTTGGCTTTCTGCTGCTTTGTTGTCAGCTCTTCTGATGTTTCTCCTGTTTCTGTCACAGAATACAGAAATACCCCTCTACCAAACAATACCCATCAAACCCCCTCTGCCCACGTGTGCCTCTGTTCTAGGTGGAGACACATATCCGTGTTTGGGGTGGAGGCTGCTATTGTTTCAGTTACCAAGTTCCATAAAGAAGCTTAATTGTTTCTTATATTTATCAGTAAGGAAGGGAGGCGGTTACACCCACCATTTTTTTTGAGGTTTAACCCAACCCTGAACAACAATATGATATGAAAGAAGTGGATTTGGCCACCTAAGCTGCTACCTGGCTCAATTCTTCCTCTGATTCCCCTCAGCCAATTGAGTCTTGTACTGAAGGAAGCGTGCACTTGGGTAACTTATACCCAGGTGCATTAGAAAGTTACATGAAAGCCTAGTCTTTATTTGACCTGAGGCTGAAGCCAGGCTTGTCAGTTGATGCACAAAGATTATTGGGTGCTGGCCAGATCTCTTTAGCATCTTATCTTTGAGGGAGGGACAAATATCATAACATCCATACAACACAATTTAATTCACCCACAACCCTCATTCTGGCTACATAAAAATAATGAGAACACCATCTTCTTGTTGGACAAGCAAGATGGCGCTCCAGAATATTCTTAGACAAGCCACATTAAAAATGTCCATCACTCACTGTCCTCCATTGATATCATTCTCTAATTAGATCTCTGCAATCATTCAGGCTGGTCAAATTAAAACTGAAGCTGAAGGTATCTGAACCTGTAAACAGCTGTGTCTGAGTTAGCTAGAAATCTCATCTCATGGCCTATACAGACCTACATGCTGACCAGAGCCCTGTGGTATGATTCATATTATCTAGTGCATGATAATGTACATGGCATGCTATTACAAGCTGTCAATGTCATTGTTGTGGAGTTTTCTTGTTTTGTTTTTGTGTTGGTTTGGGGATTTTTTTGTTTGTTTGCACTGAGGAAGTCCCGCTGAGTCAAGACTTTTCTTGTTATAGAAACACTGCTTTTTTGTTTTGGACTGGGTGATGGAAGGAGGTTTTGAACCCTTTGAAGAGTTAGAACCTGTCACTGATTTGTTGGGTGTGAATAGCGGCTTCTTGAGAACTAGATGTCCTTTCTCTTTTTGTAACTGAAAGCACCACTTGACCTGTGACCGTTCTGTTGAGGAGATGATGATAACTTTCTTTTTTTAAATAGGAAGGTAGCATTGTCTAGTGGTTAGAACATGAAATTGGTAATCAGGAGGCCTGCGTTCTATACACAGTTCTGCCACTGGCTTACTGTGTCACTCCACTGTGCCTCCATTTTCTCACCATTAAAATGAAGATAACAATAGCTCAATTTACAAAGGAGGGTAACTGGATAAAGAGCACGATATAAGTGCAATGTATTAGCATTAATATACCAGTAGCAAGGATCTTTTTATCCAAGAATCCCAAAGTGCTTTACAAACAAAGCCTGATGTAGCACTCTTCACTCCAGTGAGGAGTCCCATTGGCTTTAGTGGGACTTGCGTGAGTAGGGGCTGCAGGATTGGACTTATATATACACGCACACACATATATAGGTGAGAGGGGGGCCTGTCTGCTCACATGATTCTATGATTTAAGTCAGTGGTAAAAATCCCATTGACTCCTTTAAGAAGAGGATCGGGCCCAGTGTAACTTAATTCATGGTAGTGCCATGATTCTAGTACTCTGCACATACAATTATAGTATCACTGTTCACGTTAGCTGTGATATCGGTGTCGAGCGCTAGTGAAGGCTGAGCTTGGATGATGTGTGTCCATCTCTCCTGCAGACACATCCCTCCTTACTCTTCTACTTCTGTTAGCATCATGGCTCCTCCCTGCTCCTACATTTTTAGCTCCACTGTGGAGTTCGAGGTAGCCAGTGCGTGTGGCTCTGGGGATTAATGATGCAAACATATACTCCTCGCCTGCTGGTATAGAAGGGCTCTGTCTCTGCTTGTGGAGAAATTTGTTTCTGTATAATGTAAATGGTGCCAGCTGGAGGTAGTGGTGAAAGTATCCCATTGCATCTTCTGATGGAAACTAGTTGGGGGGGGGTGAATGGAGTGGGGGCTACAGCCAGCTGTGTGAGTAGAAGGGTATCCCTCTGGGGGGGAGTGGACTCAGTTGTGGGGGAGTGGAAGAGATGAGTTATTTTCACCACTCTTCCCCCTCCCATACTATCCCCTCCCTGTAAATAGAGTCAATATGGGGGAGCAGGGTGAAGCTAGCATGGATGTCAAATGGCGGCAAAGCGTAGAAGATTGGAGAGCAATCCTGGACTTGGTCCCTTCCAACCCAGATTTCTAGCCTGACTTTGCCATCTCCAGAGGTTTGGCTTGCTTGAACAGAACACTCATGGGGGAAGCTTGCTTGAAATGAATGTGGTTGCATAAGGGGCAAAGGAAAGCAGAACTTTCCCTGTTGAACATTATACTGGATAAGATTCCCTATTGCAGCAAACCAGGTGAGGAAAGTAGGGAATGGCAAGCGTGGAGAGATCAGGCCCACTTCCTGAGCCATGATGGTGAAGCTGTGCATCATGTGCTGTTCTGCATTGTGAAATGAACCCGCCTGCATCCAGAAGAGTGGGATTAACTTTTAATTGGAGAAAACAATTAGTGCTACAATACAGAAAATTGTTTCAAAAAATGAAACATTTTGGCTGTTTTTTAATCCCAAAGTGTCCATGGGTTCCAGGCAACAATACGGTCCAGTGGCTTTACATATTTCAGTTGGAATCAGAATGAAATTTGTTTGGAATCATGCAAGAAAGTAGTTCCACGTCCTTAGATTTTTACTGCTTTATCTGCATTTTAAATAAAGCCAAATGGTTCTGTGCTGAAATCATGTAGTAAATCCAGATCCCGGGATGAGACCTTAATTGTAAACTGCAGCCTGGAGTGAAATCTGTAGAGCTAAATTATAAACCTCTTTTAAAAACACTTACATATTTCTATCACTCCATGTAATGGAAATGCTTGCAAAGGCTTAACTCCAGGATTGCAACTGGCACTGTCAGAGTTTGTGGAAATAAGGCACCCGGGGAACACTGAATTTGAGACCTTTCTGTTCTTATCTCCTATGCTTATAAATTGTTGATCTACATGCACACTGTATTAAGGCTGGCTTCCAACTTGCATTCTGCTCTCTTCTTACCCTCCTCCTGCCCCCTTTTATTCTAATTTTCTCAAATCCCTTTTGGGATGATACTTTCTCATAGAAGATAAGGCCAGACATGAAATTAGTTCAGCCGCTTTTGAGTTTTCCGTGAGTACAAATGTAACAAACTACTTACCCAGCTGTTCTTCATCAGAAATGTTATGTATTTATAATTCAGAACTGGCCGAACAGATTTCGTTCAAACTTGGCTTGCATTCTAGATTCACTGAGATCTAAGGAACAAGCCAACTTTGAAGGAAATTGACTTGTTACCTTGAAACTTATAGATCAGACCCAGGTTCTCTCAGATCACCAGGAGAGACAGCAGAGAATCTGACCCTCAGGATCTAGAAAATAAGAGTATAAACAGAAGAGAATAAAACTGTCCTCTATTTCAATTCTCCCTGAAGCTAAAGTACATTTTAAGAGCAGCAAAGTCTCTCTTCAGGGTCTGTTATATGAATACATTGTTTGTTAAAAATTAGTCAAATTCATTGGTCCTTCTCTTTCTCTCATGGTCCTGAGTAAGGGATTGAGGGGGAAAAATGACTAAGAATCTAGGGATTTGGCCCAATATGCATAATTTTTCACCATACCATCACTGTTAGGGGATTACTGACAAAGACTAATTGCAAGTTCATGAAGTGTGTAGTTGAATGCAAAAGCATTTACATTTTATGAAACAAATGTATTGTCAAGGGGCATAATTTGTCACTTTTAAATTGGCAACTTAATTGCATTTAAACCTTAATAAAACACTCGCAATCCCTATTGCAAAACTTGTTTGAAGTACATTACTTTGAGGCAGTGAAGATGTCTTTAGTTTATGCCATTAGTGTTTTTTAACACGTCATTCACAAATATGCTCTCATGGCCTCACAGGGGCACATATAACTGAAACAACTTATTTTTAAAATAAAGAGGAGAATATTGTTATAAACTGAGTTTAAATCCCTTAAACTGATGACTGTAAGAGCTGCCCTTCATTCTGATTATACAACATGTCTGTCTGCAAGACAAAGGCATACCCAAGGCCATTCAGAAATGTTAAAGACTTTGGGGGTTGAAGAGGCAGAAAGGGAGAGACAGTCTGAACAGAACATGCAGTTGGTAGTACAACCTTGAGAAAGTCCTAGCAAGAGCTTTAGAGATGAGTGATGGCTGATAGAGGTTTGGTGCTATGAGCAAGGACACCATCTCCTGTTCTGGTTCCTCCTGTGTTTAGGGAAACAGGACTTTGTTCATCTCTGTAAATAAATAAACACAATTGCATCAAAGATACCAGACTCCATCAACCTCTCTTCCTAACTGGAGAAACCTACAAGACCCTGAATTTTGGTCAGTCATTCAGGTCAAAAGTGTGTATTGGGATATAAAGAGACATAAGCATAGAAAAGGATGTGACAGATAGGACAATATCTTGGACACAGCTTATTGAATTAAATTATGTATCGTTGTTGGGCGGGGATTGTATGTAATTACATGGGTGGGAGAAACACAACTCTCCAGGAACTAAGAACAGTGTGGGGTTGGTTAGGCAAATTCACTCAGGCTGTAACCCTTCCAGACAGCTACATGACCTGGAGAGAGACTCGTATATACCAGTTGAAAGTGGATTCTCAGGGGACCAGCGGACAAAGAAAAGATTTTTGGTTAAATAGCCTGAGTCAAAACTGACTCAGGGCTTTGTGCTGGTACAACAAATGGACAGGACTTTCTGTCAAAGACTGTTCATCTGCTGGATCCCTTCCTGAAGTGGGGGTGAGCTCTGGCCAGTTAATGAGCATGGGTGTAGGTTCTGTCATCATTTTAATGTGTTTTCTCTAATGCTTTCACCTTAAGAATAAACGTGCTTCCTTAGAAGCACCTGTGTGGTAACTTAACTGTGGCAATTACATTGTTTGCAGTCTCAGAGGAGAAGGTGGCAGGGAACTGTGCAGCTTGGAAATAACCTGGTCAAGAGGGAAAGGGACGAGGGTCTCCACCCAAGAGAACTGATGGCTGAGGAGCCGAGCACCTGAGGGTGGGTGCCCTTGCCGGACCAAGAGGGGGAATACAGGTGCAGTTGCCCTGACCTGTGACATAGGTGGTTCTTACTTGAGGTGGTTCAGTTCACCTCAATCTCCTTTTCTGTCTCAACCCTACATGTTGCTTCAATTTATAAAGCTAATTCTTGTCTGATACTTCAGTAGCAGTCAGTTGGGGCCTTGTTGTGTTAGTGCTGCATGTGCACGTAGTAAGGACAGCCTCTGCCATGAAGAGCTTACAGTCTGAGTAGAGAAGACAAACAGGGGGGATGGGAAAGGGAACCTGGGAACTTTTGGCCCCCAGCACTGTTTAGACCACACTGCCATCCCATACACTTTCCCAAACATCTGATCCAGGGTTCTGTGTGGGGCCATCTCGAGGACTGACTTTTAAACCATGTGCCAATTCTAAATATAGAGCCTTTGTTTATGTTGCCCTGCTGTGCTGAAATCCTTCGCTGCATGAGGTTTGCTCTATGGGCTCAGTACTTCATTTTTCCTTCCCATCCCATGTTTGTAAAGTGCTTTGATGCTTCCAAATGGAGCTCTGTTCAATTTGCAATAAAAAAGTCAAGTACATTTCAAAGCAACTCCCATAACTTCATGTTTTTAATTGTCCAGAATCTCCAACTCTTCTTTGTTTTATTCTAGTTGTAAAATCAAATAGCCTGGACAAAGACAAAGGGACTTTTTCGCTGGGAAAACCTGCTCATATGTATGTGTGTGTGCGTGGCGGGTGGTGGGGAGCGGGAAAAAGGGTATGCCTGAACTCACTGACTGCACCGTGGGTGTGGGACTAGGCCACTTGGTAGCTAAGATATTGTTTTGCTTCCTTTCATTTCCAGTACTTTCAGCTCCAACAAACTTCTTTGAGGAATTGTTCATGTGAAGCTGTAGATATTGGACTTAAAGTGACAACGGGGTAGTGCCTCATTTGTCACTCTAGTGTCCAGAGAAAAGAGGACTGGGCTGTGAGGAATATAAAGAAGGGTGGTTTTTTTGGTTTTTTTGAGGCTGTTAGACACAGACCCTGTGATTCTTTCTGGCTCTCCAGTCTGTGCTGCCCGTTATTACCAAATAGGCTCTCCTGTGAGTCAGGAAGGAATTTCCCCTCCGGGTCAGATTGGCAGTGACGTAGGGTTTTTTGCTTTCCTCTGCAGTGTGTGGATGTGGGTCACTTTTCCAGGATTATCTGGGTATATCCCACTTTAATCATATTCCTGCCATTGCAGGGGCCTTGGGCACTCGTACACCCTGGTCCTTCCTATTCTCTGCCTGTGGCACATAATAATCTAGCCTCTTGTGGGCTGTGATACTTGCGGTTTGATTTCTATTGTTGGTAGTCTGTGATATTAAGCAGGTCATACCAGATGATCTGATGGCCACTTCTGGCCTTAAATTTAGGGTGACCATCTTTTCAAAAGGCAAAAGCGGGACACAGGCAGGAGTCTTGGCCAGGCTGAAAGCTGGAGCCACCCAGGGAGCCCTGAATCCTCCACCTGCCCTGGGCTGGTGGCGGGGGTGCCTGAGAGCCCCCCCTGGGGTGTACCGCCCAGGGAAGGTGGAGGATCTGGGGCTCCCCACAGCAGCCCGGGCTCCCTAGGCGGCTCTTACAACTGCCCAGCTCTGGCTTTTGGCCTGGCTTGGGCGGTGAGGCCTTAGGAGAGAAAGGAGGAGCAGGAGGTGGGTCCTCATGGCAAGGGGGGAGCTGAGGTCCACCTCAGCACCCTCCCTTCTTCTCCCCACACTGGGAAGAGGTTGGCACCATCACTGAGCCTTGGTGAGGCGCAGAATGGTGCCACAGGGAATCCGGGACAAATGGTCTGGAGTCATTCAGACCAGGACTTGAAGGACTCTGTATTTCAGGACTGTCCTGCCCAAGTTGGTATGGGTCATCACTTTATTTAAACTATATGACCAAGACCTGACCTGGATGCAGTCATGCAATTGGCAGCTACTTGCACAACAATCCTTGCTCAGCGATGCAGTATAATTCATTTGTACAGAACATTCTGATAACACTAACTCTTCCTTTGGGGAGGCAGGGAGGTGTGTTGACACTAGGTAGTGGAGTGGAGACCGGGGTGAAATGGACTGATCTCTCCAAAGGGGTAGTGCTGCTCGTCTGTGCTGGCAGCAGTGGGCCCAGAGTGCTGATGCAGCAGAGTCTAAGTGTCACTGGGGTAGTGCTCTCGCCAAACCCAAGACCTCAGAAATGAGCAGATGATAGAAATGAAGCCCAGAAGAAGTATTTGCAGCCTAAAATGCAGCACGTTTCCTACCAGTGAGGCTTGGAAGGAACAGGAAAGTGCTTCAGAGTGGAGAGAGAGAATGCTGCGCTCACTTACAAAATGCTTCACTGGCTAGGAATTAAACGACTGTACGATCTCCTAAGTCTAGCAGTCATTTAAGGCAACTCCTTGAGCTACTGCAACAGAGAGTGTTACTACTTGTGCTTTTTGAGCGGTAGAGATGGCGGAGTGAGGAAATGCATGGGTGTAAGTGAGGGCAGAAGAATGTCAGACTGGACTCAGATGCAACACCCCTTACAGTCAGAGTGTTGCATGGGTGCAATGATTCCTAAACACAAGCAAGAGATCCCTAGGATTAACCTGGGTTAGCCCTAAAGGCTTTAAGGCATATTTCATCCTCTGAAATCTAAGACAGCAACTCATTTGTATGTATCTGTTTACCTGTTTTAACCTTGTAAATAATTCTCATTTCTCTTTCCTAGTTAATAAACCTCTAGTTAGTTTGTTACAGGGCTGACTACAAATGTTGTCTTGGGTTTGAGATCTGAGGTACAATTGACCTGGGGTAAGTGACTGGTCCTTTGGGACTGGGAGTATCCTGAATATTGATACAATTTTTTTTGGTGTAAGCGACCATCTATCATAAAGTATTTTGCCACCCAGGCAAGCTGGAGACTGGAATGCCCAAGGGGACTGCCTGTAAGTCTTACCATGGAGTCACAGTGCTTTATGAGTTCACACTTGGTACTGGGTTGCTAAAATCTAATTATAGAACATACAGTCAATTGGGGGTTTTGCCTTGCTTCTTCACAACCTGACCTGAGGTTGATATTCTCGCTTGTGAGCCACTGCACACAGAGTGAGCGCAGTCCAGGTGACAGTGTACCATGAATTTATATGGCACTATAATATTCTCAGGATTATTTCTGGTCCTGAAGTAATGCTCACTGGTCTGTCATTCCCAGCATGCCCCATAAATGACTTGCTAAAAGATTGGTCCAAAGTTGCTATACTGTAGTTATCTGTAGTAGCTGCTGTTAATGAGAGAGCACATTTTTGTTACCAATTTATTCTTAATGTCTTTCGAAGTCTTGGGGTTATAGTCACCAATCCTGGTGACTTGCCACTCTTCAATTTATCTGTGAGTTCCAGCACCTCCCTTTTTTGATCCCTTAATTTCTGACAGTATCTCATCTCTAGTACTTGAAAATACTAGGTCCAGGATATGTAATTTCCCAACATCCACTGAGGTGAAGACTGATGCAAAGAAATCATCTAGCTTCTCTTCATTGAGCTTGCCCAAATCAAGTGGGATGCATCCTGCTGATTTCAGAGAGCAAATCAGTTACACCCAGTTTGAATAGATTCTCCTATGGAACTGGATGATTCAGGGGGTTAGTAATAGGAGATGGAGTCTTTCATCTATTGGTAAACTGGACTGGATTTGAACTGCTTAACAGGGAATAAAACTCAGTGTAGTCTGAAGGGGTTTTGGTCTATGTGAGCTCAGGCCAGTTCCAGTGTTTAGGTGTTGTCCGTTGCGGGGATGGTATTTATTTCGGGTCTCCACAGCAAGGCAAACCGAATGAGCCATAGAGGCTGAACTGCTCTCACCCTAACGCTAGCTCTTACTTACTGGCCAGGGCTGGGGAAGTAGGGTGCTGACGGCTAGTGCTGCTGCTGCCCATACTCCGCTGCTTCTGTAGATGGAAGACGTCTCCAGGGCTCTCAAACCAACTCTAAAAACTAATTTGTAAAGGAATGTACATACTGATCATTTCAATGTCCCAGTGTGAAATCCTGGCACCATTGAAGTCAGTGGTGAAACTCCCGCTGACTTCAGTGGGGTCAGTAATCTCCTGGAGACCTGTGGAGAAATAGAGTGAGAACTGTAGTTCTGTATTTGACCAGTTCTCTGACCCAGTATAACAGTCAATATGGGATCCTGCCTCAGCAGTGGCTGTCGAACAGGTATTTAGTTAGATTTATACCCAGTGGTAAAGTTTCCAAGGCATTTTGAAAGGGTTTTACACTTGCTCTGAATTGATCTCCAAGTTGAATGGTCCCACATCTTCTATCCGCATGAGTAATTTACTGTAATTAATGGGGCGCCGTTTGCACACACTGCTCTGACCTCAGCTGCCACCTGGGTATGAGCTCAAGTATTTCTAAAGTTCTACATAAAACCATGCTGTGCTGCGGGCCCTGACTATTTGCAGACTAGAGCTGCCGTGTGACCTGCTCTCAGGCCGGAACTGAGAGCCCAACTGCATGACATCACATGTTAGTAATTCAAGTGAGAGGCACTGTGGTTCTCTTTCACTCCTCTCTCTCCTCCTATTTCTATTACAGCCCTGGACTGACTGGGTAGCCAATGGCAAGGAACAGTTATCAAGTGGGTGAGGTATGATGCCTGCATAATATAAAACTTAAAGCAACTGAAAATGAATTCAAGTTCTGTAGTCAGGAGATTGGAAAGGATATGATTTGATCAACTCCTTCTCCCTTCCCATCTGTGTGTGTGTGTGTGTGTGTGTGTGCATGCGCACGCACACACTGTAACAAAATGGCCTTTGGTGGGACACTACTGAGAGTATCAATTCAGGACAAATTGCTTAGAGCAGGGCAGTCACAGCCCAAGGCTGGGAGTCTTTCACTACTAAGGCACACACCAAACCAGCCAAACAGAGAGGACTTTGGTTTTACCCCCTGGCTAACCACAAGTCACACAAGCAATTCCCTCAAACACTCCAGTTTCCCTGTATCCCCACCAGCACCTCTCCTTATGAGGATGAATGTTTATGAAAACCAATACCCCCGTAAAAGGAAAAAAGGTTCTCCCGATACCAAAGGACCAAGACCCTGACTCAGGTCAATATACCAATCAGATCTTACCCACAAATCACGCTGTTGCCAACAGAGCCGGCTCTAACTTTTTTGCCACCCCAGGCAAAAAAAGAAGAGCGCCACCCCGCCATAACACACACACCCCCCGAGCGCCGCGCTGCCGCCCCCCCGCCCCCAGTGCTGCGCCGGGCCGACCAAACCCCTGCCCCGGAGCGCTGGGTCACCCAAATCCCTGAGCGCCTCGCCAGGCTGGCAAACCCTCGCCCCAGCACCGCGCCAGGCCAGCCAAACCCCCGCCCTCTCCCCCGAGCACCGTGCTGGGCCGCCCAAACCCCCACAGCGCTGTGCCGCACTGGGCCGGGCTGCCCAAACCCCTGGAGCGCTGCGCCGTGCCTGCCAAACCCCCGCTCCTCCCCCAGCGCCAGGCTGGGCCGCCCAACACCCCCCCAGCGCTGCACTGCGCCGCCCAACCCCCCCCCCAGCGCCACCCCACCAAACCAAAAAAAAAAAAAAAAACCCTCGAGCGCCACCCCACCGAACAAACACCGTGAGCGCCCCCCGCTACCCCAACATTGGCCGCCCCTTATAAGGTGCTTGGTCCGCTGGTGCCTGGAGCCAGCCCTGGTTGCCAATCCTTTAGAATCTAAAATCGAAGGTTTATTCATAAAAAGAAAGAAATACAGATGAGTTAAAATTGGTTAAATGGAATCAAATACATACAACAATTGCAAAGTTCTTAGTTTAGACTTGTTTCAGGCTTGATGGGGTTACTACTGATTTAAACCAATCAAATCTCTGGAGTACAAACATCCCAGCTTGGATGGGTCATTAAGTCCTTTGTTTAGAGCTTCCGTTTCAAATACAATTCCTCCAGAGTCAGAAGCAGGATTGAAGACAAAATGGAGGGGTTTCCAGGGTCTTTTATATCCTCTACCATGTGGAAGGAAACCCCTTTGTTCTTACTGTAGAAAATCACAGCAGCAAAATGGAGTTTGGAGTCACATGGGTGAGTCACATGTCCATGCATGACTCAGTTTGCAGGCGGCAGCCATTGCTCACATGCTATCTTGAACGTTCCCAGGAAGGCTCCTCAGATGTGGATTGGAGTCTCCCACGATCCATTGTCAGTTAAGTGTTTCGTGATTGGGTACTTAGTCAGAATAGTCCTTTCTCAGGAAGCTGACCAAATGGTTCACTGATGCTACTTCAGATCAAACACTCTATATGCATCCGAAGAAGTGGGCAGTAGCCCACGAAAGCTTATGCTCTAATAAATTTGTTAGTCTCTAAGGTGCCACAAGTACTCCTGTTCTTTTTGCGGATACAGACTAACACGGCTGCTACTCTGAAATTTGAGATACAAGTACATAGCCAATATCCATAACTTCAAATACAAAAGTGATACACACATACAGACACCATAATCATAACCAGCAAATTACAACCTTTTCATAGACACCTTACTTGACCTCCTTTGTACAAGATTTGGTGCAGCTATAGGACCTTGGTTGCAACAATGCTCTATATGGTCAGAGTTCATGTCAATAATGTCACACACACACACACAAACAACACAATCAGGCTTTTCTCTCATCCAACTTCTATTACAGTGGTTAATGTGGTGCAACCTGCATTCACATTGAATCATATGGCTCTGTACAAATAAGAGACCAAACTAGGTTAATAGATCTTAAGGCCAGAAGGGACCTTTATGATCATTTAGGCTGGCCTCCTGTGTAACACCTGTTAGACTAATCTCTGTATCAAGTCCATAACTGTGAGCTAGAGCATATCTTTTTAGAAAGGTATCCAGCCACATTTTCATGGTAACTGCACTTATATTCCCCCTCTGTGGTCCATCAAGGGCACCCACTTAAAGGTTTCCAACTCCCAGCCATTACGTCTCTTGGGCAGAGACTGATTAAACAGGCCAGTGTCTGTGCTTTGCTTTCTCCCCAAAAACTGTGAACCACGTAACTGCCAGCAGTCACAAGTTACCACACACTTCTTTATAAGCAAGCACAGATATTCTTAAGGTGAAAGCATTTAAAAAAAAACATTTAAAAAAAAATAAGAAAAGAATCTACATGCATGCTATAAAGCTTACCAGAGGTCACCCACAACTTCAGCCTCAGTCTCTGGTAGGTGTCAATCCTTCAAAATATGCAACTGGATTTTCCCCCGGTTACAAAATCATAACTGTCTCGGATACAGAACCAGAATCTCAGCTGAGCAGGTGAGCCATTTCTTTATGCAGTTCTGGCCTTTGGTCCCCAGGAACAGCTAATCCCCAGTCCAAGACCCCTCTCAGGCTAAAGCTTCAGAAGGCTGGGTTTTTGCATAACTGAAAATGGGGAATTTTATTAGCCTCTCCCTAGGGATTCCTAAGGAAAACCGCTTAACATTTATTGTCCCAAAAGTTAATTCTTATCTAGCACACTTTCAATATAATCCTTAGAACGCCGAGATCTCTCATCTGCTACATCGCCCCCTAGAGAGGTTCCATATAATCCTGGCCACAATCATATGCAAACCATTCATTTAATACAAGGGACCTCAAAGATACTTAAACTTAATTCAGTAAGGCTTCCCCAGGATGTTGCAGGATGCTGCCATATCTGTCACATTCCAGTCTTGACTTAAAGATTGCAAGTGATGGAGAATCAATGACATCCCTAGATACATTCTTCCAGTGGTTAATTAACTTTGCGCCTTACTTCTAGTCTGAATTTGGCTAGCTTCAGCTTCCCAACCATTGGGCCTCTTATAACTCCTGGGCTAAAGCTTTGCATGTCAAGTTTCAGACTAGAGCACAGTTTTACACCTAAATCATCCCCAAACCACTAGGAGTTACAGTAACATGCTAAGTATGAGAGGGGTAGCCGTGTTAGTCCGGATCTGTAAAAAGCAACAGAGAGTCCTGTGGCACCTTATATTGGGGCATAAGCTTTCGTGGGTAAATACCCACTTCGTCAGCGCATGTAATGGAAATTTCCAGAGGCAGGTATAAATATGCAGGCAAGAATCAGTCTGGAGATAACGAGGTTAGTTCAGTCAGGGAGGATGAGGCCCTCTTCTAGCAGTTGAGGTGTGAACACCCAGGGAGGAGAAACTGCTTTTGTAGTTGGCTAGCCAGTCACAGTCTTTGTTTAATCCTGAGCTGATGGTGTCAAATTTGCAAATGAACTGAAGCTTAGCAGTTTCTCTTTGAAGTCTGGTCCTGAAGGTTTTTTGCTGTGAGATGGCTACCTTAAAATCTGCTATTGTGTGGCCAGGAAGGTTGAAGTGTTCTCCTACAGGTTTTTCATATTGCCATTCCTAATATCTGACTTGTGTCCATTTATCCTTTTATGTAGGGATTGTCCAGTTTGTACATAGCAGAGAGGCATTGCTGGCACATGATGGCATATATAACATTGGTGGACGTGCAGGTGAATGAACCGGTGATGATGTAGCTGCTCTGGTTAGGTCCTGTGATGGTGTCGCTGGTGTAGATATGAGGGCAGAGTTGGCATCGAGGTTTGTTGCATGGACTGGTTCCTGAGTTAGAGTTGTTATGGTGCGTTGTGTGGTTGCTGGTGAGAATATGCTTAAGGTTGGCAGGTTGTCTGTGGGCGAGGACTGGCTGCCTCCCAAGGTCTGTGAAAGTGAGGGATCATTGTCCAGGATGGGTTGTAGATCACTTATAATGCATTGGAGGGGTTTAAGCTGAGGACTGTAGGTGATGGCCAGTGGAGTTCTGTTGGTTTGTTTCTTGGGCTTGTCTTACAGCAGGAGGCTTCTGGGTACATGTCTGGCTCTGTTGATTTGTTTCCTTATTTCCTCGTGCGGGTATCGAAGTTTGAGAATGCTTGGTGAAGATCTTGTAGGTGTTGGTCTCTGTCTGAGGGGTTGGAGCAAATGCGGTTATACCTCAGTGGCTGTAGATGATGGATCATGTGGTGTGTCTGGGATGGAAGGCATGTGGTGTGTAGGCATAGCAGTCGGTGGGTTTTCGGTATAGGGTGGTGTTAACGTGACCATTACTTATCTGTACTGTGGTGTCTAGGAAGTGGACCTCCTGTGTAGATTGGTCCAGGCTGAGGTTGGTGGTGGGGTGAAAGCTGTTGAAATCGTGGTGGAATTCTTCCAGAGTCTCCTTCCCATGGGTCCAGATGATGAAGATGTCATCAATGTAGCATAGGTAGAGAAGAGGCGTGAGTGGACAAGAGCTGAGGAAGTATTGTTCCAGATCAGCCATAAAAATGTTGGCATATTGTGGGGCCATGCGGGTGCCCATAGTGGTGCCACTGGTCTGGAGGTATATATTGTCACCAAATTTGAAATAATTGTGTGTGAGGATAAAGTCACAGAGATCAGCAACCAGTTGTGCTGTGTCATCATCAGGGATATTGTTCCTGACAACTTGTATTCCATCTGTGTGGGGGATGTTTGTGTAGAGAGCGTCCACATCCATGGTGGCTAGGGTGGTGTTTTCTGGAAGATCACCAATGCATTGTAGTTTTCTCAGGAAATCAGAGATGTCATGGAGGTAGCTGGGAGTGCTGGTGGCGTAGGGTCTGAGTAGAGAGTCCACATATCTGGATAGTCCTTCAGTGAGAGTGCCAATTCCAGAGATGATGGGGCATCCAGGATTTCCAGGTTTGTGGATCTTGGGTAGTAGATAGAATAACCCCGGTTGGGGCTCTAAGGGTGTGTTGATTTGTTCCTGTGTTAGTGTATGGAGTGTCCTGAGTAGATGGTGCAGTTTCTTAGTATATTCCTCAGTGGGATCTGAGGAAAGTGGCCTGCAGAATTTGGTATTGGAGAGTTGTCTGGCAGCCTCCTTTTGGTAGTCAGACCTGTTCATGATGACAACAGCACCTCCTTTGTCAGCCTCTTTGATTATAATGTCAGGGTTGTTTCTGAGGCTGTGGATGGCATTGCGTTCTGCACGACTTAGATTATGAGGCAAGTGATGTTGTTTTTCCACAATTTCTGCCTGTGCACGTTGGCGGAAGCATTTTATTTATAGGTCCAGACTGTCATTTCAACCCTCAGGAGGAGTCCATGTGGAGTTCTTCTTGTGTTGTTGGTGGGAGGGTATCTGTGTACCAGTGCACTGTTAAGTGTTATCTTGAAAGTATTCTTTGAGTCGGAGACGGCAAAAGTAGGCTTCCAGATCACCGCTGAACTGTATCATGTTCGTGGGGGTGGTGGGGCAAAAAGAGAGTCCCCGAGATAGGACAGACTCTTCTGCTGGGTTGAGTGTGTAGCTGGATAGATTGACGATATTGCTGGGTGAGTGGGAGTACCACTGTTGTGGCCCCATGTGGCAGGTAAGATTTTAGACAGCTTATGGTCATTTTTCCTTTGTAGAGAGGTGAAGTGTGTAATGTAGATCTCCTGTCCTATTTTAGTAAAGTCTGTTTATTTTACTAAATATGCACACCCTGCCCTGTCAGTCCCCTGAGGAAGCGTTACACTAACTCAGCAAATCTCATTTCCAGGTGTACATACACATTTTTGAACACAAAGCATTTGCCCAGTCAGAGATGGGAACTCCAGGATCTCAACATCCCCAAATTTAGGGATAAGTTTGTAACGTTACCCCTCCCTCCTTCCCTCCCAAAAATCCAAATTTCACATCTTGCCTTTGCATCTATTTATTAACTTGACCATAACCCCAGATCTGAACATCATTAAATTTGCTTATGGAAAAGGAGGTTCAAAATTTGAATCTGGACCTGACATCACAGCTCAGAGTCATCTTCAGCTGAGACTAGTTTTCGCGCTCATTTCCAAACTGGAGTCTGGCCATAGAGAGTAATTTTATATCCCTAAATTCCAAATCGATACAATGACTCTAAAATGATGAAACTTATAGTTCATCATCTCAGGAGGGCAAATATTCTGTTTAGTGTCTGCTTTTTGCAATCATGCCATGTATTATTCAAAGATATACATTACAGAAAAGCTCTTATAGTTACTGCTTTGGACTCAGACCCAGGAAACCTGAGTTATATTCCCTGCTCTGCCACAGATTTTGTTTGTGACCTTGAGCAAATCACTTAGTATCTCTTCGCCTCAGTTTCCCAATCTATAAAATGGGGAGTAATAGCTTCCTTTTTGTCTTAGCCATGAAGAGCTTTCAACCTTATGATGTGTGTTCAGTGCCTAGCACAGTGGGCCCCCAATCTCATTTGGTGCCTCTAGGCACTACAGTAATACAAACAATAAATAAAAGGTTTGTTGCTCTCCTGGTTTACCCTTTTGAAAATCTGTATTGATAAGGAGGGTGTCTTGTTTTATTTATCTTCTGGCCTATTGGGAGAAATTCAGATAGAGGAAAGTGACTTACTTCCACTAAACAAGCGCGCAAACATACTATATGCTGAAAAAGCAGCATTTATGTGTACAAATCCAACCCTACACACAAGCAGCTTCCACATTCTATTCATGCCATGAGTGAGAATCAAACACACACAAGATGTATGTAGAGGCAACGGCTTTTGCTGGGTGGCTGTATGCACATAATATCTCAAAGCACTCCTGTGGCTGTTTGATATCTCCCAGAATGCCCTTTATCTGTGAGCTGAGCAAAAATCCGGCATCACAACTCAAATATGGATGCATATCGAACCGTTTGTGCTTAAACCATTTCAGTATAAACAGTTACATTCTCTGATGTATACCAAGCCAAAAATTCAGGGAATTCAGAATTAACATTGCCATAGAATTCTTAAATTTGTCCTTTTTGCTTGCATGCATGTATCCCAACTGGAGATGGGCAACACAATTTAAAGTTTGTGCAGGCCTCTTCACTTTCCAGGACTGGAAGCAGATACCAACGTACCATTGAAGTTAACCTCAGGAAACTGGAGATCATCTAGGCCTGATTCAGCAAGGTGATGCATATGCATGTGCCTAATTTCAAGCACCTGAGTAATTCCATTGGTATGACACCAGCCAGGCATGTCCTTAAGTATCATGCTGAATTGGAGGCTTGAATGTGTGGATGCTTATTCAGACTTGAGGTTCCCCCATAACTAATTGTGTTGCATAGGATCTTTCAGGACATGATCAGACATCCTCTGTGGAGTAACACAGAATGCTAGATGTGTGTCAGAGATGAGAGGAAAAAGCTGGAGATCCTTTGTAATAAATTAGATTATTATTTGCTGAACAGAAAGCCACATTGCCCAATGTTGTGTGATCATGTGATATCAATGAAAGACCCTACTGTAGTAATGGGATAGGCACTTGGGAGCATGGTTAAGGCTGTTATGGGAACCTTAACTCTGAACTTCCTGATTCTTTTGTGTGATTAAAATTTCAAACTTAAACTTGCATTTGTGTTCTTTGGGCACTATGTTCACTTGGTGAAGGATGCTTGGGTTTTGGAGTTCTCCCTTCACAAGAGAATTGCACTTGAAAACATATTTGGCTAAATAAACATCAAGTTGCAAACGTATGGTCATTCCTCTTTGAACTGCTACAAATACTAAACATTCAGGTACTATGGACCAAGGATTGTTAATGATCTAGTATGAAGCATGTGAGGGAGAAATTCTTCAATCTCAGAAATGTTTATAATTGATACTTTGTCTTAATTGTTACCAATAAGAAGAAAAACAGAGTTACTATAGTCTAGGGCCCAAAATGTACCCATGTCCTATTTTAATTGGAGCTTTCCTATACAAATACTGAGGAGGCTCAGTACTACAGAGATGTTAAAATCAGATGAGATCAGCACAGTCCTGCTCTTCAAAGCATCCATCAATTACTTTCAGTTGGAACTGTTAGTGTTTTCCATAAAACCCAGGATGCCCCTTTGTATCTGCTGTATTGTTATTGAGTTTACCATGATTTGTAACCCTCGTTCCTTGATGCCCCAGCTGGGATGGTGCTAATGGTGTACAAACATGGCAAGAGACAGCACCTGCCACAAACCACTTACAATCTAAAAATCTTAACTAGACAAAGTCAGAGGTGGAACAGAGGAATGAAGTGACTTCTGCAAGGTCGCATGGCAGAGCAGGGAAAAGAAGCCATTTATCCTGAGTCCCAATCTGGTGCATTCTCCACTCACCCACAATGTTTCCAGTTGTGCTAGGAAGTTCACTATTATAAATGAATAGTGCAGGTGACATGTTAAAGAAGGTTATTGTTGCACGAAAAAGCTGTTGGGTAGAGCTGAAATCCAAGCTCTTTACTCTGGGCATACAACAGCTCTAACTTACCACAATCTGTCTCCAGACGTATAACACTCTCTTCAATGTCAGCCGTGTTCAGTGCTAACCACAGATGCTGTTTTCACACTGTGCTACATTGCTTAGCAGTTAAAAGAACCTGTAAAGGAAAAATATTTGTGGCCAATTTCCTGTGTAAAATACAAGATCCAAAAGCTTCTCTCTAAAGATGATGCCCTGTTTCAACTGGCTCTGCCTTCTCTTCTGCTTGAAAACCTACACTATGCATCACACAAACAGGTTTTTTTTTGTTTGTTTGTTTTTGTTTTTAATGTAAAGTGAAACTTCAGCGGTTCAGCAAACTCCAGAGCTTGGTGGCTGGGCTCACAGAGGCATATGGTAGTTGCTCCTGCAGTTCACACACAAGGCCATCAGCCAATGCAATGCAGACTTATTGGGCCAAATTCATCCCTACTGAACTCCACTGAGGCAGACTGAAACCATAGGTTACAGAGGTGTGAACTCTCCCATTCATGGGAGATGGGATAATAACTCAGAACTTTAAAGGATGACAGGTTTTTAATTTAAACGTTAACTGTTTAATTGTTGATTCAGAAAAAGAAATCTAGCTAATATAGTGATTTGAATATCATCACACAACTACAGATGGACAAGGCTAGTTAGTCATCTTTCTAATCCATGCCCCTTGTTACTGCAGGATTGTTCCCTACAGTCAGGGTTTAAATTCAGTAGGAGCTGTTTGGAGTTCTGGTAACTATATTCAATCCCCTCTGGAAGTTTTGATAGCATGTTGGGGGGAGTTTGGGAGGGGTGGAGAGGGAAGTTCTGGGAAAACTCTATAAGAATTTAAGCTTTGCCTACAGTTATACTCACCACTACTTTTTGCCCTAAGTGGTTGGAGCTCTCACCACATTCCTTGTGACTTTTCCACGTTCTACTAGATGTTTTTTTCTGGTTGCTTTTTTAGATTATTTTCCATGGGTTAATTTCATCCTGTTACTCCTGGTTACATCCCAGCATTCTAAGGGGGGCCGTAGGGAAAGAGGAAGGGTGGTGGTGGCAGACAATATGAAAGGGAAGAATGAAGATCAGATACAATTGCAGGGATGGATGTGTGTGGTGATTGCGTAGAGTTCTGTTTTCACAAATACACACCCCTCTTGACTTGGCCCTGTGGTAATAAATGAGCGGGTTGGCAGGTGATATTAAACTACTGTATTGTTCAATGGTTGAAGCAAAATAAAAACTATGGACTTCATCATCCTCCACAGTAAGCCCCCTTCACATAGCTCTGCCAGTGTAAAGGGGCCTTACAGTGGGAGTAAATGTAGCTTTCTGCCTGAGTGGTGTAAAGGGGCTGTATAATGAGAAACAGGCCCTTGGCTTCTGGATAATATAACCAGGGCAGGGACCCTCAATCCTTGGAATTCATAGGGGTTTTTTTTTTTTTTCTGAACCCAGACCAGCCACCCAGTTCATTAGACTCTTAAAGCTGGAATGTTTCCAGATGGATAATGGACTAAACTGTGCTGGGGGGAGGCATCAGTGGTATGAAAAGAATGAATACTCTGATACAAGCTCTCTCCTATTCTATAACGCTGGTTACATTACAAGCAAGCTGATGGTTTTATCCCCTTAGCACAGAGCCATGTGCAGACATTCACTAGATTTATCTCCATATAGTCCCCGTCCCTTAGCCTTACCTGAGAATGTGGACAACTAACAAG
The DNA here is from genome assembly GCF_013100865.1 of Trachemys scripta elegans. Classification (NCBI taxonomy): domain Eukaryota; kingdom Metazoa; phylum Chordata; order Testudines; family Emydidae; genus Trachemys; species Trachemys scripta. Next base: position 150,137,072 of record NC_048298.1, on the reverse strand, counting down.
AATCTCAGTTGGATAAGAAGACTTTATGAAAAATAGTCTGACTGTGACTCATCCAAACTTCAGAACCAAGGCCAAATCCCCTCCTCCTCCCCCATAATAACCTCTTGCTAGTTCTGAATCTCACCTCAATGTTTTTGTCCATGCAACGTGCTGGTCGCTTGCATTCTTGTTCAAATACTGAGATTTTTGTATGTCAATTTAGGTCTAGGCTAGTGCACATCACACGTCAGAAAATCTAATCCTCCCTTTCTCCTTAGCTTGCAAAGAAAGAATCACAGCTACTCAGGCAGGCAGGGTCAGCTGAATGAATGTGGCAATTACAATAAACCCATCAAGAATGCTAGAGGGGGATTACCTGGTTCAAGTAGTATACTAGAGCAAGGGGAGACTGGAGCATGTGCCTTGGAATCTCTGGGTTCTGCTTCCAGCCCTGATTCTGATTTGCTGAATGACTTTGGGCAAGTAATTTGTGCCTCAGTTTCCTTATACAAAAGGAAGCTGATCTATTTCAGAGCTGTTTTGCAACTTAATTCATATTTGTAAAACACTTTGGGATCCGTGCATGAAAAGGGCATATAGCAATGGGATGGGTAAGCGAAGCAGGTAACGGAAAGGTAAGACATTAAATAAAATACAGTTTCTAAAAGAAAAATGTTACAAGATTAACCCCTTCAGCCCTGATTTCCCCCCGCCCCAAAAAAAATCCATCTGATCAACTTAGTGTTGCACAACTAAGGATGTGTTTCAGTATGCAGTAAGCATTCTCTTCTGTTAGGTTTCTCTAGCTGGGGTAAGCCATATTAGCCATCTGGCTGTATGCTGTTGCATTTAGAGCAGCAGACTAAAAATCATAGAAATGAGAGAGCGCCCTCCTGGCTCTTCTGCTCCGTTTTTTCTGCTCACCCAGCATCACTACTGCAGGGCTGTTCCATGCCATGTATTTGTTAGTGCTTTGTCCAGTGTGGTTGTAAATGATGCAATGGACGGGGTTTCAGCTCCTTCCATTGGGAGATGACTCCATGATTTAACAGTTCCCTGTCAGGAAGAACTCTCAATTTCAACCCATTCCTCCTAGTACCACTTTAAATTATTACTCTTTTGCCTTGGTGTTTATACCTTTAAGGCCCTTCTCTCTGGCTTTAGGTAACCACCCAGAGGGCCAGATTTTGAACTCCTTACTCACCCGAGTAACCCCCTAGAAATGAATGGGATTGCTTTTGTGAGTAAACTGCGTTCAGCAGTACAAGCGGCTCCGATATGGCCCAGAGAAATGACTTTTCTGAGGTCACAAAACTCAAGAGTGCCCGGCTGCTGCTGCCGCCATTCTCAGAGCACCAGACCATTCTGCCTGTCTAGGATGAGCGCTAAACCTTTGGATCAGAAAGATAAAAATATATTAGCGCATTCAAACCTTTTAGTGCTGTACTGAACTGCATCAAAACTCTTGCCCCTTTTAGGATTTCCTGTCAGTTGGGCAGCCCTGCATTTGCCTGAGACATAAACCAATGCATTAAATGCCTGCAAATGATTGAAGCTCTACAGGCATTTGCTAGCCAGATTTGTTGGGCTGGCAAACACATTGCCTTGTACTGGATGATATGTTGCCTCAACTAAAAGTAATCTATGATGAGGGGTACTGTCCACCCCTCCCCTCCCCAGTTCTCCAATTCCAAACAAGGCTCTTAATGACCACTCCCTTCCCCCGCTGCCCCCAATGGCACAGATAATGCTCGGAGAGCTGTAACTCCAGCAGCTTTCCTCTTGATTAGGGCTTTGGCACTGATCCATAATTCAACCCTTTGTGAGCAAAAGCACAAAGCGGCTGGCTGGCCCAGACGTGGGATTGACAGAGGGGTCACTGTTTGGCTTCCATCAGGAAGAACAAAAATGTGATGAGACAACAGGGGAATCAAATGCCAGAGCCCAGGCGGAGCTGAGACTAAAACAAACACGTCTGGAGTGATATTGTATCTGAATGACACCACCGGGAATTATTGTCTCTCAGGATGTTAAGCAAGAGGAGGGTGAACAGGACTTGTGGAGAACATGGTATCCCTGCAGTCAGTTCTTTGCTGGGCCTCTCAGAAGGCAGATCATAGAAAGAGCAGCCTAGCAGAGGGGAGGAGAAAGTGGCTGTATGACAACTCTGTGCCTCCCTAATTCTGGACTGCTCCAGGGACCAGGGCATCCCTCAGCGTGAGACCAGCTTTAGGGCCTGCTCTGGAGTTCAGGATACTTTTTGCACTCTGGCATCTCCCTTATCCACCCCCAACATACCTCCTTTTGCCCCACCTCTGGTACCCGTACACTGCGGGCAGCCTGTGCTTGGCCCCACACCATTCTACTTCCTGCAGTAGTTGCAGCCACTCCATACTGCCACAGTCACATAAAAGGACCACAGCAGGGGCCGGAATCTGGCCAACTGTCTCTCTTCCTCTAGCTACACTACTGTTGCATGGAAAAGGAAGGGTAAAGCAGAGAGGGAGGGGAAGGAACACAATGAGGTATTTTAGATAGTGTAGAGCATAACCTTGGTCTGTCCCTCTTCTTTTTCTCATCTCATAATGTAACAGTCAGGGGTTGTGCAGAATTAATGGAAAGTAAATGCAGAACAAATAAAAAGAATATAGTCAGCCCAAGGCACTGCTAGGATTGGTCAAAAACTGGGAAGTATTTCCCCTGAAAATAAAAAGTCATTTGAAAATTTTCACTGATTTTTTTTTGCAATTGAATTATTTTTTTTCTTATTTTCATTTTGTTTTTACTTTTAAAGGTGGAAAAATGGAAAGAGAGAGAAAGAAGGCAAAAAACAGAAAGATGATCAGTCGTCAAATCAAAAAGTAAACTTTATTTAGTGACTAACCCAAAACATTTGATCAAAATGAAAAAAATCCCACAAAATGTTTTTCAGTCAACAAGCCATTATTAGACGTCAGGGGTTTTTTTGTTTTGGTTTTTTTGGGGGGCGGGGGGGGCGGGGAGGTTGTTTGTTTGTTTTTGTCAAAACACTTTATGTGAGCAGCTCTATTTACTGCCTTAGAAGGTTATCAAATGTTGTGGCTGAATTGTAAAATAGTGCTGCATAATTTCATGACTGTATTGTAGTTATGCAACAACAGAGGCAATCAAATCCCCTGTTTAAGGGCATTAACTGATCACCTACTAGGATTGAAAGGGATTTCCCTTCCTCACAAACATGCACATTACAAGCTGGCCAGGTGCATTTTGGGGATTTTGCCTTCTTCCAAATCATTATGGCAGTGTTGACCGCTGCCAGATACTGGATTTGACAGATATTGAGAAAGTCTATGTTCTCATGACAATACCTTAGGTGCACAAAAGTGGACGAGGAAGGAAAGGTTGACTCTCTCAATGACAGAGCTGTGTGTCACCAAACGAGAGAGAGCCCAAGGAGAAGACACTTGAGTGGAAGCTAACCCCCAGCTCCAAGATAAAGTTAAAAGAAGAACCAACTTCTGGGTTCATGGTGAAGAACCTATTTGGTCCTTCATCTTGCACTTGTACCATAAAAGAGAGTAGGTGTTCTTGCTGCCAATGAATATTTCTTGCTCTTGGTGTCCTCTGGATCCAGGAGGAGGCAGCAGTACTAAGTGCTGGACGCCATTTTGGGTCTAATGGAGAAGAAGGGAAGAAGAAGGGCTGCTATCTATACTCCCCCACAGTAAGATTTGGTGCTAGGAATGCATCCCTGCAGCTTCCCATTGAAATGAATGGGGAACTTCCAAACACTAGTCTCTTGCTTGTGTTCTAAATCTAGAAGTTGCCTTTGTATGTTCATGAGTGGTTGGTATGGGAGATCCCTTACTTTCTTCTGGTCAGAGAGGGTGGCAAACTGTTTTAAATGGTTAATACAAACAAAATATATTCAAACAAGAATTGGGGGAGAGAGGAAGGCCAGGTCTGGAGAGATGGAGACAGACTGGCTGAACTAAGAGAAGCAGAGTTGAAGTACTAAGGTCTCGTCTACACTAGGTTGTCTACACGGTCTCCAGTGTCCTAGAAGATCAGGTTAGACCTTCGTTTAGGTCACAGTTCAATCAGTTTTCCAATGCTGTTGTGTGGTTGGTTGCTTGTTTTTAAATGTCACTCCTTCTTAATATATATAATAGAGATATTATCTGGTTGTAGTTACCTAAACACATTGTTTCAAATTAATTTACTTTTTATGTAGCTTTAAATTCAGATACTTTACTTTGTGTAATAAGCTACTGAATTTTTTTCTGTCCTTCTCTCCTTGCTGACTTTAATTGAGTCTAGGACCCACAGTTCCACACGACAGCCCTAGTGTGAGTTTCACAGCTCGCTCTTGTATGCTTTTCCATTTCGTTCTGCGGTAGCCAAAGTAAACTAGTGGGGGAAGGGGAGTTTAAGAATTATTGGTTTCACAATGTAATGCACAGCAAGGTGACAACTTGTCACAAGTTTCCTTTGTTTTGGTAGTTACATTAGCTCACTAGGTAGGATAGTAGGAACTACTGGAGTCATTGGATATTGTCAGCGTGCCTGTGTGGCAGACACTTTTTGCAGGTAGAACTCACTCTTGGAGTCTGATGTTCTTGGAATTGAACCTGTGGTCAAATTCTTGGACAACATGGGTAGTGCCAAGCCACCAGGCTGAATCAGAGTCAAGTCCCTGGTAACCAAAAGCCATGATCACCAGAAGAACTTGTCATTGGACAGTTCCAAAAACCACTCATCATGGCATTGCCCTTCATGGTCACAAGAGCACGTTACAATTACACAACTAACAGGCAGAGCTTTTATTTTATTATCTCTATATTTAAGTATATTGTAATGAATCTGCTGGCTTGTTATTGGATTCCTCTCCATCCTGCTAGAGGTGAGCTGGAGGGAAAGGGCTGACATTGTTCTGAGAGGATCAGGGACTTGGATAGTATCTAGCCCACAGAGGGCAATGTGTTACCTAGAGTTAGGGTGACCAGATGTCCTGATTTTATAGAGACAATCCCGATTTTGGGGTCTTTTTCTTATATAGGCTCCTATTACCCCCCACCCCGTCCCGATTTTTCATATTTGCTGTTTGGTCACCCTACCTAGAGTGAACCAAAAAGGAAGTAGCATGAAAAGCCAGTAACAAGAGAGTGTGTGTGTTAATATAAGGCACCCTGTACTTCAGCTGCCACCTCCTTTTGGCTCTTTGGTGTGTTGCACCAAATGAGACTCCCTTTCTCCTTAGTGAGGGTAAGCCGGTCTAAGGGAGTCTAATTCACATCACCTCTGAATTTGGCCCATTCAGAACACCGTGTTCTCTGCCTGAGAATCTCATGAGAAACAAATTGCCGTGACTAATAAGTTCCACCTCAAACTTTGCATGAAAATGTGCGGTGGCTTTTTCCACAACTTAAATCGAAGCAGGGCTAAGCCAACAAAGAGATTACAAACAAACCAAGAGTTTGCTTTGCATGATTGCCACATAGTTGCTGCTGTTTTCCCTCCATGCTACACTTGGGGATCACATCAAATAAATCTGAACTTCCCAGTTATGTAGATATAAAGCATGCTGCTGCCCTGCGTGTTTGAAATTCTTTGTATTTAGCAAGCAATGGAAGTGCAGGCATTATGCTGAGTCAATTCACTGGATCCTTTGAGAAAGAATGTAATTAAACATCCCTAGAATCAGAATTGTGACAAATAAGAGGTTATGGATGGGGGTGAGGGACGACAAACCAGTGGTATTTTTATTTTTTTTTTAAGTTTTTGGATACTTTCACTTGGCTTCGCCTCAGAGTCCTGATCCAGTTTCATCTGCTGAGACGCATTTGATGAAGCAAACAACTGAACCATATGTCCTTTGCTAGGATAGGAAACAAATCTTTCTAATTGGCAACGGTTATATCTGAGATCACCTCTGTGATTTTATTGTGACTTTACAATCCAGATATATTCAAATGGATGTTGGGGTCTGGTACAGCTCTTGGTGCTGTCCTGTTACTGCTTTTCACTTTGGCTATGAGGAGACCAATCATTAAAGCTGTTAGCGCTTGGTGAATTCTGTCCGAGAGGGCATATCACACAGGAGAGGTGTTGCAGAGGATCAGCTGGGCTTCAGCATATCATCTATTTAGCCCTGAGTAGCTCCAGGCCACCAGGGCTGTGTTAGGGCATTTAAGAGAAATGTCACTCGGTCCCCAAATAATTGACACAGGATGATCTGGAGGAACAAACCAAGATGGCCTGAGATCACCTATTACTGAGCTGGGAAGGGCGGGGGAGAGGGGCTGAGACAAGTGGTTGGGAGGGTGACCTCTTCAAACCTGCTGTATCAGCCCTGCCCCTTCGTCCCAGGCCAGTAATACTTGTAGGTGCAGGAAATCCCCTCGGGGTAGGGCAGCATTTATTCTGACTGGATCCAGTTCCTGTGCTCCATGGAGCTCTCACCATCCATGTCCCAGAGTCCTGGCTCCCTTTAATGAGCATCAGCTGGAGATGGTTCTGTGTGGGGGATGGGCTTAAGGGCTTTCCTGTCATGGGCCTCGGCACTTTGCTCTCTGAGGCAGGCAGTTCTATGGTGAATAACTCATGTCCTCCTTATCCCTGTTTTACCCTCATGAGGTAGGCTGGGGTGTGGCCTCACTGTCCTTGGACCTGTCTCTGCCCCTCACTCCCTGTATTCTCCCTCTTCCATCCCTGCCAACACCTCCTGGTCTTGTGCACGCATTCCCTTCTGCCAGCATGGCAAGCTCTTGGAGGGATTCACACAGAGGCCTTCATAATGCTCCTCAAGAGTTGGCCTAAGGGTTGTGCGGCCCTCATTTCCCCATGGTGTTGGCCTGCCCCAGCTCTGCCCATTTGTTTAAAGATTTTCCCTCCTTGTGACCTTAGCTTCACCAGCCCCTTCTGGGATCAGCCACTGAAGTGACTGTGACGCGTTTCCCCCCACCACCCTTGCAGTGCCACCTGATGTACTGGGGTCCCACTGAGACTGCCCGTTCCACCAGCCTCCCTCACCCTGTCCTGCTGTACCAGGCCCTCAAGCTTCCTCTAGCACGCACACAAGTAGGGACCCATCCAGCTGCAGAAAGACACAGACACTGAAATCAGCTCTGCATGCGAAGAATCAGCTAGGGGATTGCCCAGCACTCAAGTGCACACCCCCTTTGAGGTGCAAACCCAAAATTATGCTGTACAGAGAACTGTACAGCATAAGCTCATGAAAATCGCCCCTCCCTCAATATGGAGGAAGATGTGCACTGCTTTTTTTGCCCCCAGTTATGAATTTCACAAACTGGTATAGAGAAACAACTCAAGTTTATTAACTACAAGGGATAGATTTAAAGTGATTATAAGTGATAGCAAACAGATCAAAGCACATTACCTTAGTAAATAACAAAAACTGCAAACTGAGTTTAACAAACTAGGTAGGGTATAAATTAGCAAATTCTCACCCCGAGTGATAAACAGGCTGGCAGATTCTTAAGGCACAAGCTGATTTGGCTTTCCCAGGTTTTTATACACAGACTAAATATCCTTCTGCCTGGAACCATGACTTCCCACAGTTCAGTCCTTGCCCCTCGGGTGTTTCCAGGTGTGGTGTTGCTGGGAGAGTGAGGTCCCCCATGATGTCATTGTCCCCCTTTTTTATTTTCTTCCCACTTGCTGGAAAGCTCTTTTGCTGTGGCCTAGATCAAACAGTTCCCATTGTGTAGTGCTATCTCTGAGAGGTTTCTATTGTACACAGTTCCTGGGGTAATCATTGTGCTTGTGTGCATTTCCTCAATGAGCCATTAACATTGTTTGGCCTTTTTACTGTTGTACCTGAAAGGCTGCTTGCGGGTGTTTTCAGCCTCACAACGCGTTTCAGTAACACATACGTAGCCAAACTTCATAACTTCACATTTGACGATAGCACGTACAATCCAATGAGATATTACTGTTTAGCAGATCAAGACTTTTAGAATGATATCTCAAAGGCACACTTTGTATAAAACATATCCTAATTACATGACAGTGGTGAATACTGGGGTGTCACAGTGGCCAGTGCCATTTCATCTGGCCGCAGAGTGTGTGGCTCTCGTTGCGGTAGTCACCCACCAATGGTGACACAGAACACAAACACCTCACACTAGAATCACACCAAATGAATTTTATGTACCACATCATCAGTATAAAATCCAAACCAGGGCCAATTATCCTGCAAAATATAGAGTCTTCAGGAGACTAGATATTCCTTAGCTACAGGAAAAAAAGGTGCCCCTAACACCTGAGGCCCCTGCAATGGCAGGAAACTGGCTTTTGTGCGATAGGCCCAGGTGATCCTAGAAGATGAAACCAATTGATGCTCCAGAGGAAGGTAAAAAAGCTACAAGGTCTGTGCCAATCTGACCTGGAGGAAAATTCCTTTCTGACCCCAAATCTGGCCATCAATTTAACCCTGAGCATGTGAGCAAGGATCACACAGCTAATGTACATCTGGGCTCATGGGATTTGTTGTTACTGCCTCAGACCATTGGTCCCTCTGGCCCAGCATCCTGCCTCCAGCTGCAACTAGGATCAGATGCTTCAAAGGAAGGAAAAACCCCACATAATTGATTCAGACACTTGTGAATTGGGGGGAAAAATCCTTCATGCTGCCAGCAGAAAATCAGCTGAAGCATGAGACTGGATCCCCTGAATTTATCTTACCAGCATGGACACAAGTGTGAACAAGCGGCAGCAAAGCGGAGGTGAGGAAGCGGGGGACGTGGAAAGGAGAAGGTTGAAGAGGGGCTATCTCTTCTCTGTGGTGTGGAAGTCAGGTACGGGGGATGTTTGTGTAATTTTTCTTGTATGTTTACTCTGAGCATTTTGGGCAGGAACATCTCTTATCCATGCTCTGTAAAGTACAGTGCATATTTGCAGCAAGAAAAAAGGATTCACAATGATGATAAATAACAGCGTGAGTGCTGGAAAAATGCACTGCACATTACAAAACCCAGATAAGGCAGGTCTTTGCCCTGACGAGCTCATAGACTGCATAGCACAAGACACCCCCCAGAGTGAATTTCAGCTTCTCTGTGAACTGTGGATGCTGGGCAGACTTTCCAAACTGCCCAGAGGGGCTTGAGACCTTTGCCAACAGGCTCTGCACCTCGTTCTTTCCCGAGGGTTGGGGATGCTTGTGCACTCTGCGACCTGAGACTGTACGTTTGAGCCTAGGTGTTGGCTCTGTGTCCCCTGCCCCCAGCCTGCCCCAGAGGTGTAGGGCCATGGGAAGATAGTGACATCCCAGTAGGGTTGCCAACCCTCCAGGGTTGGCTTGGAGTCTCCAGGAATTAAAGATTAATCTTTAATTAAAGATTGTGTCATGTGATGAAACCTCCAGGAATTCGTCCAATCAAAGTTGGCAACCCTATGTTCCAGTGAGGCCACCACCATTGTGATAGTCACTTTGATTTGCTATACCCATGAAGTTGTGGCATTTGGGCTGCTCCTTCCGCTCCAATATACAGTTAGTTGTTGTGGAAGTTTGGTTTATTCATCTGAGTCCTTTTCCTTTTGTTTACACCTGGAGCCTTTGGGTTTCATTCAAGGGAATGAATTTCCATAAATGAATCCCAGTAGGGCCAGAGAGAACCCCGAGCCAATACTTTTATTATTTTTACCAAATTATATAATTTTAGTCTCTATCCATGATGATCAGCAGTAAGTAGTATTTAAATACATCAATAAAGCAAAAAAACAAAACAAGAAAAAACTGAAAGGAAAGACAGAGTGGGAAAACTTTTGAGAAGGAGCTAGAGGTATAAATATTAAAAAGGAAGAGCGAGAACTTTTTGATAGAGTCATGGGGAACAGGTCATCTTGTCTGATCTCTGCTTATTCACAATGCCCTTTGTGCTAAAACCTCTTCTCACCTGTCCACAATTCTCTATGCTAATAGAATCCCTCATGCTAGTTTATTCCAATCACCAATCTTGCTCGCTGTTAATACTGTTCCGCTGGTGTCTCAGCTCTGTGTCGCCCTCTTGGGATTTTGGCCATTGTTTGACCACCCCCACAACACTGTGAATACTTCCTGTTCTCTTTCTTCTGTTTCCTGGTAGCCACTTAAACACTCATCGTGTCCCCTAGCTCCCTAAGCCTTTTCTCTGCTACCTTACATAGATTTAGCACTCTCATAATTACCCATGTTTCTCTCTTTCTCTCAAGCTGACTCATTTCAGCCTGTCTCGGGCTACACTGGCTGTGGAGGGGCTGGAACCAAATTCCCTGATCTAAGGAACCTCCACCCCAACTTTGGGTCAATTTGAAATACATACAAGGATCTGGATCCTAATTTCAGAGCTGTCCTCAACTCCCTCTGCCCTTACCTCACCCGTGCCTATAACGGATCAGCCCGTAACACAGGATACAGATGCTCCCAGGGGTTATGAAATCTGGATCTGAATTTAGTGCCTCAGCCCCATGCCTGGTGTTTATTATGGACGCATCACTCAGCAAGATCTTGGCAAGACTAGGGAATTCCTCTTTCTTGGGCAGAGGGAGTGAGCCCAGGACAGCTGGGAAATGGGCAGCCATCCCTATTAACCCCTCCTAGGACAGTCCAGAGATTAATTGCACTTACCTACTGACAGATCCAAATGCTTTGCTGATGGTCCCCAGGGCCCTGCTCTGTTATCACTGTGTTGACTTGAGATGGGCCTGAACCAAAACCTTGGATCCCAACATCCCCAATCTTTGGAGGAAGTGGGGTCAAAATCAACATCAAGGTTCGAATCCTTGGCTCAAGCCCAGCTCTAACAGTGGTAGAGCCTGGCTAGGAAAGCCCTGGGAGAACTGACGCTGAGGGGCAGGGACTGACTGGATGACTTCTGGAGAGAGGAGCTCATCAGCATTGCAATTTCCAATGGTGATCTCACATTCTCTGGTCTGCTCATGACCAATGAGATAGCTGGATTTCAACTGATCTCACAACCATTGTCTCAGCCCCATTCTCTGCACCTAGTTGACTTTCATCCTAATGGGTCCGATTCTGCCCTGCATCTTCTGGTTTCATTACAAGGAATTTAATTTCATGTAAGGATGCTAACACCCTTTTAATTTTAGTCGCTGTAGCAACCCTGCTGTGCTGACTTAGGAAAAATTAGTCATTGCTGGCTTGGACAATATTCAGTAATTAAGGAAGATGCTAGAGCTTAAATCATAGTACAGTTTATAATGACATTTCCCCTCATATTTTGGAGATGGCCCTTTGTCTGTGGTATGAGACTCCTCCCAAAACACACTCCTGCCCTTATGCTAGGGGCTCACGCTGCATCCAGTTCCTGCTGAGCTGGTGTCCTGATTATGGGCTTTTTAGTAAACTGTATTCTAGTCTCCCTTTTCTTTTGGTGTAAGGAAACTAGGGCATCTTGGCAAATGCATGTGAGAACCAACCGAGAATGCCTTTCCTAAATCACAGCCATTGGGATTTTAACAGACCTAGAAACAACCAAATTCAGAAACAGTTTTTGGACTCTGGTTTATTTCAGTGCAGGTAACAAGCAGGCTCTGTGTTTTAAATTAGTAATCTGGGAGGATAGCTTCGAGGACTGTCAGCATGCTAATGGAGTCTATCTTCTCAGGAGTCTGCTGTTAAAATCTCTCTTCTCTGTCATTGGTTCAAATCCATCTAAGGTTGGTTGTTACCAGTGGGTTCTTACCACCTGATGGCAGATTGGTGGTTTCAGTGCATTTCCCAGAAGACAGCTCTCCATATTACAGAAATCACCACTGTAATGGGCTTTAATTGCTCCCTGTGTCAGTCTTAGCAAAGGTCCTGTCCCTACCATGGGGACTGAAATGCCCTCGTACCTGTAGAGGTGATTCACCTAGGTGAGGTTTGAGGAACACAAATGGGACAACATGGGAGGAGCTTATGTTGTGTATGTTCTATGGATGGAGACCTTCAGTTTCTAGGTCTGTTCCATAAGCACTAAGTCACCATGAAAAAGTGCCTCCTTCTCCAGACTAGAATGCCACATTCTGGAGCTTAAGCCATGGCCTTTGAAGGTTGCAGTGTGCTTTATGAGCTTATACTTCATCCAGTGGTGAGCAGCCCTGCCGGTGAAAAGAATTATGGGAACTCACAGTTCATAAGTGTGGAGCACTTGCAATAACATCATAAATATTTCATTATACATTGCACTTACAATTTCCAACACCCTTCATATAAAAATGTCATTAATCCCCAGCCACTGGGGCAGGAGAGCTTGTCTGGCAACTGGCTGATCCCATTACTGGAAGGCCCTTTCCCTTCTGAAATTCAGTGGTGAGCTGGTCATAAAACAGGCCCTCTGGTTTCCCTTTTAAGCACAAGAAGATTATTATGGTTCTTTCCTGGCAAGTTCTGGAGCCCCTCCCATTTGCTTTCCTGCCACTTTTGTTTACCTTGGGGTTGAATAAGTCCTCCACTTTATTAGGCCACAGACAGGTGAGTGATGTCTCACTCTGAAATCTCCATTTCCTCAACTTGTTGCTGGATGAAGGCTGGCATCGGTTTGCTGCCAATTTGTTCAGAGATGCTACCTGAGTAGGGCTAAAGCATCAGCAAAACTTCTGACCTTCAGTGGTGTATTTTTTCCTTGCAAGGCAATAACTGTCTATGCTCTCAAGAGCCCCAGCAAGCTTGCTTAATCCTGTGTAAACATGTGTGTGTTTAGTGAAAAGTGTGTGTCTCTAATTTGTTGTTAACTGGTCAGCTAATGCAAGAAATAAGCTGAAATATGTTTCTGTCCTGAACAATGAATAAGATTCTACCTGCTGCTAAGGCTGTTTCAATAAATCTGTTAAAAACAAGCAAGTCTTGTGTTTGATCTGAACAAAGATCAGATGTTGGTCTTCATATTTAATGCCTTTGATAGACTGTCTCAGAGAACACCTCTACCCCTGTGCCTGGCAGGGAAGGTATAGTCAACAGTGAAACCCTGTCTGACAATCCCTAGGATGAAACTGCTTTTACTCTGGCAAAGTTCCCATGGAAACAAACTAACTCCTGATCTACACTACAGAGTTAAGTCAACATCGACCTAACTCGGTAAGTATCTACACTAGGGGTCAGCAACCTCTGGCAGGCGGCTCGCCAGGGTAAGCACCCTGGCAGGCTGGGCCAGTTTGTTTACCTGCCGCGTCGGCAGGTTCGGCCGATCATGGCTCCCACTGGCCGTGGTTCGCTGTCCCAGGCCAATGGGGGCGGCGGGAAGCCATGGCCAGCACATCTCTCACCCGTGCCGCTTCCCGCCGCCCCCATTGGCCTAGGACGGCGAACCGTGGCCAGTGGGAGCCGCGATCGACCAAACCTGCCAACGCGGCAGGTAAACAAACTGGCCCGGCCTGCCAGGGTGCTTACCCTGGCGAGCCGCATGCCAGAGGTTGCCGACCCCTGGTCTACAGTAAAATGTTGTTCCCACCGACTTCATAATGCCACCTCCACGAGAGGCGTAGCATTTAGGTCAATGAAGTTAGGTAGACATGTTGTCAGTGTAGACACTGTGTTGCTTACATCGACTGTTGCTGCCTTTCAGAAGGCATCCCGCAATGCCCCACGCTGACAGTTAAATCAGTGCAAGCTCTCCTAGTCAGGACGCACACTGCCGACACAAGGAGAGGAGTGTGGACAAGTGCAAAAGCGATTTAATTACTGCAGTGGCTGTATGTCGATGTAACTTAGGTTGACTTAATTTTGTAATGTAGACTTAAGTCAATGAAACTGAAGTCAATGTGGGTCTTGCCTAAGAGGGGCTTGGAGGATTTGGCCTTCTGTTAATAATGTACAACCCAAATAATCCAAAGGTCCTTGGGTAACCTTGACAGCAGACTTCCAAGCCTTCTGGGTCTGCTTCTTCAGTTATGCAGAGTTTACAGGCTTCAGCAAGGCCTATAGGCTTGGTAGCTACAATCCTACTTCATGTAAGAGTTCCACCTTACTGAGCTGTGAGAATCTCAGTTACTAAACTCTGCAAAGCTAGAATTCTGGTCCTGCAGAGCACCCAAACTCCAGTGACACCTCTTGCGCAATTAATTCCTCTGGGATTAAAAACTCAATGGGACCAAAGCTCTAGTGAAACCTAAGGGAGACTAGGTAATCAAGGTTTGACCGATAGCTTTGTGAGATTCCATATTTATTCTCTCACGCTGTCTTCGAGATTCAGCAGGTTCAGTTTGAGTCAAACATTGTTTCTTTGGTTTTTTTCCTAATCACCAGCACTGCAAACTCCCTCTGGTATCTGATAATTCATCTGGACTCCTTTCTACCTCTTCTCATATATCACCAATAAGAAATCTCCTGTTGGAAGTGAGATGACAGTTGTTTTGACAATGCTCATTGCAAAATAGACTCCAGCTTGCTTCCCCATAATGCAGGGTTCAAACTAGTTGGTCAGTAAAGGAGCAGTCAGGTCTTGAATCCTATAGGGTGAAAGTATTTGTGCATAGGGTCAACATAAGGCCTATGTTTTGAGAGCTTGAGTGGGACTTCATTGGTGCACGGGGTAAATTTTGCACAGGGGGAGCAGGTATATAAAGTAAGAAAGTACCATTTTACACCATCACTTTTATTTCATTGTACAAAAGTCAGCAAAATCAGAGTCATGTTTCCCACGGCAACCTTAGCTTCTCTCCCTTGTATGTTTATCTCTCACATTGCGACCTGAATGTTCCATTCCCATAGTTTTCTGCTTGTAATCAAGCTATCTTCTTGCCTGTTTTCATAGCTTAGTTATCACATAATACAAAAGGATCTTCCTCAATTTTTGTTTATTATCTCATAGAAATGTAGGGCTGGAAGGGACCTTGAAAAGTCATCAAGAACAGCCCCATGAACTGACGCAGGACCAAGTAAAACCAAGACCATTCCTGACAGGTGTTTGTCCAATCTGTTCTTAAAAACCTCAAATGACGGGGATTCCACAACCTCACTTGGAAGCTTATTCCAGAGTTTGACTACCTATTATATCTAGCTAGGTGCAGGTAATTTGTGTTTGTAAATGGATTCCTAGGTGGTTTTAGTAGCTTTGAGCCCAGGAACTACAATTCCCAGGATGCACTGGGAGGGGGAGAAGGGAAGGAAGAATGTGAGAGTGAGGGGAATAAACCTTACCTTTGCTGTTATCAAGCTTCCCGAGTCTTCCTCAAACTGGGTCAGGTGCAAAACTACTCTTATAGTTAGAAAGTTTTTCCTAACATCTAATCTATTTCTTCTTTGCTGCAGATGAGGCCCATTACTTCTTGTCCTACCTTCAGTGGACATGGAAAACAATTGATCCCTGTCTTCTTTATAACATCCCTTAGCGTATTTGAAGATTATCAGGTTAGACAAATACCTGTCAGGGATGGTCTAGACAATACTTAGTTTTGCCTCAGTGCAATTAGATTAGATGACTTACTGAGGTTACTTCCAGTCCTATATTTCTATGATTCTATGCAGATCTATTTGGGAAAGCGATTATATTAGCACTGGTGTGGAAGAAATGGAATTTTCATATGAAATTAGAAGAGACCAGTTTGGTGCATTAATTGTAACCATTATACATGTGCAAGTATATTTCAAATTGTTCTGCTTTACTAGTAAACTGGAACTCTTCCATATTTTTATAAGTGGATGTCTTCTCTTTCCTAGTTTTCTTTTTAACTAGAAAATCCCTTCACTACTTCTTTGCTGTTGTTGTATTTTACTTTTTTACAGTACCATCCTTATCACCTTTGTTCTTGTTCTGTCTCCATGCTCAGAGCACATTGTGTGTCACTCCTCTGCCGTTCTGTGATGTCAAATACAAAATTGCTGTTCAAGACACAGGCGGCAGAGTCCTTAGAGATTTAAAGGTGCAATAAACAAAATACATAGTGGTGTCGCTACATACACTGCAATTTGCCTAGCATGAATTCAGAGCGATGAGCTCAAATCAAACTCCCAATTCCAAATAGCCCTGAATGTTGGGGAAAATTTGGAAACTTTGCAGCTCAGGCCAATCCCTAGAATTTAGCAGTAATATAAAGAAGTGTTATTTTTATTAGTGAATATTGCTATCCTTAATACCTGATCATTCAAACACTGGCTGTGAGGCATTTTCCCTGCCCTTGCCAATTGAGTCTTGCTTAAAAATAAGGAAATGGATTTCTTGAAGGGGAGGAAGCAGTTGGCCCACTGACACTCAATAGATCCCACTGGAACTAAATCTTCTATCCTGGAACAGGGGGCAGCCTGGGAAAATTAGGTCAAGGAACTTCCCAGTTGCTGCTGACCTGATCAGACCCAGAAAATCAATGGTAAATAAACCACAAGGCCAGTTTTAGCCTAAAGGAAAATATTTTTCAATGGTGGTGCCTGGGACATAGGCTGTAAAATGCAAAATATGTTAGGCTCATTCTAAAAGAAAAAGTGTACATTTTAAAATGGTTTTACTAATGGTGGGGCTGACCAAAAAGCCTGACTCGTATCATAACCCTCTCCCTGCCCCCCCCTCCCTCCCCAAAAAAGGTTGTGGGGATGTTTATATCTGGTCTTTGCACCACAGGCTGATTTTTAATCCTACAGATAGGTGAAACATCTCCACACCAGTGCAATAGCCACCCCGCTCTCCCAAATCTGGTAGGGTCAGTGCACAAGGTGATGCAGCTGCTGCTGACAATTCATCATAGCAGAGGGTAAAATATCAATTTTTTTCTTTTAAAAAAATAACATGCTAAATGATGTTGATTTTTAAAAGTTAATGTTAAAGAATTTTTCTTCTGGCTTTGAAGAAGCGCAGCTTCCCTGTCCCAGCCTCCGCCAGATTTCACAGCACTTTCTGTAAATGCATCCATTAAGTGTTTATTCAGGCTATAGTCAGCTCTTTATATCCTCTGCCCCTAGCAACAGCAAAATATCCTTACCGGAGATCCAATCTGAAGTCCCTTGCAGTCAATAGAAAGTCTCCCATTAATTCCAGTGGGCTTTGGCTCAGACCCTGAGAGCTGATGTATTGACAGTACACCAACAAACATTACTTGAGTCTGGTGAAAAGCAGCTGAAGGCTCTATCTCATTTGTATGCCTTAGTTGGCTTTCCTTTTAACAGCAGGAAAGGACACATGCTTAAAATCAAATCTAACCCAAGTTTATTACCCTGAAAACAGGCTACTAATAACAATAACATTGAATCAATGCGGTTGTGTTAAGGGGACAGGATTTTTATTACACAAATGTCAGCAAAGTCAGAATTATGTTTCCCCTAGGAACTTGTGAAAAATCACCATTTTGACTTTGAGGCGTATTAAACCACCCATCAGTTAGGACAAGCCATCTACGGGTAGCTTGGCTGCTTTCAGGCATTTCTCCATGGGAGGGGAATATACACCCTCTAACTGCGCTGGCTAATTGTTTTTTAAGGCAACCACTGTTCACGTTTTTATTATTCAGATCCCTCAGAAATAGTCACTGCATCATTCCTCAGAGGCCCTTCAGCAAGGATAACTCTGAAACCAGAAGTTTTTGATGACCACTAAGGCATACTCAGAGAACAAGACATTATGGGTAATTATATGTCTAGTACAACGCTGGCTGAAAAGCTGACTTCCCGGCAAAATTTAGCTAGACTGGATTTTCTTTTCAGGAACTTAACTATTTGTGTGATACTGTCCCCCCCACTCCCACCCCCAAAGATGATAGCATGGGTGTGGTTCTATTTGACTGTATCATCATGTGACGGGGCTTAACCCCCATCACTTCCAGGCATGGGAAAATACCGCAATGAGTCATGCTCCACACTCGGGATGGAATGATTAACTAATTGCCTCCTGGTCAGAGGAGGTGGTGCTCGATCTTATAAGTAGACTGAGCTCCCTGAGTCTGGGGAGAAACTGCAGAGGAGACAGGTCTTTCTGGGAGAGAAGCCCTAGGTTAAAGTTTTACAGATCAGTAACAATGGAGGAAGAACCACTGCATGAGAAGCCGTGAGATAGGGCTAATAGGAGACCTACACTGAAGGCTGGGTTGGGGGAAGAGCTATTTCTTGTGAAGATTTGTTTGGACTTTTATTATAACTTGTTTGCGCAACCCTGGAAGGGGCTTAGACTTTTACATGAACTGGGCAGAGGGCCAAGCCCCAGAATACCCGAAGTGGGAGATGAGAGAAGATGCAGGCTGAGAAGGGTCATTGTAGATCTGATGGAGAGATGAAGACCCCCTGCAATGCACTGTCTACACACAACAGGGTGCCCTAACGAGGAGGACACACCCTTACGCCTCGCAAGAAGAAGTTAGTGACGGGCATCTAGCAATCTATGCTTCGTTACCTAAGCACTTTTTAAAAAACAGTTCACATGCCATTTTCTTTCATGAAAGCACAAGTTTGTTTGGGTTTTTTTAGTGCTTGTATATTTTATGGGTTTGAATGAATTTTAAAAAAAAAATCTGAACACAGTGGTATGTCGCTAAGCTGTACTCTTATAGACTGCCCAGTGTAATGGTGGCCTCTGCTAACGTCTCAGCAGATTTAATAGCAGATAGCATGATCCCTAGTCAGGAAAGCACTTAAGCATGTGCATACATATGAGCTTCAAGTTAAGCACAAGCTTTCAGTGCTTTCCTGAATAGGGATGGACTTAAGGATGTGTGTAAGGTCTTTGCTGAATCAGGGCCAGAGCTCTGTAGTGAGGCTTCATGTTACTATGAGTTTCACTTTTATGAACTCCGGAACATTTACTAGCATTTTCAGAAGTATTGTATCTAAAGGATTTATATGGTCCCCATCACTGCAGTATCTGAGCACCTCACAGGCTTTACTGCATTTACCCTCAAAACTCCCCTATGAGGTAAGTAAATGTTATTACTCCCATTTCACAGATGGGGAACTGAGACACAAAGAAAGTAAGTGACTCAATCAAGGTCACACAGGAAGTCTGTGGCAGAGCAGGGAATTGATCCCAGGTCCTAGGCTTGTGCCTCAACCACTGGACCATATTTTGCTAATAAAGTAACTGCAATGGTCAAAGGACCAAAGTTCATTTTATGATGAGTGAACCTTGCTTTTATTCTTCTGTGTTCAATCCTATATTGAATACTTTGAAAGATTTGGTCATTTACATTGAGTCTCCCAGTCAGTGTGAATTAGTGAAATTCTACTGTATTACATTTTTTTTGTCATGGAGCTTTTATTATAAACAGACAAGAAGTTAAGTAACTTACATGGCACGCTGCACTTCCATAGTCAGCTTCTGCCTCAAGGTTAAAGCCTTGCAGCAAATGGATTATACTCCAAGGACCCCGTTTTACATTCCTTACTGAAGCAGAGCTCCTCCCAAAGTCAGCAGCTTTAATAGAATCTGTCAGATTCAGAATGGAAGCGTGAGTATTGAAGTAATCTGCACTGAGATTCTAGCCCACAGTAAAATCAAGCATTCTGGTTTTATTCTGTTTGTCAAACAGTTTCTCAGGGGATTCTGGGTCCTCAAACAAATAAAGTACAATAGCATAGGGAGAAAGATACGGTGTGCAGGGTATTGGAACGATGCCTCTGATCCTTTGGGCTGCACAATGTTTTTAACTGATGTGAACAAAAATGTTTCTCATCTGTTAACGCCGAGACAGCCAAATGATTACACTAAAACTTTCCAAAGAAAAGATTTGCTTCTGAGATGAGGCCAAGCATCGGAAGCTGCTGCCCAGAAGAGATTTCATTCTTGATGGGGAGAGAAAAAGTTATAGACTATTGCTGCGAATGGAAATTCCATCTCAACTTTATCTACAGCATCATGATTTGGCAGTGCTGTCATGACCTTCACTCCTGTTAAAGTAGCAATATAGGAGCAGCAAGGGGCAAACCTCTGTAACTCAACGAGCTGTTTAAACAAAAACATGTTGAACCCTACGTCGAGAAAAACATAACCTAATAAGAAAACCTACTAAGCAGATGGCCTTGGGGAAGGTCATGTGGTAAACAAGAGTTCTCCAACCCAGAGCCTGTTCAATCCAAAGAATATGTATATTGTATAAAACTAGCAAATAACTTGTTTTATTAGGTCTGAAAAACACTGTGGTAGAACAAGATGTTCTGCCAGTGGTGAATGCTAGTTAGCATCTATCAAATGACTATGAATATGTTGATTATCAACAGGTTTCTTTCGCCTTCAACTCTTGGCCAAGTGCTATGTAGTCTTCTGTATTTCTGTAGTTAACAAGATTTAAACTTTTTTTTAAAAGTGTCATTTTTGGAGGCTGAGCTTGGAATTCCATGGAGTTTTCATCATTTAAAAGGATTTTTATATAACTGCAGTTTCTGCAGAGACTTGTCAGAATGGGAAGTACCTACAGAACAAGTTAGTACTGGAGTGAGAGGAGACATTGCTTCTGACTAAAGTTGTGGAGACACACAAATGGCAAAGCCTGGATGTCCCATGTTTGATCTTATTTTGAGACAGACACACGCACACACCCAGCCAGTCTTCCCCATAATAACACTAGCAGATCATTTAAAGGGCACAGGATGGCCTCTCCTGTATACCTTAGTACCTTTCATGGGAGAAGGAATTTCTTGGGGCATGGACACAAGATGATCGCCCAAGCTGTTAGTATGTTTCACTTGTGGCACCTTTAATGTTTGTATGGTTTGTATTCCGTCTCTGAGAGTAGGAGAGCCTCTGGGAGAAAGTAGGATTTGTTGGGAAAGGATTTGGATGATGCTGTTCAGATTGCAGACATCTTCATTCTCCTGCTGCTGTCTACAGGGGCCTTCATCTAAATTCAGCTTCATGATTTTATACTCTGGCTAATGGTGTAAGAAGCAGGCAGAGCCCAGAGAGACTTTTCAAATCCCAGCTGGAGTTTCCAGAACTATGTGTTAGAAAAATCAACTGTGGGCTTGTGCACCAAACAAATCTAGTGTGGAATCACAGAGAGAGAATAAATTTGGACCCTCCCAATGTCATTTGTATAAGTTTCTTTTCTATCTGTAACTGCAAATAAACACTGTTCTCTCAGACTGTGAATTCCTGCCCTGCGAACGCTACTGGGGTCGTACAAGTATTACCTCAGTGTGCATTCAGACATTATTAAAACAAATTACTCTGTCGCAGCACAACTAAAGCCCATTCATTCATTCATAATGGTGGAGGACTGGGCAATGTCCCTGAGGGATGCTGGAAAGAATTGGTCTGTTGTAAGCTCCCACACTAAGTTATTTAAAATTGATTTATTTTGCTAATATCACATAAATGCTCCCAGGAGAAGATAAAAACCAAACAGATCGATGCTGATTTTGCCTTCAAACTATTTCCTGAGACGAGGCAATAAGCGCTGAGTATAGAACTTGCTGCTATAGAAAGATATGGCTGTGTCCATGGGGCAGTCATTTCCCTTTGTGCCTCACAGAATTTGTGCAGCGAACATCTTAAACTACGGTGTATTTGTGCTGCACGATTTGGCCCAGGTTTTCCAGACTGACAGACCTGGAGGTGGCACAAGTGCAGAGGGGCATGAGGGCAAATGTGGCTTCAAGCCACCTTTGTGTCTCCCCAGGGCTAGTGCTGGCCTGTGCTAGCCCATTCCCTACCTTAAGACAGAGTCGTCTGAAAACGGCTGTCTTTTCCATTGCCTGCCAAAGGTCCCTATGCCTCCAGCCGCTGAGTGTCATCACTGTATAGAGCTAACCAAACCATGTCCCCTTTTCCCCTGCTATGCCCCCTACACCTGGGAGAAGATGGGCTCAAGCCCACAACATAAGGATCTGGATTAGGTTTTGATTAGGTCTATTATAGAGGTTGGTGCCAACTACAAAATTTGGATCCACATTCAGATTCCGAAACATTGCCAGTTCCCCAAAGGGGTTTCTGGGCCGGGGTTTTATCTTCTGCCCCAGAATCTATTTAATGGTGCATGGACTGTACCAACATCAGCATATTATAAGATTCTGTAGACTCTAAACTTCCTTCCAGCAGCATTAACAGACAATGGATTTTACTTTTGAGAGGAGAGGTGATGCGTATTGCCATTAAGTGTAGCATTCTAGCTGTACGGTACTAGCCTGAGGCATGTGCAGAGAATTAGCAGCTAAGTGAAAGGTCCAGAGGAGCTCTTTTGCCTGTTAGAATGTCTCAGACCGGCTGGCTAGCACCGCACTCTGCAGAATTCCCACTGCTGCTCCGAAAGGGAGCGGCCTGCATTCTCCACAGTGCCTGGGGTGAATGCCCTCAAACTAATCATGCTCCCAAGCTGGCTGCCAGTGCCCCACTGGACATATTAATTGAGCAACCAATCTAGTACTTTGGGGACTGTGACACCTATATTAATATTAGCAGTATTTGTACTATCATAGTGCCTAGATGCCCCAGTCATGAACCCGGCTCCCGTTGTGCTAGGTACTGCTCTGCTCCTGCAGTGGGAGTCAGCGAGGCTTTGGGCACACTCTTCTGTCCCCCATCCCAGTGAATCAGTTCATGGGCAGCCCTAGCTTTTGCTCTAAACTATTAGTTCTATGCCTGCCAAAGACTCAGCTATTGATCTGAATACTGTCCTGGGGAAGTAGATCCTTGAGATTTTGCTGCTTGCCTCTGACCTACTCAACAAGGACATTCAGAGAGGCTCACGCAGGAATAGCAGCTGTCTGACTGGAGACATAGGGGGCAAACTGCTGAAAGCAGCTCAGCGCTAAATGATTCCCTAATTAAAAAAAGAGAGAGAGAGTCCCCGGATCATGTTTATGTTCCTGGCCCCTTGACACTGTGGAAAAAAAGAGACTCTCCCAAAGCCCCTAAATGAAGTGAGCCGTCCAGGGACATTAATCCTACCAAGCAGTTATTCTGTTGCCCCCCAAAAAACCGTGCATCCTCGTGTCTGAATCACACAGGACCGCCTTGATAATAAACTGTGGTCTTTAGATTTAGCTCTAACATGAATTGCTGAGGGCTGTGTTTCAAATGCACTGTTATCACAAGGCTAGTTGTTGTCTAGATCGCCGTGACCATTACACTGAGCTGGTGCTCAGCTGGCAGGCAGGGCAGAGATAGCTCAGCTTTCACTCTGGGATGTAGTTGTCTAGGCTTGGTGGTACCATTGTTTTCTCCGCAGTGCTGGTGAACCGTGTTGCTTTGACAGCCCCGGTGAGGCTGAAGTCATCGCTTTATTCACACGCAGTAGCTGTGAAAGTTTTCCCTCATGCTGTGTCCTGCCAACGTGCCTCAGCTCTGACATAAAGGGACCACCTGGAGGGGTGAGAGGGGAGTGCTCTCTCAACTGGGTTTCTGTTTAATCCAGGGCCCCTGAGACATGATTACCAGTAAGGAGCCCAATTAGCGCCAGCAGTGACAATGGATCTGTGAGCTGGACATCTGCCATTAGATGGTGACAGCTTTTGGGCTCTGCTGTTCCAGGCTCAGGAAAGTCCAGGGGTTCTGTTACCAATCCAGTGAGCCACAGAGTACCACAAAAGTTCCCATTTTTTGTGTGAGGACCTAGTTATGGTGCCAATTAACTTGGGGGCCCTGTTCTCCCACCAAGGGATACTAATAAGTCCTATTGACGTCAATGGGAGTTACTCGTATCCTCCCAAGAAAGAATAAGTCCCTCCGTGTGGGCCCTTAACATCCTGTGCTACCTTCCAGAGAGGGACAAAATGCTTCAGACACAATAAAAGCTCCTCTTCTCCATCCGAATAAACCTTTACAGCAAATTTAGAGGGAACCATCTTGGAGGGGAAGGAAGTTGTTTCACATTTTAAAACTTATTTTAAATCGATCTCGGCTTCAGAAATGGGAATGGCAAAGCACCACGGGAGCCTGTTCTTGCACAGTCTGCAGCCATTTTGCAGACCCAAGAGATCTGGATCATTGAGATGAGGCTGAGGTAAAATCTGAACATTTAAAGCGGTGTCACTCAGACTGAGGCTCAGGAGCCACAACTGGCTCTTGAATGTGTCTCCTGCAGCTCTTTGTAGCACGATATTAAACCACCGTGTGATTTAATTATTAACCAGTTTGTTATTAACCAATCAGGATGCTTTTACTAAGTTATTAACCAATTGTAGTTGATAAAATAATAATACTTGGTCAGTCATTTTGCTGTGAGAATAATATTTTTTATGTGTGTGTGTGTGTGTGTGTGTGTGTATATATATATATATATATAAAAAAATAAATATGAATATATAGTACTACTGTAAATGAAACAATGAATTCACGTTACTGTGGCTCTTTTGGGGAATGTTGCTTGCTAATTTGTCTCCTGAACCACTCAGGTATCACTGATTTAAAGGCTTATTTGGCCCCCTGAGTATTTTGAGCTTTGTCTGGCACTAGTTAAGACTAAGGGACTTAAGGTTTGTCTACATGATGGATTTTTGCTACTTTGATGCAATCCCACCCCTGCAAAGCCCCAGTGCCGATGCACTGCGCCAGTGCTACACCACTGCAGACGATGTCTTTGGACCATACCCGTGCTAGCGTGTTTTGAATCTGTAACTACCAATGGGTGCAACACCCAGGTACTCAATTACTAATTCCCTGATGGGAGCAGGGGTGGGATTAGGGCAAAAAGGAGTTGGGATTAGTGAAAACACACATCTGTCATGATTATACTGCCCTTCTCCCACCCCATGTCAGTCTTGATTACTTAGAATTCAAGAGCTACAGGGCAGAGACTGTCACTTACTATATGTATGTTCAGCAACTAGCCCAATGGGGCCCTGATCTCAGCCAGGCTCCCTAGGTGCTCCTGTAATACAACTAAATAATAATAAAGAAATTATATATATACTGCACGCTAATGCTTTGTAAACAACAAACTGCGATTCTGCTTCTTTATCCATAAGATGTTTCTGACTTTGGTAACAGTTAAAATCACATGGGATTTACAATGTAATACAAACTCTGGAGAAAGCAACTGAATGGGGGTGCAGCTGGGAAGGGGAAGGATGAAAAAGTAAGAATGTTTGTGTATATGGGACATAATTAGTAAGAGATGGGCTGGATTTCAAAAGGAAATGGAAGGCCCTTAAGTGGAACTGCAAGTATTCCAAATTGGAACCAGCTACAAATTTATGAGAAATCCTTGTGCTTTCAATTGTAAATATTTACATTGCTGAGTTGCCTCAGTAAGCTGCCAGATAAGATTCCTGAGGGAACTTTGTTTGTTTATTTTGTTTTAAATTTTAGCTAATCTGCTTTTGATTTATCCTGTGGGATTCAATTCTCACATTGCTCAGGCGTACGTGTTCCCTTGTACTATAGATCAGAGGGAGGAATGCAATATATACATGCATCATCTGTTAGCATGCAGCTGACTACAGTGACTGGAGTTTGACCCCATAGGGAATTTTAAAAAGTGAACGTAACGCTGATGAAGGATGCTGCATCGATAGCTGTGAGAACTGGTGTCCTTTGCTGATCCACATAACTGTCACAAGAGCTGCGCAAGCTTCCCCATACCATCCTGCCATTATGCATCACCACAACTTTGGGTAAATGGGCCTTTTCCCTCCAAAGATCTGTGGCCTATCAGAGCAAGGACCACTCTCTTGTCATCTGTATATAACCATTTGTTCTTGTTGAAAGTCTCTGGGTAGGGATAAAAGGGGTAAAAAACAAGGGTGATGTCATGGTAGGGGTCTACTACAGACCACCTAACCAAGAAGAAGAGGTGGTTGAGGTTGTTAGCTGTTTAAAAAAAACATCATCCAAAGCACAGGACTTGGTGATGGGGGACTTCAACTACTCAGACATTTGTTGGGAAAATAACAGCAGGACACAGATTATCCAATAAATTCTTGGAATGTATTGGAGACAATTTTTTATTTCAGAAGGTGGAGACAGCTAGTAGGGGAGAGGCTCTTCAAGATTTGATTTTGATACATAAGAAGGAACTGGTTGAGAATTTGAAACTGGAAGGCAGCTTGGGTGAAAGTGATTACAAAATGATTGAGTTCATGATTCTAAGGAATGGTAGGAGGGAGAATAGCAAAATAAAGACAATGGATTTCAAGAAGGCAGACTTTAGCAAACTCAGGGAGTTGGTAGGAAAGATACCATGGGAAGCGGGTCTAAGGGGAAAAACAATAGAAGACAGTTGGCAGTTTTTCAGAGAGACGTTATTAAGGGCACAAGAGCAAACTATCCCACTGCGTAGGAAAGATAGGAAGTATAGCAAGAGACCACCCTGGCTTAACCAGGAGATCTTCAATGATCTAAATATCAAAAAAGAGTCCTACAAAAAGTGGAAACTAGGTCAAATTACAAAGGATGAATATATACAAATAACACAAGTATGTAGGGACAAAATTAGAAAGGCCAAGGCACAAAATGAGATCAAACTAGCTAGAAACATAAAGGGTAACAAGAAAACATTCTACAAAAACATTAGAAGCAAGAGGAAGACCAAGGACAGAGTAGGCCCGTTAGTCAATGGGTGGGGGGGAATAACAGAAAATATGGAAATGGCAGAGGTACTTAATGACTTCTTTGTTTCAGTTTTCACCAAGAAGGTTGGTGGTGATTGGACATCTAATGTAGTGAATGCCAGTGAAAATGAGGTAGGATCAGAAGAGGCTAAAATAGGGAAAGAACAAGTTAAAAATTACTTGGACAAATTAGATTATCTTCAAGTCACCAGGGCCTGATGAAATGCATCCCAGAATACTCAAGGAACTGACTGAGGAAATATCTGAGCATTTAGTGATTATCTTTGAAAAGTCATGGAAGACGGGAGAGATTCCAGAAGCCTGGAAAAGGGCAAATATAGTGCCCATCTATAAAAAGGGAAATAAGGACAACCCAGGGAATTACAGACCAGTCAGTTTAACTTCTGTACCCAGAAAGATAATGAAGCAAATAATTAAGCAATCAATTTTCAAACATCTGGAAGATAAGGTGATAAGTAACAGTCAGCATGGATTTGTCAAAAACAAATTATGTCGAACCAACCTGATAGCTTTCTTTGACAGGGTAACAAACCTTGTGGATAGTGGGGAAGTGGTAGACATGGTATATCTTGACTTTAGTAAAGCTTTTGGTACTGTCTCGCATGACCTTCTCATAAACAAACTAGGGAAATGCAATGTAGATGGAGCTACTGTAAGATGGGTGCAAAATTGGTTGGAAAACCATTCCCAGAGAGTAGTTATCAGTGGTTCACAATCATGCTGGAAGGGCACAACGAGTGGGATCCACAGGGATCAGTTCTGGGTCCGGTTCTGTTCAATATCTTCATCAATGATTTAGATAATGGCATAGAGAATACACTTATAAAGTTTGCGGACGATACCAAGCTGGGAGGGGTTGCAAGTGCTTTGGAGGATAGGATTATAATTCAAAATGATCTGGACAAACTGGAGAAATGGTCTGAAGTAAATAGGATGAAATTCAATAAGGACAAATGCAAAGTACTCCACTTGGGAAGGAACAATCAGTTGCACACATACAAAATGGGAAATGACTGCCTAGGAAGCAGTACTGCGGAAAGGGATCTGGGGATCATAGTGGATCACAAGCTAAATATGAGTCAACAGTGTAACGCTGTTGCAAAAAAAAGCCAACATCATTCTGGGATGTATTAGCAGGAGTGTTGTAAGCAAGACCTGAGAAGTAATTCTTCTGCTCTACTCTGCGCTGATTAGGCCTCAACTGGAGTATTGTGTCCAGTTCTGGGTGCCACATTTCAGGAAGGATGTGGACAAATTGGAGAGAGTCCAGAGAAGAGCAACAAAAAATGATTAAAGGTCTAGAAAACATGACCTGTGAGGGATGATTTAAACAACTGGGTTTGTTTAGTCTGGAAAAGAGAAGACTGAGAGGGGACATGATAACAGTTTTCAAGTATGTAAAAGGTTGTTACAAGGAGGAGGAAGAAAAATTGTTTTTCTTAAGAAGCAATGGGCTTAACTTGCAGCAAGGGAGGTTTAGGTTGGACATTAGGAAAAACTTCCTAACTGTCAGGGTGGTTAAGCACTGAAATAAATTGCCTAGGGAGATTGTGGAGTCTCCATCATTGGAGATTTTTAAGAGCAAGTTAGACAAACACCTGTCAATGATGGTCTAGGTAATACTTAGTCCTGCCATGATTGCAGGGGACTTGACTAGATGACCTCATGAGGTCCCTTCCAGTTCTGTGATTCTATGATTCTCTCTAGGTGGTATATTTCTGATAGCCTATTGCCCAATCCTGCTAAAACTCATGGGCCAGACTATGATCTCAGTTACACCAGTTTAAATCCAGAGTAACTGGATCACCTTAGTTCCTTTCCCATCTCTGTGCCTCAGTTTCTTCACTTTTAAAATGAGGATAATGACACTCATCCACCTTTGCTTTAAGATCTACAGATGAAAAGAACTACACAGAAGCTATTATTATCACTATATTTGACTTCAGTAGAGTTACTTCAGGTTAGGGTGACCAGACAGCAAGTGTGAAAAATCGGGACGGGGGTGGGGGGGTAATAGGAGCCTATATAAGGAAAAGACCCAAAAATCGGGACTGTTCCTATAAAATCGGGACATCTGGTCACCCTACTTCAGGTTGGTACTTGTGTACCTAATCAGATACCAGATATCTGGGGTGAAATTCGGGCCTCACTGGAGTCAATGGGAATTTTACCATTGACTTCAATGGAGCCAGAGTTTCATCCTTGGACTCTAGGTGGTGTTGCATTTAAAATGGTACCTATATCCAACACCTTGCTCTTCAACCATTAGAATTAAGAACTTGGAATTTTCAAAAGCACCTGAGGGCATTAGAAGCACAAATCCCATTGACTTTCAATGAGACTTGTACCTCTAACTCCCTTACGTGCTTTTGAAAACCCTGCCTTTGGCCAACATGATTCCTCAAATGACACGTGGGTGATAGAGGGCTGAGAACACCAACTCACTTTGCATAGGCTACCAAGCAGCTACCAAACGGTAATTATGTTCTATCTCTCCCTCCTCCCTTGTGTCTGTCATGTCAATTTAGATTGTAAGCACTTTGGGGCAGGGACTGTCTGATTCTCTGTGTTAGCACAGTGGGGCCCCATTCTGGGCTGGTCCCAAGGCATTACCATAATAAGCACGAATAAAAATAATAATAAAGTAGCCAGCAACCTTCAATCAGTTCCAATCGATGGGTGACTTTAAGCCACAAGGTGGAGGTGAAGAGCCCCATCTCCTATTACCAGTCCCTTTGAGCCATGCATTCAGTCTGCTGAAGGGTAGCTCTTAAAAACCCCAGATCACCTTGCTCCCCCACATCAAAACTTCACATAATTAAAAAGCAGATATCAGCAAAATAATAGCAAAAGCTCCAGCAGGAATCTATTTGTGTAGCCCATCTAGGGGCTGACAACAACCCAAAAGGAAAAAAAAGTTTTCTCTAGTCTGGCAAAACAATTTTCATAAGAACAGCTGCTATTTGCAAGTCTTACATTTGGTCTACTGTCCTGCAGGGGTAAGAATTGGACAGCATGTTTACTATGATTTCATAGTCCTCTGTCTGGGCTGCCAAAGTAAGCATGTTTTGGATGGAAATCTGTATTAAAAGAAAAAAAGTAAGCTTGGCAGCAAAATCAGGCTTCACATTCACCTCCTACCCGACTTGGTTTCTTTTAATCCCTTGGCATGATACAGGGGAATACGATCCTCTACCATTAAAAGAAATTAAGCACCATACTGTATGTGACTTGAGATTTGCTCCCTTAATGGGATGACCGAGGCTAATGGAATCTGGTTGTAAATTGAAAGGTGACAATGGAAAACGTTGCAAATGTTCTCTCTTCCCTTCAGCACCGATATGGCTGTTGTCCATTTCTTGATTATTATTATTATTATTTTTGTCTGTGGGGAAGGGAAGGGGGCAAAAGGGGAAGAGATTTCTTTCTGGATCGCTCTTTAAGAACTCTTCCTATTCCCATTTATCGTCTTTATTGCAGCTTCTTAG
Organism: Trachemys scripta elegans; assembly: GCF_013100865.1. Lineage (NCBI taxonomy): Eukaryota > Metazoa > Chordata > Testudines > Emydidae > Trachemys > Trachemys scripta. The sequence goes on along the minus strand of NC_048298.1, from coordinate 150,107,204 downwards.
AGCTAATATCTTGGCCTGTCTCCTCCTTCTCAAATAGAAGCTCTGTAAGTGATTTTGTGGTTTTCCCATTCCGAGGTACACGATGAAGCTTTTTATAAGACAAAATGATATTTTGTTGTAACCGGAGCCATATATAATTGAAGACGTTGATGTAGCAAACACTGACTCCCTACAACAGAGTTCCCTAGTCAGTATGTTGATTTTATTTCTGTTTTGAAGAGCCTTTGCATGCTCATTACATACACATAGCAGTGCTTGTAGATTTCAGCCTTGGGAATGTTAGCGACTCAGCCTAATTTACCTCATTAGCATCAGCATGTGAGCTCATCTTCCATGCTAAAGCAGGGCTGGATCTGATCAGCATTTGGATGGGAGACGTTGAAAGAAAACCCAGTGTGCTGCAGAAAGTGCTGTTGTTTAATAGATGCTACATTTCGCTCACGTCAGCACAACGCTGGGGCATTAGTTCTGTTGCTGAAAGTGACATCCTTCATCAAATATTAATGGACATAAAACTTACACCCCTTACAGGCATTATGTCATTCTTTGTAAGGGTGTTCTCTCCAGTTTCCTGCCTCAATTCAAACACAGGGTTAATGGCATCTTGCCCAGCCAAATTCCACCCCACAATTTTGATGTGATGTTACTGTTCTTCACTTTCTGTCCTAAAACGGTTGAATTGCTGAGCTGCTTCGTACAGCTGCTGTATTCAGCCTCAGAGATGGCTGCATTGTAGTAATGGTTGAGATACTTCTTGTATCTGCAGCAGTTTGTAAACGCCTTTGGGATCCTTCAGGATGAAACACGCTGTATGAGTATAGACTGTAGTATTTTCATTTTAAAGTTAAAGCCAATTTACCAAAGAAAGCATACTCTTAAAGGAGATCTGCAAAGGATTTTCTTCTTTAAATTGTGCTCATATCCTTTTTTCTGCTTCTTTCTGGTTTATAAAGAGCTAAAGTTTTTTTTGAGAGGAGCGATGGGAAGAGGGGGAGTTACACTTTTTCTGAAATTTTTTATACATTTGAACAGTACAGTTTCAAATGTGATCTTCCCTGGTTTCCCTGGAGGCCATTCTGGGTTCTAGTCCTGGCTGTACCACAGATTCTCTCTGTGAGTTTGCACAAATCATTCAACCACTCTCTGCTTCATTTTTCCCCATCTGTAAAGTAGGGTGAATGCATTCCTTGCTTCACAAGGGGTTAGTGAGGCTAAAAGTGTTGCTGTTGGTGAAATGTTTTGAGATCTTTCAATAGGAAGTGTTATTGAAAGACAAAAGAGTAGTATCCTTGAGTGGGTAGAAACAGGAGAGGTGGAAGACCACTAGGGAGTAATGCGAGAAGGGACTTAGGGTGTATAGTTGTAGTGGAGGCATGGGGTTGTTAGGGGGCCGTGGCTGTCATGGTCATGAGGAGGCAGTGAATTGGAGGAGTGGGTCAGGGAAACCTCATCCCCTGGTAGGTAGGTTTCTTTGTGCTGAGGAATCTTTCCCTGTGTTTTGTGGGGATTTCTCAAAACAGGGAAAACCCACCCATTACGGGGTGAGATTTCCCTAGCCCAACCTATAAAATGTAGGGCCAGCTTTAAGTCCTGTCAGTCAGCCAGCCTCCACAGGCCTGTTTGACTGAGGAAATGATGTGGTAGGTGTTCCCTTCAAGATTTTGGTGACTGCCCCCATGGAACTGGTGAGCAGTGACCCCATTGGCATCTCCAGAAAAAAGGAAGAATGAGCTCGTGGACAACCCCCTGAAGATGACTGGAAAGGAGAGGGAATAACTACCACAACTCCCAAGAAGACTCCAATTTTGTGTCATGTAGAACCTAATGTGGCAGTTATGGGAGGGTTATTAGCCCATGAGACATGCAAGGGGAGCAGGGGACTCTGATTGTTGGGTGTATTTCACTAGAGTGACTTGATGTTTGTCTTTTCTCCTTAACAGTGGCCTAGCACCCTCTTATAAGGTAACTAGACACCCCAGTTGTCTCCGGGGAGACGTGGGTTTCGGACAGAGAGGTTGGGTGGGCAGGCCACAAGATGATCCCTTAAGAAGTGGAGCATAATGTGAGAAAATCTGAGAGCCACTGAATTCCAGCACTGTGATGGAGGGTGTTTGGGGAGCTATAATGAAAAGTCTCCTTCCACAGCATGACTTGGACTCTGTCTGCTTTGGCCATGGTGTGAGGTTGAAGCGCCACCTAGTGCCTCTTGCTAGATCTTAGCCTGTGGTGATGAACAACTGTTTTCACCTGGGAGGGTTGGAAAGCTCTCTATTCCCAGCACACATCAGCTACAAGTAAGAGAATAAAATGTAAAGAACAAGCCTACAAGCCCACCTTTTAGGGAAGTGGGGAGGAAAAACTTTGACGCTGCCTTTAGACATCAAAATGAAGCATATCCATTCTCTTCTCCCCCGTTCCCCATAGGCTGCTTTAGTCCTGTCCTTGCAGGCAACTCTTTGCAGATAAATAGCAGCAGCAAAGCTGTGAACTCTCTTTTCCTCCACCTTGCTTATCTCAGTGACTTGTTACCTTGAAGGCTACTGAATTTCAGCAGGCTGAAAACTAGGAGAAATAAGGCTAAAAGATGACATCGAAAGAACAAGAATCTTGGTAAATTTAAATAATGTGATACAAATACTTTAAAAGCAGCCTCTGATACAAATTTCCTTAAAAAAAAAAAAAAAAAAAAAAAAACAGTTTAAAGAAACCAGCTGCACTCAACTCCCAGGAGGTAAAACTTGCTCCAATTTATTCTCATATGGTCAGACACTGCTGTTGCACCTGTGCAAAGCCATTAACTTCAGGGAGTAAGTGTAAGGTTTAACTGAAAGCAGCATTCAACGTATAGAGTGCATGCAGGATTTTGTTTCAAGTCTCTTGCTAATGTGTCCCCTCTTGTTCAGTCAGGGCTAACCTGCTTGTAATCAGTCACTGGGGATTATATATACACACACTGGGAGGACTAGATGCACACATCTTCGCTTTCCTTTTCTGGGCTGACTTTGGACACAGGCCCAGACTTCTGGATCTTGAGGTTCAGCCACTTTTTCCCCACCAGCTTAGTATCTGGCGCACCTTTACTGCTCATAGAAGACTTAGAAGTTTTTTGTGGGCACCTGAACTGGTTCTTTTCCCTTCCCTGCTGGTCTTCCCTTGTAGGCTCATGTCTCACAGCTGCCTGGGCATTTAAGAAAGTAGGAGCTCCACGGTGACCAGGAAGTCAGTGATAGTACAAAGTGGGGAGAGTGTGACTGATACACAGAACAATAGGGATCAACAGCAGCAAACTGCCCTCCAGCACTCACCAGTGGTGCAGCTGGGTCTGGGTCGCTGCGCTTCCTGCTGCTGGTGAGTGCAGGCCCGGCCCTCCTGCAGTCCTTCAGGAAGTGGGGGGCGGGGCTGGGGCGGAGCAGGGCGGGGGCTTTGGGGAAGGGATGGTGCCCCAAATTTCCTGGTGCCCTACGCAGCTGCGTACTTTGCATATGGGTAAGGACGGCCCTGTAGACAGAGGCCACTGCAGAGTCTCAGTTTCTAGTGCAGCTGTGTTTATTTTCATTAGGTAGCAAGGAACCTTTTAGACAAGGGAGATCAGGTTCCGAAAGGCAATTCTCTACTGGAGCAAATGGAATAATTTGTAGTGAATAACATACTCAACAAACTTAACCTCTCGTTCTGTTTGTGGATTATGTGTGAGCATCTATTATTTATTTGTATTACTGTGGAGCCCTAACAATGGATCAGGACCCCAGTGCGCTAGGCGCTATACGAACACAGAACAAAAAGACTATCCCTTCCCCAAAGAGCCTAAAATCTCAGTATAAGACAAGATAATAGATGGATACTGGCAGAGGGGGCACTACAGGAAAATAATGAGACAATACTGGTCAGCATGATAGGCAGTTATCCCAGCATACCAGCTGCCTAACTGTGGTCAAGTTTTTAATAGGCATCAAGGCAAAGGAGACTCTTCAGAGTGGTTTGAAGAAGGACAATGAGTTAGTTTTGCAGATGTTTATGGGGAGTTTCTCCCAAGTGTGAGGGGCAGCAGGAGAGAAAGCAGGAAGGTGCTTGTTTGAAAATTTAACAAGTTGATGATGGAGGCTGGCATCATGGGCTGAGTGGAGGCAAGAGTTGACCTCTCAATAGTGAATGAGAAATAGGCCATGAAGGGCCTTGGAAGTAAAGGTTTGTCTTAAATTAATTCACTATTCAAAATTCTTTGCCAAATACTTTCTGTGAATCATTCTTAGTCTAAATTGCATGGGCTGTTTCTGTGAGTACTTAGCATTCAATCTTTCTAGTTACGACTGAACACATCATATAGAGCAAGGGGTCGGCAACCTTTCAGAAGTGGTGTGCCGAGTCTTCATTTATTCACTCTAATTTAAGTTTTCGCGTGCCAGTAATACATTTTTACGTTTTTAGAAGGTCTCTTTCTATAAGTCTATAATATATAACTAAACTATTGTTGTCTGTAAGGTAAATAAGGTTTTTAAAATGTTTAAGAAGCTTAATTTAAAATTAAATTAAAATGCAGAGTCCCCCCGGACCGGTGGCCAGGACCCGGGCAGTGTGAGTGCCACGGAAAATCAGCTCACGTGCCACCTTCGGCACGCGTGCCATAGGTTGCCTACCCCGATATAGAGTTACTTCTCTTTCCTTACTGTAGGGTTACCATACGTCCGGATTTTCCCAGACATGTCCGGCTTTTGGGGCCTCAAATCCCCGTCCGGGGGGAAATCCCAAAAAGCCGAACATGTCCGGGAAAATAGGGAGGGGCCGGCGCTGCTGGGTGCTGGCCCAGGGGCCGGGCCGGGGCTGGCGGTGCTGGGCCGGGGGTGCTGGGCCGGGGGCTGACCTGGGGGTGCTCGGCCAGGGGCTGGCCTGGGGCCAGCACCCCAGGAGCTGAGCCAGGCTGGAGACACCGGGGCTGGGGCCAGCCGCCAGAGGGAGCCGCTCGGTTGGGGGGACAAGACTGGGCCGCGCCTCCTCCCCCCACCCCCCCCCAGCTTACCTGCTGCCTGCTTCAGGCTTCCCGCGAATCAAATGTTCGCGGGAAGCAGGGGAGGGGGCGGAGTTGGGGCGGGGACTTTGGGGAAGGGGTGGAGTTGGGGCGGGGCAGGGGTGGGGCCGGGGCCCTGTGGAATGTCCTCTTTTTGGACACTCAAAATATGGTAACCCTACCTTACTGGTTAAACATAACTCTTAGATTCATGTTCCTGCTGTGCATATTCAGACTTTAAAAGTTAAAACTGGTTTTCAGGAACGCTCTTTAATCTTTGCTATTTCTCTAAACATTCCTGCCAACAAACTAATTTCCTAGAATATTTGTGCAAAGTGAGAATACAGAGGGCACCAATGCCTCTGAAGTAAACTCAGCTTTGCTGAAGTGAATAGTCATGGAAGATCCCCCTAACTCTAGTTTCCATGCTAGCAATATAAATCTAAATTTTGGGGGGGGGGGGGGGGCAGGGGGGTTGGAATTATTTAAACTAGTAGCTGGAGGCAAGCTTGTCTGTGCTGCAAAGCAGTTAAATCAGACCATGCAATCTGCTAGGCCCAGCAGTATCATTACAAATGAGAACTCAAGGAGCCGGAGAGAAGAGTGAATAGGTGACATTGGGGGACAATCTAGACCAGTGGTTCTCAACCACAGATCTGGGGCTCCCTGGTGGGTCACAAGCAGGTTTCAGGGGGGCCATCAAGCAGGGCCAGCACTAGAGTAGCTGGGGGTCAGGGCACAAAGCCAAAGCCCCACCGCATGGAGCTGAAATCCCCGGGGCTGCACCCCAAGCCTGAGCAATGTAGCTGTGGCGTGGGGCCCCAGGCAATTGCCCTGCTTGCTACCCCTAACAATGGCCCTGGATTTTATATGCAGAAAACCAGTTCTTCTGGCACAAGTGGGCTATGGAGTTTTTATAGCATGTTGGGAGAGGGGGAATCAGAAAGAAAAAAGGTTGAGATCCCCTGATCTAGACGTTTGTCACTTCTGAAAGCTGGTGGGATGAAATCAATGGGATTACTGTAATTCCTGAACATTACTAAATACAGGGGAAATGGATTAGGTTGCTAGGAAAGCTACTGGGGCTCTTAGTAGACACTACAACAATATAAATAAAGAATAATGATACTTAAAGTGGGTGAATAGTAATATAGCATCTTGTGATTTAGGAGCTCAGTACTTTACCAAGCTAGATATTATCCCCATTTTGCATGTGGTGTAATGGGGTTAAAGGGCTTGATCCTGCTTCCTTTTTAATCAACGTGAGTCTTGCTATTGACTTCAATAGGAGCAGGGTTAGAGTCAAGATGAGTTACACCAACCTTGAGACTTGTTCAAGGTCATACAGCAAGTCACCGATAGAGCTAGGAATGAAATTCATGGGTGAAATCCTGGCTCCATTGAAGTCAATGGCAAAACTCCCATGGGGGTCAAGATTTCACCCCATGTCTTGTCTCCCAGCCTTGTGTGTTACACTGACTCTGTGTTGGTACTGGGTATGACAAGACTTCATAGACTCTATCAAAAGAGATTTTCTGGGTGGAGAGGACCGAGAGGTAGCACATGTACAGAAACAATATCGGGACACCACACCAAATAAACTGGAAGTGTAGTACCAGCCTCTGGATTAGAACAAGGATGATGGATGTAAAATGTGAAGAGCAATCATGGAGGTGGCAATATCTAACACAGGAATTTTCAGCCTGTGGTTCATGGACCCCTGGTGATCTGCAGACTATGTCTAAAGGGTCAGCAAAAGGTAACTGAAAATAAAGTTTCAGATCCCAGAAAGGCGTTCTGTTTTTCTGATTGATCAGAAGTATGTGAATACCCCACCTACAGGTCAAAACCTGGAATTGTTGTTGCTACCATAGAAACCCACAGTTTTGCGCCTTTCTCATGCTGCGTTAAATATGCCGAGCCAAGCACATGCAACATAGTTGAATTCTGTTCAGTCAGTTTACAGTCTAAGACTTTTATGGTAGGGGTCCATGGAGCACAGATTAAATTTCCAAAGGGGTTTGCACTTCCACTGGAAATGTTCTAGGGATCTGCAAATGAAAAAAGGTTGAAAACCACTGATCTAATACAACACTAAAAGGCAGTGTCTCCTTTTGTGACTCTGTAACATCTGAGCTGGTTTAGGAAGCCCGCATGGTTGAGCCACTAAGTAACAGTCAATTGTGCAGAATTAAATGTAACACCCCTGCTTGCTTGCAGGGTGGCTTCAGCACAGTGGCACTGAACTGCAAGGAAAGGAATGTGCATGGGTGCACTAGTGATGGAGGAAAAGAGCAGGGAGAAACTCCACCCCAAACTGGTGATGTTCTTCACATCAGAGAAAAGAGAGGACTTATGTGTAGTAAAGATGCTTAACTCACATGTGGCCAGTCAAGTGTCTTGGCTCTCCAGGTCACAGAGTGAGGATGAGAGCCTGCGCTGTACAATTTACCATACAAGGTCTGGCTAAGTCCTGGCCTCGGTTAAACAATCATGCAGCTACAGGGCAGCATTCCTATTTAGCTCTACAGAGGGGGGACAAATTGCTGTGCTGGCTAACACAGCATGAGGCCCAGAGGGGTGTGGTTAGCCCTCAAGTCAGGATGCAAAGTGCTGACTTCTGCAGAAGCAACCGGTGGGACTCCCTGACCTAAGCTTTCTGGTGTTGTAGGAGATGTGGCTTTTGTGCAAAGAAGGGATAGTCTATGTAACCTACAGCCAGAAAGAGTGAGAAAAACCAGTCTGTTTAATAGCAGCAAGAGACTGGGCCTGGAAAAAATTAAATTGACTTAGTCAAGCAGATCAAGGCATATGAATAACTCCTGAAAGGCCCAACAAAACTAGGTAACTGGGCAACAGGCTGGCAGGTGGAATCCAATTTAGACACATGCAAGGTAGTGTACACTGAAAGAGGCAATCTGCTATACACTGCTGGGCTCTGATCTACAACAGCTATAGGCTCAAGGGAAAAAAATCGGTCTTGTTGACAATGCAGTGAGGGTGACTGCTCAACACCCAGGGGTGGGCAAAAGGGAATGAATCTCTGGATATATTAAGACAGCAACAGAGATCGTTATGACAATGTCACTTCTATGATGATTGGGACGTTCAAAGAAGCCCAGAGGAGTTTGGTGGCCATGTCTCATTGCAATCCATTGGGAGTTGGGTGCTAAACGCCTTTAGGTTCCTGGGAAATTCCAAGCCAAGGTACGTCCTCACCTTGAATTCAGTGTCCAGCTCTGGCCACCTCTATGCAAAAAGGACACATCAGAAATGGAGAAGGGCAACAGGTGTGTTTAGGCGATTGAGGAGTGGGGTAGCTCTTCCATAGGAGGAAAGGTTTGAGTCAAGGGCTATTTACAGCAGCTCAGAAAGGAGACCAATAGAGAGCCGTGTTTTTCTCAACTAGGAGGGTCACAAAAGGCTATCAGGGGATCACGAGATGTTGAAAATTGTATTACAGTCTAAACAAAGAAAATTTTACCCTCCCATCCCCATGGCCTGCACACCCTTCCCCTTCAAGGTCAGGTGGCCTCTGTCAACCTCTCAGTGAGTACACGCAAACAGATCATACAGGCTTAGATAAATACGTTTTTTTTACTCTTACTTTACTATAAAAGTAAAGAGGTCATGAAATTTTTTTATTTCAAATAAGGGCTCACCCACCCAATAAGGTTGAGAAACACTGGCAGAGAGGACAACTGCCTTGTCCTATTTATCTCTGTCCATAACACATGGACAAGAAGCCCTTTGATGAAATTAAAAGATAACATGTTTGAAATGGATAAACTCATTTTTATATGAAGTAAATTAACCTTGTGCTGCAATTATACTTAGACAAAATAGCTTAATAAGATTCAATGAAAGGTTTCAAAAACCCCTTCTGCAATTAACATTAGCTAAAATAAATATTACAAGGGCCAGCAAGCCTTACGTTTCAAGATAAATTGAGTACCAGCTGAGGTCAGGGAGAAATTACCCTGGCTTGGTCCATTATTGCACAATCCCAGTAGACGCATTATTGATGTTTTGCTTCTTTTCCTGAAACATTTAGCATTGGCCACTGTTAGAAACAGATTAATGGAGTGGCTGGACCACTATGCTATTGCGATATGTTAATGCCTGTGCTCCCTGAAGGAGGAGATTCCACCAGGGGAAGACTCCTGAGAATGACTTGTAACTTAGTACAGATTATAGAAAACATTTTGTGTTCAATGGGGGACCTGACAAGTTATTCAGCATGTCTGTGAACCATCCTCCTACACAATGGACCTCCTCAATAGAGAGTGTTTCTTCTCAGGATTGGGAGAATAAGGAGATACTCAGCTGATCTCCCATTCCAGCTGATCTCTCGTCTAGTAACCAATGCCCTTATTATTACAGTAGACTTGGTCAGTGGGTGTTTCACTCCTCCTCCCCCTCACAAAGTGACACAGAACTAATGTCCAAAACTGAATGTCAGATTTTTGGATTGCTGAAGTCAGGGCAGCCAGGGGGGACCTGTGAGCACAAGAGCTGTCCATGGTGAAACCAATGGCAGCAGGTCACTCCGTCCTTCACAGTGCTACTCAATTCCCAGGATGGGGACGGGGGTGACAAAAAGGGAAAGAGGAAACAAGAGGAACTGATCAGCAGATAGATATGTTTGGAGGCACCCAGTGGCTATGCAGATCCTTGCTTCCCAGAATCCTTGCTTCCCATGAAGAAAGTGTTTGGTGATGGAGATCCTCTTGTGGAAGGAATCCAGTATCATCAATCTTCCCTGCAACCTGTTCCCCTTCTTCACACAGGTGGTGAGTCGGGCCCAGCTGGATTCTCACATTGCTGACTGGAGCCGTGGTGGGAGGTCTTCACTCACTGTTACTTCATACACTGTGTTGTAGATCATGTTTTCCTTCTGCACATAGCTGGCGTAGGGCTCCAACTCCTGCTGCTCATTACTATCCTAGTAAATCAAAGGCAATAACCATGAGCACCAGGACTGGATTTGTTTGGAAATAAAGTTCTTTCTGGACTCTTAAAAAGTGTGAACTGAGCAACAACGTTTCCCCTCCCCTAAATGTAAGAAACGCAGGGAGCAGGGCTCCACGGATATCTGAATGATCACCGGCTGATGCTATGGAAACAGTTGATGGCATGTCTGCCTTACAGATAGAGCCATCAAGGGCAGCATGGTCTAGTACCTAGCACAATGGAGTGGGGCTCAAAACTGGGATCGGTGCCTGGTTCTGTCACTGACCTGCTGAGTGAACTGGAGACATTTACTTCACCTCTGTTTTCTCATCAATGCTCTGTCTCTCTTACCTATTTGGACTATAAGATCTTTGGGGACTGCCTCTCACTATGTCTTTGTACAATACTGAGCAAAATGGGGCCCTGATCTCAGTTGGTGCCTACAGGTTCTATTGTAAAACAGTAATAAATAATAAATAATAATAAACCAGACTAAAACTTCAAAATAAGGTTAAGATCCAATCTATACTAATGAGGATTTCATGATGTGGCAGCAAAAACAATCAATCGTATATAGGCTCCTAAATGCCCAAACGCCTTTTGAAAATGAGACTTGGGCTCCTCAATCAGTTAGATGTTGCAACACTGAGGGCAGAAATGCCTCAATACCTTTAAAAATCTTGGCCTAAGTAACTTGCTCAAAGTCATCACAGGAAGTCTGTGGTAGACAAACTAATTGACCTTAACTCACTAGAGCCTGTGGCTAGCACTCCAACCACTGACCCATCTTCCCTCTCCTGTCCTTAGTCAGCTCATCTGTATTGTAACATGATTTGATCACATCAGAGTTAACTATTGTTGAAGTGTGGGTCTGGCTCTCAGTTTCACTAAGGACTCTTTACACTGCTCTGGCCATAACGGAGCCTTAAAGGGTATGTAAATTAGGGTTACCATATTTCAGCAAGCAAAAAAGAGGACGGGAGGAGCCCCGCCCCGTACTGCCCTAGCCCCGCCCCTGCCCCTCCCACTCCCCGCCCCCCTCAGAACCCCCAACCCTCCCCCGTTCCTTGTCCCCTGACTGCCCCCTCCTGGGACCCCTGCCCCTAACTGCCCCCCAGGACTCCACCCCCTACCTAAGCCTCCCTGCCTCTTGTCCCCCAACTGCCCCCTCCTGAGACCCTCCCCCCATCCTAACTGGCCCGCTAGGAGCCTACTCCTACCTGTACCCTGATTGCCCCAACCCTTATCCACACCCCCACCCCCAGACAGACCCCTGGGACTCCCATGCCCCATCCAACCACTCCCCACCCCCTGACAGCCCCCCCC